>NC_086319.1:298949792-299271934 GCF_036172605.1 Pelobates fuscus
TATGGCTAAGTCAAAAGAATGGTCCACAAAGTTAAGAGAAGAGATCATCGTCTTTGACAAACCAGGAGCAGGATACAAAAAGATAGCGAAGGCATTGAATGTTCCTAGAGACACCTTTTGGAAGCAAAGTTCAAAGTTGAAGGAACAGTGATTACACCAAGGTTTGACAAATTTGCTTTCAACATAGGAGCCAGCTAAAAAATGTAGGAGCCATTTTTTTTCAACGACAAAAATACAATTCTTATAGGGACACTATAGTCACTAGAATCACTATAGTTTAATGTAGTGGCTCTGGTGTCTATAGACTGTTCCTGCAGGCCTTTTAATGTAAAAGGGCAGTGTTTACATTATAGCCTATTAATACCTCTAGTGGCAATCACTCAAACGCCACTAAAGTGTGTCCTATCTTAGTGCTGCACAATGTACATGTGCTATGTGGAATGGGCGTGCATGTGGACCACTCTGTGGAATGGGCGTGCAGGCGGCGAGCAGAGACACCTGGTTCCCTGCCAGCTTGTCATTCCCCTGGGCGGACTCGATTCCCTTCCCTTCACTTCCTCCCATCGCTCAGAGATCGAGAGACAGGAGGGAACGGACTGACAAATCCCAGGCGCCACGACATACAGCACTACTGACCCAAAAGCACAAGTATAGTTGGCTCGATTATGCTCAAAATCATAAAATAAGCCACAGAAGTTTTGGGATTCTGTTCTGTGGAACAATGAAACAAAACTGGAACTTTTCAGCCCAATGGATCAGCTGTATGCCTGGAGAAGAAAGAATGAAGCATACACTGAAAAGAACACCCTGCCTACAGTTAAGCATGGAGGTGGCTCGGTCAGGGGGGTACTTGGAGCATTAGGCAACCGGGGCAGTCTTATATTTGCCCCCCACCCCTCCCTTCCCAATTTTAAAATGTAAAAAACACCCACACATTTTTTTTTTAAATGTATTTAGCATTGAGCAGTGTTTGCATTTTTTATGTATTTAGCACTAAGCAGTGTTTGTGTGTTTTGAATGTAAGCATGTTTTTGTATGAAATATGTGTAAGTGAATGTAGGGGCGTGCATTTTTGTGTAGTGTTTTTTTTGAATATGTGGTGTGTTTTTATGTAGTGTTGATATTTGGATGCAGGGGTGTATTTATGTGTAGTGTTGACGAAATGTTGAGATTTATGCACATATACACATATACTCAAATATACACACACTGGCACACATGCAGATACATAGACACACAGATGCACACACTGGCACATACAGATACAGACTCATAGGTATACACATGCAGGTACATAGAAACACAGTCATGCACAGATACAAACACACACACTGACACACATGTACAGAGACACATAGTCACATACACACATAGATACACAGACACATACAGATACAGACACAGAAGTATGTGTGTGTGTGTGTATGTATAGTGAGCAGTGTGTATTGTTTGTGTGTGTCCTCACTCCTCCCCCCCCCCCCCCTCTCCGACTCTTACCTGTTTCCAGGGAGGGGACACACACTCCATTCCCTGGTGGTCCGGTGGCGCAGTATGGTTGCCCAGTGAAGAGGGGCCCAGGAGTCTCCACATCCAGCAGCAGCATATCCTCGGTTCTCGCGATCCGCTAGAGCTTTGCCGCGGGTTGCCATGGCAACGCAGAGCGCGAGAACAGAGGACGTGCTGCTGCTGGATGTGGAGACTCCATGAAAATGCACCTCTTCTCTCCCCCCCCCCCCTCCTTAGTCCCCCCTTCCTTAGTATGCCACTGGGCTCAGTGATGCTCTGGGGCTGCCTTGCATCTTATGACACCGGAAACCTGCAGCATGTGGAAGGCAATATGGATTAATTGAAGTACAGTATCAAGAAATCTGAGGAGAAAACGTCATGTAGTCTAGCGTGGGCGTCATTGGACCTTCCAACAAGACCATGATCTCAAGCATACCTCAAATTCCACCAAGGCTTTGTTGCAGAAGTCCAGGCAAATTCTACAGAGGCCATTAGTAGCCTGACTTGAACCCCACAGATAATCTCTGGTTGGATTTGAAGAAGGCATTTGCAGCTTCCAAACCAAAGAATATTATTGAATTGGAGGCCATTGCTCATGAGCAATGGGCTAAGATTCCTCAGGAACACTGCCAGAAGCTGTGGTCTGGCTATACATCTCTTTGCAGCAGGTCATAAAAGTAAAAGGGTGCTCTACTAACTACTAATGATGCTTGCCATGACAGGATTGAATAAGTCATTATTCGTTGCATTTTCAGTTAAATTTGGGGAAACCACTTGAAGTATTTGTTGTGTTGAGCTATTTCAAAAGTTTTTCTTTCATTTGTTCACTGCAAAAAGCAAGAAAATTTGAAATAAACCTGAGTTTAACTGGGGGTTGTATAATTTTGATTACAACTGTATTCTGGTGTTCCCTTACATTACTTAAAACACTGTGTGTAGCGCGGGACAAACCCACCCACCTCATTTCCCCTGATAAAGTCACCATACCCTGTTACACTGTTCAATGGGAACGAGAATTGGGAGTTTCCTTTTCTCCGGCTCTGGCAAAAAATTCCTATACATGCACAAATGCTCCACTGCCTCAAGATTTAAGAAGACTGCTTTTAAAATACTCTCAAGTTCTTACAACGTATTGTACCACAGTGGGACTGTTCTGTGCTGGCTACTTTCTGGTCTATAATCAAGAACATGTGTCTTTTTTATGTCTGATCTCAGTATTCATGCTACAAGGGAGCTTTTTCCCCCTTACACTGGAGAAATGCTAATCATTCTATAATTGGACAAAGTCTTGGTAAAGTGGAGATCATCAGATCTATGTAGCTGTTTGTAGCATCCTTGCGGTGTACCTCGGAGAAAGTTGCCAGATTATGGTTTACTTGGAGTCAGACATTTTCCACTCTTTGGACTTGTGTTACCACAAGTCCGAGTAAGTGCGGGAGCCATCTGAAGTGATTTAGGATAGAGCCTCTCTCTTACAGGGACCTGTCTTTTCCCATTTACCCTCCTTCCCCTCCTCATTTTTAGCTTTCTTAATTTCTTTAAAACTGATTTACTTAGTTATGTATTTTCTGATTTTAACATCCCATTTCGGTTTCTTTCTTTTTTTTATGTTGGATTTATGTTTGGCACAGACACACATTATGTGAATTGCACAGCGACTTGTACTTTAGTCGTATCGCTGTTTTTGTGGTATTATGACAGCTCCAAGGACTTGCTGAGCCACGTTTTGTAAACTTTTTGTACTTTACCTATACTGCCGATTTACTACTTTAATTTAATAAAAAGTTATGCTTTTATAAAAATAGTAAACTTTTGAATATCGAATAGCACATGGCCGACCTAAATGTTTTTTGTTTTGTTTTTTTACATTTATATGGAAAAAGAATTAAGCTACTTGTTGCATTGCCTTTACAGTGTGTTGAATGAACTTTGGTAAGAGGAGTAAGGAGTTTACCTATTACCTCTACTTGCTTTTTTAAATAGAAACATTTTGTTTTCTTAATTTTTTTTTGGTGTCTTAAAAATTTTGGGGGATATGTGCCATTTTTTTCAATTTTTTTATCTGTGATATTTATTCTAATATTACCTTAGAGTATGTTCACACCTGCAACGTTACATCTAGCACTTCTTTTAAATTCTAAATTATAGGATTGTATGGTGTGCTTCAGGACTGCAATCAGAATTGTCGGAAAAGATGTACAAGCTTTAACAGCAAATATCTTGCCTTGAATTGTAATTTCTAATTTACCCAGTTCATTCACTGTGCACTTGCAACTCTGTAAATAAGCAAATCTTTTTTTGTGATATAAGATACTTACCGTATTCACTGGCAATAAGTTCTGCATTTCTGGGAAAGCAAATAAGCATTCATAACCTGTAAATACGTATATTTTACTTACTCTGCATTTTTGGATCTGCTTGGCTGCTGAATAAGGAAAGACCAGGCATATATTTGGCTGCTAAGCAAAAGCATGACTAATAAAGTCCCCTCCACCCCCTTTCTCTCCTAATTCAGGCCTAGCCATCTAGGTTCATAGAATGATAGGCTTTCTAAACTCACAGCAGATTTAGAGTCTGTAGGAAAAAAGCATGATCTTCTTCCCCTTAGGGAAAAGACTAGATGCTGTAAGTGTAAGTAACAACTAGATACTGCAAGTGTTCTCTTCCATTCCTAAATCAGCCAAATATCCTAGCTTATGTGAGAGGTACAGTCTTATAACACTAATACGGACCTCAAACTATTAACATAGAAACGTAGAATGACGGCAGATAAGAACCATTCGGCCCAATTTTCTAATAATGTGCTTGCGTTATGCTTCTTGGGTATTGTCCACTTTTTTGGGATATGTAGGAAAGGTGGGACAGGAGCTGAATATTCGGCCTGTGCCGCTGAACTGGGGATGGTTGGAAGGCCTGATGTTGTAGACTTTGTTACTTAAAGGGACCTTCCTGGCAACAATACTTTTTTTTAATACATTTAAAATATTTTGGCCTCATTATTATGCTATATTTTTTCCATTCTCAAATGTGTTTCCATTGCGGCCAATAGCTCACCTAAAAGTTGGCTTCCAACTGACAGAGCACCGTTGATACCTGGGTCTCCATGGTGTAAGCCGGGATTTAACACTGCACAAACCAAATCTGCAGGGAGTACTATGCTATATTCATGCTATATATATATATATATAACCCCCCCCCCCCTGTTAACTGTCCAAAAAGCGGGATCTGTCATACGTGTCCGAGCTACATCTGGTTAATGTTACAGCGTGTTGTGCCAAAGTTTCTATCAGCTCGGCAGTTCCACCGTTTCTAAGTTTGTCCCAGTTGGGTGCTTGAAGCCATCATAGCCGATTAGTTATGGAAATCTGGTTTAGGCAGGACAGACTGGGTTTCCCGGTCAGCCTGTGCCCCTAATAAGTACAGGGTGACTTAGACATAAGAGGGGACTGGGAAGCTGAGAAAGCGAGTTCCCCATAAATCTGCTTTGTTTCCCCTCCCAAACGCAAAACTCCAACCATATGTCCCTATTCTAAGGCTGTTACCGTGACACCCACACATTCCAAAAGTAAATCTGGAACCAAGTGTTTCTAGCCCAAGTTAGTTCCCGTCACAGTCCCTTCAAAGTCTTCCCAGTTCTGATGATCATTTGTTTTTCCATTGTATACATTATTTATTAGCACTTATGTGGTTCAAAAGTGAACCTAGCCAATTTTTTTATTTTTTTTTTATTTATTTCCTAGCTTTCTTTTGCTCTTAAGAATTTAACTTTTTTTGTTTGTTTTTTTTAATTTACAAAAAAATAATTTCTTTCTTTGTTTCTTTTTATTCCGGTAATCCAAACATATATAGGATTCAGTTAACAGTGCAATCGAACAGTAAATCGTCAGTATGCTTTGGTACAGTGGTTGCATATATTCAGTGCATTGTCATTACATTACATCATTACGTTACATTTTGGTTATGCAGTTGTATGTACATATTCAATACCTTCTGTGGGTTGCGAGCCAGCTCAACCCATATATTGTTAAGATACTACTATTTTGGTTGCTGGCCCCATGGCCCACATGCTGCTCTATGTATGCATGGTCTCTGAAGACCCCGATAGCGTCGCGTTTGGGTGCTTTAGCCCCCTGTAGTATGCCTGCCTGTGTGGACACTGGGTTTTTTCAAGAAAATTCCAGCTCAGGGCTGGATGAGAGGACTCCTATAGAGAGGAGAGAGGGAGAGAGAGAGGAAGCGAGAGAAAGAGTAGCGTGTAGTGCCGCCGTGGGTCTTCTTGGTAAGGGTGGGGGAGGGTAGGTGATGTTGGCGAGTGTCCCTGTGGGTTCTGCTTTTTTCAAACTGTGTTGGTGAAAGGTTTCTAGTGTGGTTACATTTTCCCCTTGTGACATGGTTGTTGCGCCCGGAGCCGCAGCACTTAGGCTCGCCCTCCCCTCCAGCCATTCGTTCCATTTGCCCCCTGCATCTACGCTTTTGTTATGTCTATCAGAACTCTCATGAGCCATCTTTTCGTACCGACCGTTGAGAGATACCTGTTGAATCACTTCATCATGGGGGGGGGGGGGGGGCAGTGGTGGATTTCCACCTCCAAGCTAAAAGCAAGTTTGCTGCTATCAATATGTGAAATGCCAGGGTCCCTTGTTGTTTTGAGAGGTGATCGGGGAACATGAACAGTAGGAAGAATTCCGCTGATTCCTGTATCGGTTTGTGTATTACTTCCCCAATTAGCTTGGCTATTCCCACCCAGAAGGGTCTGATTATCGAGCATTCCCACCAGATATGTAGCATTGTTCCTTTGTCAGTGGTGCATCTCCAACATTTGTCAGAGGTGTTTGGGAACATATGTGCTAGCCTCGCTGGTGTTAGGCAGCGTCGGGTATCTCATGCCCTAGGTCTTTCTCCCAGTCTATGGTATATTTAGCCATAGGGAGTCTGCCGTCCCTCAGAATTACTGTTGCGGTCACCGGCCCGCCGAGCCTCACGGTCGTGCCCGACCGGCACGACCGCACCGACTACACGAGCTTACCTGCTCGTCGGCGAGCCGGGAACCGCGCACGTAGTTCTTCTGGGCATCACGCCTGAATCCAATATGGCGCCGACCACGTGGTCGGGTCTATGGATAGCCCCGCCCCCGAGAATTATACTAACGTGTGCGTGACGTCACGCCCTCTGACCAATCATAGCTTAGAGAGGGGTATTTAAACCCCTAATTTACCCCAGTACTTTGCCATGTCGTGGTTTCAGTTTCCTGGTTTCCTGAAAGTGCTAATTCTGTGTTTCTGATTTCCTGGTATCCTGATCCTTGGCGTTTCCCTGGTTATTCTGATCTCTGGTTTCCCTGACTTGGCTTGTTTAATCGGTATTGAGTATTTTCTGGCTTCCTTGACCTCGGCTTTCCCTTTGACCATTCTCTGTCTCTAGCGTATTAGTCCAGCCATTCTAAGGTCCGGTTTACGCTCTATCCTGTTATTTTCCTTTTCTTACTTATGTATATGTTTACATAGTTTCTGCGTGCTGGACCACATTGCTAGTCGTGACAATTACATTGTAACAAGTTGCTATTACCTTCTTCTTTGGTATTAGTCCTGCGCACATTTTCTCTATGTTGGTCATGGTTTGTATCGTGGGCGGGTTGAGAGATCTTGCTTGGTTAGTGGTTTTCAGTAGGGATTGCAGCTGTAGATATGACAGGCAGCCTATTTGGGATATGATCAGTGGCGGGTTGAGTTGGGGGAAAGGGATCAAGCCCTCTCCGCTCCATGTGTGGTGTAGAAACTGTATTCCCCTGCTTTCCCATCCCCTGCTGTCAAAGGTGGGAATGTAATATTTGAAGCATTTAAATTGACAAATTTAACGAGAAATCTATGATTTATATTTATTTATTGCTGTATGCTATTCAGTGGGTATTTAATTATAATACTGTCTCTATTTGGGAAGAACGATCTCTCGTCCTGCAAGGTTTTGATTCAGAAAATGTTTGTGCAACCTCATGATGCTACTTTGAAATAAGTTATTAGCCATCCTGTCCCTCCATAGAAGATGTGGTGCAAGAAACATAGTGATCCTGATATACAGGATCAGATACATATATGGCTTTTAAATTTGTATTATAACAGGATTCAGCAACCATCTAGGCATTTAAAATTATATTCTTGGTAACCAAGGAATGTTGAAAAAAGTGTATATGTAAGCTGCAATGTGCTTAAAATGTGGCCATTTGGGCAGGAATGTTGAAATTGCATACAGTAATAGAGTAATACTTGCTTAGCAGTTATGGCTCCTGTTTAGCTCTTCCCCCACCCCAGCAACTGCTGCAAGAACACTTGTGGAAAACATGGGTACACATTAAATGCATTCCAAGGATATCTGATCAGTCCTGTATAATGTGGATGTTTATTGTTCATGTTTGTATGCTAAATTCAGTGTGGGTATTCGTGATGTATGTGTAATATTGGTGTCATGTGGGTAACATTAAATTAGCTCTTAATAGACAGACCTATATTGTTTGTTTTCTTCATATTGTGGTATGGTAACAGTCTAGATCAGGGTTTCCCAATTATTTTTTCCCTTGGAACCCTTTGACATGGTATAGCAAAACTTTGTAACCCCAACAAAAAAAGTGTGCCATAGCGCAGCGCAATGTTCTCTTTTGCTGGCAAATTCTTTTTATATCTGGTTTAATTGTCGACAATTGTATTCGCATGTCTGCAGTTGCGTCAAGTCGATTTCGATACTTAGTTTTAGTTGCAGAGTAGAGCGAGAATCCATATAAGTATGTGCTGACGAATGGCAAGAGAACTTTGATTGCCGACTTGGACAATTCTGGGTATTCTTTGCGTATATGCCCTTAAAAAGCAATAAGTGAAACTTCTTTAAATTTTTGGCTTAGTTGACTGTCAGAAGTTATATCAATCAGATTTTCAAAATCTACATGAGAAAATGTGTCTGGCTTCTCTTTGATGAATGGATTTCGAACCCACTCATTCAAGAATTGAAAATACTGATTAACAGATGTGATTAAATGGCAAAGATCTACAATTTCATTGTGAATTTCATCTTCAAGTTCAATTTCTGATTCTTCAAGAAAAACCTGATGAGTTTGAGTTGCCACTGTCGCAGTTTCAAGACCTACATATATTATTGTTCCTGGATCTACTCCTGTGCCATGTATTTGGAACCCAAAAATATTTCCAAACTTGTCAATAAAATGATGGGGATTAGAGATGGTTATACGGATTACATTCCATAGATTTACCGTATGGTGTGGTAGGCAACCTTTGGATAATCTTATCTTGATCCACTGTTTTTCCCCAGGTTGCCCACCCTACACAAGACCAATAGGGACAACAATTATAATCTCTATTTGGGCAATCAGGATCAGTAGATCTTTTACTGGGACATAAGTATTTATCATTGAACCCATAAATTCGTTCCCATTTAAGATTATCACATACATTCCAAGGTTTTCTACTACCAGAAATCGCCTTACATGCATCAAATAGCAGAACAACCGTAGAATGTATGCTATTTATCACAGTCCTATTTATCAAAGTTCCCTGGGAATTACTATTCCTAATTACCAACCAAATTGTACGGGGTTGGAATTGGGGATCGAAACATTTAGACTCTCCTGATATTGGCTTGCACACACTATAATCAATATCCAAATATCTACATTTAGATACAGATCCCTTATATTCATACTGTGAGTGCCAGATGAGAGTTTGGGATATTTGGTTACCTGTTTTAGTAGTCTTAATGCAACTATCGCAATTCGGTATGTCTGTACTCCTACCTTCTTGAAAAATCATAAAAATACTAAGACACATAATAAAACACATTATTCCTGAAATCCTCATTTTTCTTCGACCGGGCGATGGCACCTCAGCTTCCCGATTGTGAGGGCTGCAAGGATGTTGTTCTTCTGATCCTCACTTTCCTTCACAGAGATCCCTTCGAGACACTCTGGCTATGACACGTAGGCAGGTGGTCAGGCTTTATTATGGCCGTCAAAACACCTACTTTGCTGATCTCTATAGTTACTCTAGATGTCCCAATATCTCCTCGTCACTCCGACTGAGTTGCACGCTTCAACCGGATCTTGCAAGGATTCTCAGTATCTGGGATAGCTTGCCAAGAGTCTGATGCTGGTTTAACCCTAGAATGATGAATCCACGGAGTCACCTCTGCCACCTTTACAGCTGTTGGGGTAGATAAAAGAACAACATAAGGACCCCTCCACTTTGGACCTAATGGAACAATATTCCATTCTTTTATCCACACTTGATCTCCTGGTTGATAGGAGTGAACAGGTGGATATATGTTCACAGGTAACCTATCTTGCACCCATTTCTGCACCTCCTCCATAGTTTTACCCAACTCTACAACCTGCTGCCGAGTAATTCCTTCACCCAACTGATTTAAGTCCCCCCCTTAGATTACTTAGTACGGGAGGTGGACGCCCATACATAATTTCAAAGGGAGACAAACCCATCCTTCTGGTAGGCGTACTACGTATTCGCAACAGAGCTATTGGCAAAAGGACATTCCAGTTAAGCTGAGTTTCCTGACACATTTTAGCCAACTGGGTTTTTATTGTTCTGTTCATCCTTTCCACCTTTCCAGAACTCTGAGGTCTATAGGCTGTATGAAGTTTCCACTTGATACCAAGCACATGAGTTAGTTGTTGCAAACACTGATGAATAAAGGCTGGGCCATTATCTGATCCTATAGAACACGGAAGTCCATATCTGGGTATAACTTCTCGCAACAGAAACTTCTCCTGCCTTTTCTGTACAAGTTGGACAAGCTTCTACCCAGCCTGAGTAGGTGCACACAGCTACCAACAAATAACGATATCCCCCAGATTTAGGCATCACAGTGTAATCTATTTGCAAATCTGACATTGGGAGTCCTCCCATATATTGAACTCCAGGGGGTTTGACAGGGCCTTGTCTTGCATTATTTTGGACACACAAAACACATCTCCGAACTATGGCTTGAGTCAGACTAGATAACCTTGGTATATAAAAATGTTTCCTAAGAGATTCTTCCATACTATCTCTTCCAGTATGTGTACCATTATGGAAGTTTTGAACAATCTCTATAGCCAGAGATGTCGGAATAACTATTCTTCCATCTTCTAACTGATACCAGTTATTCTCCAGATATTTCCCAGCTTCAGTCTTCAACCACTCCATCTCTTGGGTTGTATATATTAGAGTCCATTGAGACAGAGGTGCAGGTACAAGGGCTGCAACATATCCCACATATTCCTCTTGCCCAGATTCAGCGACATGTTTTGCTGCGTTGTCGGCGATGCGATTTCCTTTGATGACATCACTATCACCCCTCAGATGTGCTCTACAGTGTATAATACCGACTTCCTTCGTTCCCATGCCGCCTCTAACAGTTGGAGTATTTCAGCCGCATACTTGATCTCTTTTCCTTCCAAATTCAGCAATCCCCTCTCTTTATACAATGCTCCATGTGCATGGGTGGTTAGAAAAGCATACTTCGAATCAGTGTAGATATTCACTCTCAGCCCTTCAGCTAATTGCAGAGCCCTGGTTAATGCAATCAGTTCCGCCTTCTGTGCTGATGTCCCTTTTGACAGTGGCCGTGCTTCTATCACCTTATCTATGGTCGTTACCGCATATCCTGCATAACATACACCTTCCTTCACATAACCACTACCATCAGTATAATACTGTATGTCTGGATTCTGGATGGGAAAATCATGAAGATCAGGCCTGCATGAAAACACTTCATCCATTATCTCCAAACAATCATGTTGACTTTCAGTAGTCTGAGGCAAAAGGGTAGCTGGATTCAAATTGTTGACGGTTTCGAGGTGTACTCTTGGATTTTCACACAACATAGCCTGATATTTGGTCATTCGACTGTTGTTAAACCAATGATTTCCCTTATAATCCAAGAGGGTCTCTACTGCATGAGGTACTCTCACATAGAGTTCCTGACCCAAGGTGAGCTTGTCAGCCTCTGTTACCAGTAAGGCAGCAGCAGCCACTGCTCGCAGACAAGGTGGAAGACCACTGGCCGCTGCATCCAACTGTTTGGACATGTAAGCTACAGGTCTTTGCCATGATCCCAAGTATTGAGTTAATACTCCCACAGCCATTCTTCTTTGCTCATGTACGTACAGATAGAAAGGACGTGTATGATCTGGTAGACCTAGGGCTGGTGCACTCATTAGTGCTTTCTTAACATCTTCGAATGCCTTCTGTTGTTCAGAGGTCCACAAAAAGGGGTCATGTTCTGTTCCTTTCACAGCTTCGTATAGAGGTTTCGCCAATATTGCATAATTAGGAATCCATATCCTGCAGAATCCTGCCGCTCCTAAGAATTCTCGCACTTGTCTTCTATTCTTAGGTATAGATATCCGACACACTGCTTCTTTTCTTTCAGGTCCCATCATTCTTTGACCTTCGGATATATGGAATCCTAAATATTTAACACTTGGCTTGCACAATTGTGCTTTCTTCCTCGATATCTTGTATCCCGCTCTCCATAGAATATGAAGCAAATCATAAGTGGCTTGTTGGCATATATCTTTAGTAACAGCCACTATCAATAGAATAATGGAGTGTTCCAGGAGGAAGTACAGAATTTTAGGATGCCATACCGTACGAACTTATCCAAGTAGGTTTGTATGTTTTCCTTAGCCTTTTGGGGTATGTGATATTGACGTAGGCTCACAGGATAGGCCCCAAGCTTTAGTTCAATATGTATTGGTGGGATATTACGAGCAAGACCTGGTGGATTATTCTCTGCCCATACTCCTGGAATGTCAAATAAGGATTCATCACTCTTAGGGTTAACACTTGTCACTATGGAATAGAAGCGCCATTCTTCTTCCCTTGGCACCGATATCGCCATTATGCCTGGTAATCCCTTAAACTTCAGAGATGTTGATCCATTAGGTAAAAAGGTTGTCTGGGCTTGAAGCTTCGATAATAGATCTCGTCCTAGAAGTTGAATCGGACACTCTGGCATATATAGGAACTGATGCTTCACCACATGGCCTCCCAGAATACAAGTGCGACTCTTAAGAACCGGTCTAGCTGCGCTTCTCCCAGTAGCTCCTATCACAGTTATAGTCTTCCCCGAAGGCGGAGCCACCATCTTAGTCACCACGGAATGTTCAGCACCTGTGTCGATCATGAAAGAACTTCTCTTTCCCCCTATTGCTACATCGACCATAGGCTCCGCTTGACCAAGGGGGATGGAGCCCGGTCAGTATCAATAGTCTTCCATGATAGTGTCAGCCAGACCCACAAAATCTCTATCCTCTCTTTCTCTAGGTCTCTGCGTGGGTGGATAGTATCTGTCTCCTTGAACACTTCCTCTACATTCCCACCATTCCCTCTAAAACTTTCTCTTGCTCTATAACTACCACTATAACCTCCTCGTACCCTTCTCTCTCCTTGTCTATCACCTTCATACTGCTCTCTCTGTGGACACTCACTCTTCCAATGTCCCTCCTTTCTACAATACGCACATTGATTCCTACTTAAAGGTCCCTTGCTCAGCCTATTCTCGTCTCCTCTATTCATTTCCCTTCCCTGTCTTTCTACACTTGAGATAGCTACCGCTAGCATATCTGCCTTTTTCCTCATCTTACGTTCTTCCTCCTGCTTTACCTCCGTCTCCCTATTCATATATACTTTATTTGCAATCTCCATTAGCTGTGATATGGACATCCCTACACATACCTCTAATTTCTGTAATTTCTTTTTAATATCACCTTGGGCCTGGCTGACAAATGCTGAATTAATCATCCTAGAATTCTCAGGAGCCTCTGGATTAAAAGGAGTATACAACCTATATGACTCCAATAATCTCTCATAAAAGGTACTAGGTGACTCATCAACCTTTTGCAACACCTCAGCCGTCTTTGACATATGAATTGCCTTCTTCCCTCCTACCTTCATGCCAGCAATTATGGCTTCCCGATAAGCCCTTAGTTGGGGCATGTCAGCACCATTCACGTTCCAATTTGGATAATGGGCTGCAGCCAACGCAACTGGATTGGCCTGATTTTGAGTACGGGACGTTTCCTCAAGCGCTTTAATAGCCGCTTGATTAATCCGGGTCCTTTCCTCACAATTAAATAAAGTTAATAATAATTGCTGGCAATCGGCCCAGATAGGATTATGTGTTTGGATAATAGAAGTAACCAAATGTGTCATAACTTGAGATTTGTCAGTATATGAAGAGTTATGAGTCTTCCGGTTAAATAAATCAGTCGTAGTGAAGGGGACATATACAAACACTGGATCTGCCCGTTGTATTTGGCCATTCTCATCCACGTGTGTTGGGCCTGGTGTAAGTCGGAGGGGCATTTGGTAATGTCGGGGTTGGAGGGCACCAGTAATCTGTCGGGTTAATATGGGACTACGATACGATGATTTCATAATGAGTTCCGGTCTAGGGGTAGTCAGGCAAGGGGAGTGAGGCGGATTCATTTTACTGGGTGGAAGTTCGGTCAACAGGATATTACGAGCCGGGCTGGGAGAAGCCTGACCAGGAACCAGAAGTGACGTCAGTTCTGGATATATGGAACTAGTGGAGGCCGGTACCGGAAGGGGAGGTTTCAGAGCTAGTGGGCTGGGCTCTGAACAAGATGCATGAGTGGGCAGGGACAATGGGAAAGGGGGAGTAGCAACACCAGTAGCACCACCTCTAACCTTAGAGGAAGTGTAAGGGGGTGGGGAGGGAAGGTTAGTTTCAGAGGGGGAATCTAAAATGGGCGGAGTTGCGGCCCTAATGGAGAGGCGAGTCCTGGCCACCATGAGGCGACATTGCTCCTCGTGGCATACCTTAACCCATTTAGGCAATTCTTCTACAATCTATTTCCAGCAATCAATATACGGAAACTGATCATAAAATTCAGGCCTACTAGATACAGCCGCGTGCACACGTTGTACCAAAATTAGATCAAGGCTACCACGTGGTGGCCATGCGGTCACCAGGATAGGCCACTCTCTACTACATAATATAGTCAAACGTTTTGGTGACAATTTTACCCCAAAATCACAGGCTTTATATCCCTTTGTAAAGTTTTTCAACATGCACGACAAGGGATCAACAATCTTTGAGTCAGACGCACCCATACTGGCAATGGAACATTACAAAGATACACAATACTTCAAACACTTCCAACAATCACACTCGTTTCCCTGGCAACAGTACCACGTGGCACGGTTGCTAAGCCAAACATACACACACGATAACACGCAGAGAATTCTCGTTCATACAGTGATATCACAGTGTCCCACTCAAAGATCTACCAAACACTAGCTACTTACCTCTATAACTATAAATCGTCTCTACAATTATCCGTACTATAAATCAACTTTTTTTTTTTTTCAATTTATGTTTTTATTAGAGTTTGGATACTCATGAAATAACTTTGCCATAATATGCAAGTAATATCAAGATTTAGGCAACAATAAGATTATAACATCATCTCAAAGTTCACTTTGCTGTAGTATAACAGGTGTCAACATGACTGAGTCTACATGTAACGTCTGGTTATAATAATAGCAGTCGTCTGTTGGGGCTGCACTTGGTAGAGTGTAGGTGAAGTTTAGGTGAGTTTTCAGGCGGTGGCAGCTCTCACGCTACTTGCGCCCCATCTGGTCAGCTATGCGGGGTCCAAGGGTGTGCGTGCAGCCACTATGTGGTGAGGCTTGTGAGTGTCTCTTGGACATTTTCGATATGTACATGTGTTTCGTCGGACCCAGATTGCTATTGGGTGTACGCTGCGGCACGGTGTCTTCTTCTTTGGAGTCTGGCCCGCCGGGCTCTGGGAGGTGCAATTGGCGGAGGAACTCCTTTTGGTCATCTTTAGATGTCAGGGTGAGCGTCTGGTTTCCCCGTGGTACCTCCAGGGATCCATCTGCTGTATCTGACTCCTGCTCCCCGTAGTTGTTTGGCAGCTGGTGCAAGTTGCCTCCATTCCGCAAGTGCTGCGAATGGTAAGTCCCCATAGAGGGCCACCGTGCTACCCTCCATTTGCACAGTGCCCAGGTCTCTTGAGCGGGACATAATAGCGGAGCGAGTCGCCATGTCTTTTGTGACCATTATAGTGTCTCTGGTTGCGTTTTCCGGAGCTGTTGCAGCTTTCCGGATACGAAATGCTGATAATATTGCGGTGGGGTCAGTGCCTTCTTTAAGGCCCATTGTCGACAATAGGCGGTGGATGTAGGGTAGTAATTGCTCTCCTTCTACATTTCCGGTATCCCCCTGAGGCGTATATTCCGCCTCCTGTGCCGAGCTTCCATAGTGGTGATAGTCCGGGTGAGTTTCTGGACTTGTGAGGAGAGGGTCAGCATTGTGTCTTGGGAGTTCTGTATCAGGTGGTCCCTTGCACTTTCTCTAGTTTCCAGTGCTGTGAGCCTTTGCTGGATGTCCCCCACCTCTTTCTGTGTACTTAATATATCAGCCCTCCACACCTCTCTCATTTCTTTTAAGAGGTCCCTTATGTCTTTTTTCGTGACAGGGGATGATTCTGCCTCTGATTCTGTGTCAGGACATGGGGGTTCAGACTCTGCTGTGTGTGAGGTAAGGCTTTCCCTTTCATCCTGGGAATCCTCCTCCTCGCTGCTAACTGCGGCCGCCATCTTGGCTGCTGCCTGTGGAGTAGGCCTTGAAAATGAGAGCCTAATATCGGACATTTTGGGTGTCTCTGGCTGGCGACCCTTCTTATTTTTGCGCCCCATTAGTGTCTCTGTGCGGGAGGCGTGTGTGTGGCCGAGTTTGGGAGCCGGTTGTCGGGTAATTGCTTATTTTGTTGTATGATGGTGCGGAGCTCCACACACTCGCGTCCTGTTCTCCCTATAAATCAACTTTTAACTAACCAACTATATCACATTCTAGTAATCTCATCTTTACAGTCAGTGGTTATGGTACAGTTAGTAAGTGGTTATAATACAGTTTTAAAGTTACAGATCAGTTAATAACAGTTATGGTATTATACATATAACATAAAACAGCAATTGTTAGTAATTTTTACACAATGTCAGTGGTTATGGTACATGTCAGTAGTTATGGGACCTTGCGCTATTTTACAATTATACACACAATTTACACTCCCACTAGACGGCAGAGCTCTAACTTTCTAGTAGGACATACAAGTTAACCAATTCACTACAATATATTTAACAACATTTACAATAATCCCAACTATTCTAACTGGCCAGCACCTCGAGAGCTTTCGATCTATTTGTACACCAGAGATTCGATAAGTTCTTCGCTGCCCAGACACCACGTATAGCGAACTAGAGGGCAGAATTTACACCAATACCCTTTTAGTCTTATACACTATTGTTATGGTACTTTTTGAAAGTAAACCAAAATGTTCAAATGTCTATCTGTTCCTGTCCAAATCAATAAAATTAAATTGCGTATATACGCTGAAGTAATTAAGTCTGACACACAAGGTTCAGGTTAAAATAACTTCGAGAAAGTTTATTGGCAAGTGAAGTAAAAGCGGGCGCGCAGGCCCTTTTAAGAGGCATTTTGCGTCATCATTGATTATTAGAATATCAGCAAATAAACATCATCAATTGGATTAATTGTTAAGTGTCGGGGTTAGTGTCTTACCTATTGGTTCGAAAAATTAAGAGGTTAGTCCCGTGCCCACCCATCAGAGGTGGGATTATTCTGGACACGGGTGGGGATAAGGGGGTCTTGAGCGTCATTTTACATGGTCAATGATATCAGGCTTCATGTCCAGGTGCAAGGTCTCTTATGAATAGAACATTTCATTACTACTGTGTTCTCGTGGCCTTCAAACTACATTATCTTACAAGTTCTAAGGAGTAGCCAGCAAGGTTTAAGGAGTAGCCAGCACCTCCTGGTGCTTGTCCTTGCAGGAAACACAGTCTTTGTCTACTATACTAATTGGGTTGAGAAGTTCAGTCACGTAAGGTAGTTTTAAAATGAACAAGTTAAGTCATGAGGACAAAATGGAGGATTGAAGAAGTCAGGTTAGGAGGACAAAATGGAGGAAGAAGTCACAGTATAAAGTTAAAATGGAGTTAGTACAATAATTCAATACAAGTACAATAATAATTTTTAATAATTCCACATCACTATCAATCATCTAGTGGCTGGATTTACAACAGAGCACACTTAGTTAAGATAGGGTGAAATCTAGCAAACTATAATATACAACAGTCTGCTTAGTTTCGCCGATCTCCCCGACCTAGCAACCAAAATTTACACCTAGCATGCTAGTCAAGGCAGGACATCGGTGTCCGACATGAGCTATTTACACCAGAACTCAGTCTGACAATACCACCTATATTAGACGGGCTGACTACAGAGCGTCTAATGTCCAGATAAGCGTTGCGCCTTCGCTTCTTCCTTCCAGAGGGAAGGGGCCAATTCCAATAACCGGTTCCAAATATAAAACCCCTTGTGGGTCTACCGCTCTAACGGTATCAGTCTTATCTGTTCCTGGCCATGGGTTCCACATTCATCGACGGGGCACCCCGGTACTCACTACGTAAAGGCCGATGATCTCCTGAGTGAAGCAGCCCAGTGGCGCCGAGATGAAGGGATGTCCACGCAGAGGTCCAGGGGTGCTGCCGTGGAGAACGCTGGTAAAAAGCTTTACCGTCTCAAATCTCTGCGCCAGCTTCCGTGCGATGAGAAGTTCCCGGCTCAATGCACCAATTATGTTACCAAGTAAACGAAAAGAGTGAAATAGTTCAATGCCTTGGACGAGGTATGAAAACATTAGATATTTCACGAAAACTTAAGCGTGATCATCGCACTATTAAGAGATTTGTGGCTGATTCAGAACACAGACGCGTTTGTGCAGATAAAGGCACAATGAGGAAGATTTCTGCCAGATCCATGCATCGGATCAAGAGAGCAGCTGCTAAAATACCATTACATAGCAGCAAACAGATATTTGAAGCTGCTGGTGCCTCTGGAGACCCACGGACATCAAGGTGTAGAGTCCTCCAGAGTCTTGCAACTGTGCATAAACCTTCTATTCGGCCATCACTAACCAATGCTCACAAGCAGAAACGACTCCATTGGGCAGAAAAATACATGGACTAATTTTCAAACAGTCCTGATTACGGATGAGTGCCGTGCAACCCTGAATGGTCCAGATGGATAGAGTAGTGGATGGTTGGTGGACGGCCACCCTGTTCCAACAAGGCTGCAACGTCAGCAAGGCGGTGGTGGAGTCATGTTTTGGGCCGGAATCATGGGAGGAGAGCTGGTCGGCCCCTTTAGGGTCCCCGAAGGTGTAAAGATGACCTTTGCAAAGTATGTGGAGTTTCTGACTGACCACTTTCTTCCCTGGTACAGAAGGAAGAACTATGCTTTCCGTAATAAAATCATCTTCATGCATGACAATGCACCATCTCATGCTGCAAAGAATACCTCTGCATCAATGGCTGCTATGGGGATAAAAGGAGAGCAAGTCATGATGTGGCCTCCATCCTCCCCTGTCCTCAATCCTATTGGAACCTTTGGAGCATTCTCAAGCAAAAGATCTATGAGGGTAGGATGCAGTTTACATCCAAACAGCAGCTCTGGGAGGCTATTCTGACATCTTGCAAACAAATTCAAGCAGAAACTGTCCAAAAACTCACAAGTTCAATGGATGCAAGACTTGTGAAGCTGCTATCAAATAAGGGGTCCTATGTTAAAATATAACGTGACCTGTTAAAATGTTGTTATAAGTTTGATTTAAACAGCTTTTGAGTTCAGTAAATATGCTGCAAACTCAACAAATGACAATTTTCAGTTCTTTACAACCGATAGTGTTTTGAAACTTACTGTGCGTAATAATTTGGAACAGTGCATTGTACGTTTTTTATGTTAACAGTATTTATTTTAATTATTAGGAGGTTTGTTCAATAAAATTTGAATTGTACTCTTAAAAGTTGATAACATGAGAATTATGCAGGTCTGGCTGACTGCTGGGCGGGCTGGCTGACGGCTGGGCGGGCTCTCTCACCGACGAGTTAAGTCTCTTAATGGTTGGCGGGCAGCAGGGCGGGCTCTGAAGACAAGGCTGGCTGACGGCAGGGCGGGCTTAAGATCGCACTTCCGCGATCTCTGCTGTTTCTGACCTTCTGGGAACAGCAGGTGGGGCGGCTATGTTGGATGTGGCAAAATGCAGCGGAACCCCAATTTGGTACTCCAGTTGGGAAACGCTTGTCTAGATAGATGGAATAGAATCAATCTTGGCAACCAGAGAAGGAAGAACTCACATTCCATTCTTGGTGAGATGGTTGATTTGGAATATATTAAGTTTTTATAAAATTATTTATTAAATTGGGTCTATGAATTCTTACTTCTACCACATCAGATAACATGTGCCTTGGAGTCCACAGTCTTCAGTACCATTTTCTAAATCTAAAACTGTAATGGTACAACTGCTTCACATGCACTGTTAATCTACATTTGTAGGATTGGCTTTGCAAGATTGATTGCTGGCATATGTGTTCCAGATGGAGCAGATTTGGTATAGTCTGACTTTACCTTGTATGAAATGACCACGTTTAAGCTTGGTAGCACTTAATTAAAACCTTGTCCAATTCTTAAACCAAGTTAATCCTCTTACATTCTTGGATGGATGGCATGTTAAGTCAGCAGGGTCTCACTATGTTCTTTGAAAAGCCGTTTTTTTATTCTTTTCAATTTTTTTTTTTTGGACAATAACCACCTGTTTAAACTTCCTAGCTTCAAAACCTATTTAATTATTTAGTTCATGTGGAATTTGCAACAGTAGTATTATATTGAATATATAAATGCATATCTATATAGAAAAAGCAAGCACAAAAATATTTTAATTAATCCAGATATGGAAAGGCCAGACACTTTCAATCTATTAATTAAAGGGATCCTATAGTGTCAGGAAAACCCTTTCAGCCACTTACCTGAATCCAGTTCTGATCTCCCTCGGTGCTGGGTCAGGCTCCGCCCACGACTCTCCCCCGCCGACGTCAGCCTGCGGGAGAGACCGAAGGAGCATGCGCGGCAATGGCTTTGCGCGCATTAGACCTCCTCATAGGAAACCTCCTCATAGACCTCCTCATAGGGAAAATCTGCCGCTGAAGGTCCGTGAGGACGTCCAACGTCAGAAAACTGACCAAAGGTCAGTTTGGATTCTGGAAGCCCTCTAGTGGCTTTCTGTTAGACAGCCACAGAGGGCAGACTTAGAGCTGCAATGTAAACGGATCCAGAACCGAATCTCGGGAGGGGCACTTGGAGATTATTTACAGGCACAATCCACGCACAATAACCACTACAGCTCTCTATAGTAGTTACAGGAGTGCCATGGCACCCTCTCAGAGTAATCAGTCAAACCTTTTAAGAACCATGTGACAACTTACCTGGAGTCTGCCGGGATAGGGCCAGTAGCAGGGGGCAGGGGCAGTAATGTGTGTGTGAGCGGTGAAGTGTGTTTGTGTGAGGAGTGCAGTGTGCGCATGGAGGGCAGTGGGTGGGTGTCAGGGGTGCAGTGTGTGTGTATGGGGGCCAGTGTGTGAGAGGGATGCACTGTGTGTTTTGGGGGTAGAGGGTAGTGTGTGTGAGAATGCGTAGCGTAAAGCAAGTATAAAAATATATTTTTAATAAAAGGGACACTATAGTCACCCAGACCACTTCAGCGCAATTAAGTGGTCTGGGTGCCAGGTCCCTCAGGTTTTAACCCTTGACAGCCGCTAGAGGTGCTTCTGTGACGCTGGATGCAAAATTTGCATCTAGTGTGTAGAACGTCCATAGGAAAGCATTGACAAAGTCTTTCCTATGGACTGTTTGAATGTGCGCGTGGCTCTTGCCGCTCATGCGCATTTTGCTCCACTCGGGAGCTGATGGCGGGGGAGGAGAGGTCACCAGCACCAAGTGAGCCTGGCGCTGGATTAAGGTAAGCTTCTGAAGGTTTTTTAACCCCTTCAGCGCCACTGGAGGGGGACCCTGAGGGTAAGGTTCCCCCAAGGATGACATAGTGTTAGGAAAACTGGTTTGTTTTCCTGACACTATAGTAATACTGTAAATAATACTCATACTTTATATCCCCCTTCCCTTCCTACCTTTACTGAGGGAGGGTGGATATTTTCTGCAATCCCTGGTGGTCCTAGTGGTAAATCCCTGGCAATCCAATTGGGGAGTGAACTCTAGCCTGCTGCTCCTGAGGCTAGAGTTCACTCCCGCGAGATTCGGAGCCTTGCCGTGGTAACCACGACAACGCTCTGTGCTCGCAAGAGGAGGATCCGGAGGAGCTGCAGGCTGAGCTCCCGGGTCCTCTCGTCCTCCTTGCTGGCTGCCAGCAAAGTGCCTGCAGACCGATGAGGGAGATCTCTGGTCTCCCTACCGGTCTGTGAAGGCACATAGCAGGGCCAGCGCTTGGATAGCCCAGGCCCTGCAGGGGAGAGCATCCGCTCAATTGCTCCCTCCCCCCCCGGATGCGCCACTGACAGCACTAAGTGCAAAAAGAGTCACCGCAGCCAGACCACTTCAATGAACTGAAGTGGTCTGGGTGCCTAGAGTGTCCCTTTAAACCAGGAACTCCTTATGTTCTAGTTTTTCTGTTACTTCTGTTTTTCTTTAAAGACTTAACAACATATCCTTTGCTCTTTCGTGCTCAGATTTACAATCTGGAACACTAATTTTTAGTGTTCTAATACAAGGTTGTGAATTTTTTAAAAACAATCTACTCAATTAAAGTGGTAGCCCTATCTACATGTCCCCACACACATAATACGCATGTTTGTTATGTGCTTGCTGTAATGCGCCTTTAATGTGATTCAGATATTTATTCTCTATAATGTCATGATTTTTTAAATTTATTTTTATGTAAATTTTTATTGAGACATAAAGATTTATACAAACCAAGAACATCTATACAGGCATGGGGGTCCATGGCACATATGCCAAGACTGAATTTTCACTTGACCGGGATGAATACTAATAGTTGATGGATAGATATAACTTGTGTGTCCTTTGAAAATAGTCCCACTGTTCTTTACTTTGTTGCTGTCCAGGAACAATATGGCTGTGAATATTGTGATGTATTATATATCTTTCAAACCTTTTATAGTGTGTTTAAAAACAGAAATTTCACAAAAATCCAGAAACAACTTTTATAAATGTTGAAATGCATTTTGTCGGTGGGAGGATTGAACACAAAACTGTACTTTATTTCAGATCATTCTAGATCAGATGCCACGTCAAATGTTAGTCAAACATCTGTAATGACATGGTATGCACTTTAAATTATAAGTCTCGTGTCTGCCAAATGTTTGCTTATGCTGGTTTTCCTGATTATTTATTTTTTATCTTTATCTAATCTATAAACTTGTTTACATTTATAGCTGTGATCGCTACCCTTGACATTCCATATGTTTCTAAACTTCATTTTCTCCTATGTTCTGATTGCCGGCGTCATTATTATGGGAAATACATTTAACAAACATCGACAATTGGTGTACCTGCCATTAATTTAAATCGCTTAAAACATATTGTTTTTAGGGGAGGATGCATTTACTTATTTTATTCTTTGTTTAAGAGACATATCACAAGACAACAAAAGTTAGAAATCATGGCACATCTCGTTTTGAAATCCACACATGAACAGAAGCAAAAGAAGGAACATAAAGACAAAAGAAAAGGGAGGGGTTGACCTATTGCAATGGAATGGTAGATAGTAATTGTCAATCTGAAAACCACCTAATGCAGGGGAGGATTAAAATTTTAAGTGTATTGAAGGGACACTCTGGTTCAGTGGGGTATCCTGGTTTTGTGCTGCTCTAGGCATGACAAAACTCAAGCACCCCCCGCCCCGCCTTCTAGATACACATACACACTCACTGACAGACACATATACACTGTGTCAGACACACACATTCACTGACACACACATACACTAGCTAACAGACACATACTCTCATTGACAGACACAGAAACACACACACACACACTCACTAACACACACATACTAAAAGACACACACATAGTAACACACTAACAGACACACATACACTCTCACTAACAGACATGCATACACACACTAACACACTCTCTGACACACACACACACACTAACAGATACACACATAGTAACACACTCCCTAACACACACACACACACACTAATAGACACACACATACATTCACACACACTAACCGATACAAACATTTAAAAAAAAAAAAAATTTAAAATTCAATCCCCCAGCCTCCCTACCTTTGGGAGTGCTGGGGTGAATTCCCGCTTTCCCTGGGCTCCGGTGGGGCTGCTGGGTGGCCGGTCACTGCAGTTGGCGAGGGAGCACTGATCCTCCTGTTCAGCTCCCTTGCGTGCCGCGTAGTGATGCCAGAGTGACGTGATATACCGGCTCCGGCATCACTGCGGTGTGCGTGAGGGAGCTGAACAGGAGAATCAGTGCTCCCTTGCCGCCCGCCTGGAAAGTGCTGCCGCTGCCAACCTCGGGGGGCCCTGAGGTGGCCACCTGGCCAGCACCTGGGCCCCCCAGGATAAGAGGCTGGCAAGGCATTTGCCAGGGCAATTAAGGGGCGCCCCTCAGAAAGTGCCGCCTAAGGCAAATGCTTTGTCAGCCTTGCAGTAAATACACTCCTGCTGTGGTTACCATAACAACTGCATCACATTTAAACTTTCGTGTTAGAGGAGATATAAGTGCCGCCCAAGGCAAATGCCTTGTCAGCCTTGCGGTAAATACACTCCTGCTGTGGTTACCATAACAACTGCATCACATTTAAACTTTCGTGTTAGAGGAGATCCCAATCGCTCTGCCCATGTATTTCCTCTCAATGTCAGAGTCTTCAGTCAGGAAGTTTTGGACAGGGTAACACTAGTAGGCTGAGGGTGACCGCAGCTTCCCACTGAGAAAAGAGAGAGAAAGACGTGCGTGATTGAAGCCTCGGGCCATAGAGGGCATGTACGGGGCAGAGTGAACAGGCATTTGGTAATTTTCTTTTACCCACTCAGGTAAGCTGGTGCTTGTGACCTCACACTATAACAACTTAATTATGATGAATAGAACATGTAACAGGTGACAAGTGATATCACATTTATATGCTAAGCCTCAGTGAATGATGCAAAAGTTTCCTGGATAGCACCCATTTGCTGGTTTCACTATTTTCCAAATTGTGCCTGACCAAGGACTGCTGTCCCTGAAATTCTTTTCATCATTCCTTGAACCTCTACAAATAAATGGGATATCACTGTTTGTCACCTGTTTCTATGGATGGATTATCCATCTTTGATTTATAAAATGAACAAAAAAAACAATGTGGTACAAACTTCAAAGAAAACAATACTTTGTGCTCATTGTGGGTCTGAAGACTGGCAAACTGACATTTTTGTGCTTTTGTAAACCCTGTCACCTATTTATTTCTATTTTTGCAGTTTATAACACTGGCAGCTCTTTCAAGGTGATTTAAATATCTCATGCTTCAAATGACAGATGCTAACCTATATTTACCTTCCCAAAGAACAAAGTGTTGCCTTCCACAAGACCTCAAAACAAATTTGTTCAACTTCCAAAAGCTCTGTGTTTTATTTGTACATGAATAAGATATCATGGAATTGCTACGTTTAGAATGACTCTAGGGCAGTGATGGCGAACCTTTTTGAGCCCGAGTGCCCAAACCGCAATACATGCCAACTTTTTTTTCCTTAAAGTGCCAACACGGCAATTGCGTGTGTGTGTGGGGGGGGGGTGCGTGTGTGTGGGGGAGGGTGCGTGTTGTATGTGTAAATGAGGGGTGCTGTGTGTGTAAATGAGGGGTGCTGTGTGTGTGTATGAGGGGTGCTGTGTGTGTGTATGAGGGGTGCTGTGTGTGTGGGGGGGGGTGCTGTGTGTGCGCGGGGTGCTGTGTGTGTGTGTGGGGGGTGCTGTGTGTGTGTGTGGGGGGTGCTGTGTGTGTGTGGGGGGGTGCTGTGTGTGTGTGGGGGGGTGCTGTGTGTGTGTGGGGGGGGGGTGCTGTGTGTGTGTGTGGGGGGGGTGCTGTGTGTGTGTGTGTGGGGGGGGGGTGCTGTGTGTGTGTGTGGGGGGGGTGGTGTGTGTGTGTGTGTGGGGGGGTGCTGTGTGTGTGTGTGGGGGGGGTGGTGTGTGTGTGGGGGTGCTGTGTGTGTGTGTGGGGGGGTGCTGTGTGTGGGGGTGTGCTGTGTGTGGGGGGAGTGCTGGGTGTTTGGGGGGGTGCTGTGTGTGTGTTTGGGGGGTGCTGTGTGTGTGTTTGGGGGGTGCTGTGTGTGTGTTTGGGGGGGGTGCTGTGTGTGTGTTTGGGGGGGTGCTGTGTGTGTGTGAGAGGGGTGCTGTGCTGTGGGGGTAAGGGGTACTGTGTGGGGGGTAGGGGTACTGTGTGTGGGGGGTAGGGGTACTGTGTGTGGGGGAGTAGGGGTACTGCTGGGGGGGTAGGGGTACTTCTGGGGGGTAGGGGTGCTGCTGGGGGGGTGGGGTGGGGTGGTGCTGTGGTGGGTAGGGGTGCTGCTGGGGGGGTGGGGTGTTGCTGTGGAGGGTAGGGGTGGTGCTGGGGGGGTGGGGTGGTGCTGGGGGGGTACGGTGGTGCTGGGGGGTAGGGTGCTGCTGGGGGGGTGTGGTGGGGTGTTGCTGTGGTGGGTAGGGGTGGTGCTGTGGTGGGTAGGGGTGGTGCTGTGGTGGGTAGGGGTGGTGCTGTGGTGGGTAGGGGTGGTGCTGTGGTGGGTAGGGGTGGTGCTGGGGGGGTGGGGTGCTGCTGGGGGGGTACGGTGGTGCTGGGGCGGTACGGTGCTGCTGGGGGGGTGGGGTGGTGCTGGGGGCGTGGGGTGGGTAGGGGTGGTGCTGGGAGGATAGGGTGCTGTGGTGGGTAGGGGTGGTGCTGGGGGGGGTAGGGTGCTGTGGTGGGTAGGGGTGGTGCTGGGGGGTAGGGTGGTGCTGGGGGGGTTGGGGTGGTGCTGGGGGGGGTAGGGGTGGTGCTGTGGGGGGGTAGGGGTGGTGCTGTGGTGGGTAGGGTGCTGGGGGGTAGGGTGCTGCTGGGGGGGTGGGTAGGGTGCTGTGGTGGGTAGGGGTGGTGCTGGGGGGGTGGGGTGGTGCTGTGGGGGGTAGGGGTGGTTGTAACGGAATGCAGTATAATAGTACACGATATCCGTTGGTATCTTCAGGAAATCCACAGTCAGAGTAGAAAGCACGGCAATATCCCCAATCCTCCCAATAACTGGACGAAACACAGTTTGGGAGTCAACTAACTGGCTTTATTCACAGCTGGCGTATTTATACAGTTCCCCATGCAAGGGGTTTCCATACAGTAAATCCAGGGGATTTCTCCCATCATGCAATGTGACTTTCCCAGCAGGCATTGCTGCACGAGAAGGATACTCCCACTAAAATGGACGATTAAGTGGATTATCCCCTCGTGCAGCAAAACTGACAATTTACTTTAAAATACATATTTCACACAATATTCGGTACTTTGGAATAACCGAACGTTCGGTAGGTAGCTGGGGTCGAAGCGCATACTTCGTGAGAATACCGCTCTGATCCCAGCTGAATTAACCGAACGCCGCCCAGAATACATTTAAACATTGAAGTTAGTTTAAAAGTACCGAATAAGTATGGGGAACATAGTGTCCCGAACGCGGAACTCCCGAACGCTCTGGAAGTCCAGCGGTGTTCGGATCATTGAGTAGCCGTTTTCAGTTCCAGGCTCTCGACGACCGAACACCGCTGCAGAGACAAAGGATCCAAGATGGCCGACCGCCGCATGGTCGGTAGCCGAACGACGGCCACCTAGGAGAGCCCTTAATTACCGATTGCAACAATGTTGCAATCAGTTAATTGGTGCCACACGACCTGTGAATGTGTGGTCGACCTGGGGAGCCCGCATTCGTACGGCGAACGGCCAGGATAGCCGTGTTTCGTCGTACTAATGCTTTGTGTGCTGGCAGCGTACGGCTGCCAGCATGCGAACGGCCATAATACAACACATATACATTTAACGGTACACAATATGCAGTCAGCCTACGGACAACCTGTAATGAATATAGTTCAGAAGTGGCTAGGTTTGCCACAGTGGTGCTGGGGGGTGGGGTGCTGCAGGGGGGGTAAGGGTACTTCTGGGGGGGGTAGGGGTGGTGCTGTGGTGGGTAGGGTGCTGTGGTGGGTAGGGGTGGTGCTGGGGGGGTAAGGGTACTTCTGGGGGGGTAGGGGTGGTGTGTTAGTATCCCACCCCCCTCCTTCTTACCTTCAATGAAGTGGGGGGGGGGGGGGACACAGCCATCCCTGGTGGTAAGTACTGCAGGGGGAGGGATCTGTGTAGCAGCTCCCCCTGTCCTCCCGCGCGATGCTGTGTGGAGCGTTGCCATGGTAACGCTTGGCAACGCTCCACACAGCATCGCGCGGGAGGACAGGGGGAGCTGCTACACAGATCCCTCCCCCTGCCTCCCGACCCGGAAGCAGAATAGGCGCCTGCCGTTTCGGGCAGGCAGGCGCCTATTCTGCAGTGATGGCGGACCTGTGGCCGCGTGCCCACAGAGAGGGCTCGGCGTGCCACCGGTTCGCCATCACTGCTCTAGGGTGTATTTGAATGGATAAATAGAAATAATCAAATTTGTACTTGCTCTTTAAAACCATGTATTTTACTAAAAAAGCAATAAACACGAAGATCTGAGGCCCTCGTATATACTGATTTGTTTTGTACATTATTGCAAAAAAAAAAAAAGTGGGTTCTGCGTAATTTTAAGGGCAGAATATATATATAATGTGTGTATACAAAATAAATTTCAGTAGCCCATTTATTTCATTTTTTTATTTTTGTGGTGCACAGTATAACAAAAACACTTGCACTACCATGACAGCAGGAGCAAGCACAATGAGTTCATCAGAACAAAACATAGGCATGGCATTAAGTAAAGCAGCACATTATTTTTTGATGAAAAACCGAGAAATGCAGGGTAGTATGTCACACAAGTGTAGGATATAGGGAAAGGGTATTATACAGCCTGTTATAATAACAGCGCCTATCGCCTCCTGTGAAAAAGTAGGTCGGAGCAATTAGTGATGTTTTGAGGCGGTGTAGGCCATGTGCCTCTTGACCTGGTGGGAAGGTGGCCAATGTAGGTCAACATTTTCAAGAGGTTAGCACCAACAAAGTGACAAGTTGGTACTACGGTTATGAGTTTTTCAGATTATGGCTGCCGATGCTGAGTTGCCCCGTTGGGCAGCTGGCACAAATGAGCGAACCGTAGCTGCATCCCAAGCATGTGGTTGTGGCACTTGGGTTGCTGGTAATGTACTCTCAGGTGTCTAGAGCAGTCTCAATCGCTGTAGGGTGCTTTTCATTTCCGAGGCTTCTTGGACTTTTAGATTCTCCGAATCCAGAGGTATTAGCAGGCATTTTGGGGTGCCCAATTTGTAAGGTATGTTGTTTCGTATCAGCTCCACTGTCAGCGGCCTCAAGGACCTACTCCAGTCCAGTATTGCTCTGGATAGGTCTGACTAAAACATTAGCGTGTGCCCTTCAAAGTTGTATGGTGACTGTGACGGACCACCTGGCACCCGACTGGGTACCTCCGCCAATCGATGCTTCCTAGCTGACGCTGAGGACGATAAGCACACGGTCCGTCACAGTGACTTATTCCCCAGCACCGTTAGAAACGCCTGCCTATCTGGCCAATTTTGAAATTGGATTATGACATCCCTGTTCACCTCGGTGGATTGTGATGGAGGAGCTGGGAGCCTGAAACATCCATCCAGGACCATCAGCTTTGCCTGTTTGGCTGAGAAGAGGTGTGAGTAGTCTCCTGACTAGGTGAGGGATTTCAGCCGTGCCGATCTGTTCTGCCTTTTATCTTGACATTTTCCACCTCCTGCGGTCTTCCATTTCCACCATGCGGCCCTATGTCTGGACCTGTTTGCGCCACATCTCCGGTAGTTCTTGTTCTAGGCTATTGAGGTGGGCCACATGGGTGGCAGTGGTTATTTCTGTGTCGTGCAGGCGCCTCGACACTCCGCAGATCTTGAATGAGTTAATGTCAGCTGCTATATTTGGGCGGAGGTCGTCCAGGAGAGCCTTCAGAGCTCTCTCTGTCACCAGTGAGCTCTCTGACCTCTTTGCATGGATTTCAGCTCTCGATCTCCATGCCATGTTGTCCAGCTCCTCCATATCTGGAAGGGAAGTTTCGCTGGAGGTATAAGACAGCCCATCAGAGAGGTGCCATGACAGGCTTCACGTCTCCTCGCGGCCTTCTCAGCATTTCTCCGCGGTTGCTTTGTACTTCTTGGTTTTCCGCCCCATTATTAGTGGAAGCGATTTCTCTCTCTTGGCGATCGGTTGCCGTGTTGGGAAGGCAAATAATTCGGCTTAATTTACTGAACAGCACAGAGCTCTCTCGGGATGCGTCCAGGAAGTATGGCGGCTGGCTCCGTCCCCCTTCAGTATCCCATTTAGAGATTACTTTTTCATTTTTGATTTCATCTGAATTATATTGAAGTTGGGGAATATTTTTATATATGTTTATATTTTCCCTTTTACAAAAACCCTTAGTATAACTTTGACTTCTTGTTTTTTCTGCTGCACTCTGTGCCCCTTTGCTGATTCTGCCATTTACCATGTCAGACAGCATTAGCTGTCTCTGACACATCAGTTCTACAGAATCTAAGCCTGTCACATAGCAACCAATTACCATTTTTAAAAGAATGTACAAAGCAGATTTATTCTTCATGAAATATGTATATATCTTGTGTAAGAATTATTGCTTCCTTTATTCACCCATATTCTATCATGCACAGCTCAGAGTTTGCGCATGCGTCTGAACTGGTGAAATGGTTCAGTCAAATGCTTCTCTATGGGAATAAGCTGTGTTAGGGAGGCAGCAGCATCAGACAGGGGAGCTTCACCCAGTGCTGGATTTGAAGTACGTTTATTGCTCATTTTGAACTGTTTAATGGGAGGGATCTAATTAGCCATGCCTAGCATGGCATATTGAATGGGAAAACAAACTGTATAGTTAAAAGGGCTGGAGTAACCCTTTAATATTAAGGGAGCACTCTATGAGGAGCATTGGATTATACATCGGCGGAGGAGGTCATACCTCCTAAGTGGCATTGTGGGAGGCGCAGAGGTAAGAAGCACCAAGTGAGTCTTGGCACTGAGACAGAAGGTGTATAAAATAATGTATTTTTTTTTATATTAAAAGAACACTATAGAGTCGGGAACATAAACCAGTATTCCTGACCCTATGGCGTTAAAACCACCATCTACCCCCTCTTGCATCCCCTAAATATAAATCTTAAGTTAAAGATTAAGTTAAATCTTACTTTGATTCCAGTCTGCTGCTGCTGGCTCTGCCCCGATATGTCTGCTCGGCTGACATCATCAGAAGTGATTCAGCCAATCACATTGATTTCACATAGGAAAGCATTGGATTGGCTGAGACTGTCAAGGAGGCAGATCAGGTGCAGAGCCAGCACAAGCCAAACACAGCCCTGGCCAATCAACATTGCCTCATAGAGATGAATTGAATCAATGAATCTCTATGAGGAAAGTATCAGAGTATTGCTATATGCAATATCTTTTTTTTTTTTTATTAGACTAACATAATATTTCAAAGACAAGCTTTTGAGCGTTTTCCTCTCTTCCTCAGGTCTGAGAATATAGCTGCTTATATGTATGTATGTATATAAATTGATCCAATAAAGGTGAAGCAAGAACTTTATATGACATTAAAGGACCACTGTAGTGCCACGAAAACAAACTCGTTTTCCTGGCACTATAGGGTCATTAGGACCTCCCCACCCTCAAGGCCCCCCTTACGCTGGGATGAAGGGGCTAAAACTCTACACCCCCTGCCGACGTCAGATCCGAATGTGCATGTGCGGCAAGAGCCGCGCGCATTCAAACCGCCCATGGAAAAGCATTACTCAGTGCTCTCCTATGAACGTCCAGCGTCTTCTCACTGTGATTTTCACAGTGAGAATTGCGGAAGAGCCTCTAGCGGCTGTCCTCGGCACTGAGGACTCTCCTCCTCCTTCGGTCGTCATAGGCTAAATGCGCATGCGCGGCAAGAGCAGTGCGCGCATTTAGTCAGTCCATAGGATGCTGGCGTCTTCTCACTGTAAAAATGAGACAGCCACTAGAGGCTGGTTTAACCCTCAGTTTTCTCTGAAACTGCAATGTTTTCAGCTGCAGGGTTAAAACTAGAGGGACCTGGCACCCAGACCAGTTCATTGAGCTGAAGTGGTCTGGGTGCCTATAGTGTTCCTTTAAGATGTGTGTTTATATAAAGTTTTGGTAGTGTGTGAGAAAGCCAGAGTCTACGTTAAGTACTTCATTCCTGGTGTTGAAATGTGTGACCATTTTCATCTCAAATGTCTTTTGTTCATAAGAGTCTTTGAAATTCCCTTTAAGAACTTTAATCCTGAGGTTTTTGATGGAGTTACCAGTCTGGGTGAAGTGATGACCAACAGGGGTACAATATCCGTTTTCCTTGTGGTTCTTGATTGAGTGTCTGTGTAGATTCATTCTGAGATGCAGCTTAAGACCAGTTTCTCCAATGTAGCAACCTTTGTCACACATTGTAAACTGTATCATGTACACCACATTCGCAGAAGTGCACGAATATGATCCCTTAATGTTGTGTGTTTTTGTTATTGTGTCTGGCTGTGTTATTTCCACATATATGTTGACACAGTTTGCAGAGTGATTTGTTGCATCGCACAGTGCCATTCTGTGTTAGCTCCTGTGCTGTGGTCAATTTGCTGTGGACCAATCTCTGTCTCAGGTTAGGCGGTTGTTTGAATGCTAGTATGGGGGGTTCAGGAAATATTTCTTTGAGTGTGGGGTCCTCTGAAATTAATGGTTGTAGCTCTTTAATAATTTTACATATTCCTTTAAGAGTTGGGTTGTACGTAACTACTAGAGGTATTTTTGTTTTGTTTTCCTTTTCTTTGTATTGTAGGAACCTACAGGGCAGATTTTATTTTTTTAGATATTGTCCTTTCCTTGTAGCCCTTTTGCCTAAATGACTCTGACAGTGTACTCCGGTGCTGATCTCTGTCTTTTGTGTCAGAGGAAATGCAGTGGTATATGATAGCCTGGCTGTAGAAAATACCCTTTTCATGTGATTGGGATGAAAGCCGGAATTGTGGAGGTAGCTGTAGCTGTGTCTGTGGGTTTTCTATATACAGACGAATGAAGAATGCCATTGGTGACAGTTATTGTGCAGTCCAATAAACTCACACTATGATTTGAAAAGTTCATTTTAAGGTTTATTGACAGGTGGAATGAATTGAATGTTTTATGAAAGTCTATAAGGCTTTCTTCTTCTGTCCATATTATGAAAATATCATCGATGTAACTATATGTATATGGTTTGTGGGGCTGTGTACATAAAAATCTGTTTTCTAGTTCAGCCATGAAAAGATTAGTGTATTGGGGGTGACATTTTTTGTGCCCATCACTGTCCCTGTCACATCTAGAAATAGTTGTGTGTGAGTATGAATTCTATAAGCTTTTGTGTGTTGGTTTGTGGGATGAGAGAATTTTAATGCATCCTCAATGCCATCCTTATGTGAGATGTTACTGTATAAGGATTACACACCCATTGTTACTAGTAAAGTGTTTTCAGGTAGTTCATTTATCTGGTTAAGTTTATTGAGGAAGTCTGTAGTGTCCTGTATAAAGCTCTCAGTCTTAATAACTAGGGGCTTAAGAATGTTTTCAATTAGGTCGGATATTTGTTTCGTGAGTGTTCCTATACCTGTTAAAATGGGCCGTCGTGGGTTTCCAAGCTTGTGGATTTTGGGCAGCATGTAGAAGGATCCCATTTGAGGATTGGAAGGCATCAGATTTTCGAATTCTTGCTGTATGTGTTTTGGAAATAATTTGATAAGTTTTGAGAGTTTAGCCGTATATTCCTTGGTTGGGTCCTTTTTCAGTTTTTTTGTAGTAGTTTACATCGGACAACTGTCTATTCCCTTTTGTAATTTAGTCCTGGGTGTTCATGACAACTACTGATCCACCCTTGTCAGCCAGCTTGATGAAGATGTTTTTTTTTATTCATCAAGTTATCCAAGGCACTTCTTTCCATTGGTGAGAGGTTGTATGTGATATATTTTTTTTTCTCTTGTGTGGTAACAACAGATGCCACTCTCAGGCAAAAACTTTCAATGTAGCGATCCAATTTGATGTTACGTCCTGCTGTCGGTGTAAAATCTTTGTTCTCTTTCCTACCATTATTATCCTCGTTGAGAGTGATGTTTTTTTTTTTTTCATAAAATTCCTTAAGTCTCATTCTTCTGAACAATTTTTCCAAGTCTGAATATAACTGGATGTGATCCAGTTTTGTGCTAGGACAGAATGTTAGGCCCTTGGATAAGACTGATTTCTCAGGTATTGATAGACCTGAGGAAGAGAGGCAAACTCTCGAAAGCTTGTCTTTGAAATATTATGTTAGTCCAATAAAAAAGGTATCATTGCATACTTAATTGCTTAATCCAATATAAATATATATATATAATTTTATTATTATTATTTTTTTTTTTAAATGTTGTATTTAGCCCACTTCTGTTATCTGTATTTTGATTGGTTCCAAACATTCCACAATAGATAACTTTTCAGAGATTTATGGGAAACATAACTATTTATTTTCTGTGGCCTTACCAATCCTTTTTCCTCTCGGAAGTGGCAGATAAGCCGGTGGTGCTATGGTAAAATATGATTTAATAGTTTTTGAAAAAGAGAAAAGAATTTGCATTGTGGAAAAATAAATTAAGGCATTTGCTCATTTCCAATTTTTTTTTTTTTTAGTTTTTCTGTCTCAAAAAGGAAGATGATGGAAGACAAAGGACCTCGTGTCGCTGACTACTTTGTGGTTGCGGGGCTCACTGATTCATCAAAACCACTTGAGGAAGAAATCCACTTCAATGATGCCTGCCATAAAACTGCTAAACCAAAGGAACCCATCACAGATGTGACCGTGATAATTCGGTCTTTGGGGGAAGAGGTACCTCAAGGATATGTATGTATGGACACTACCCCAACTGGACTTTCTGCTGACCTCAATAATGGAAGTCTCAGAGGACCGCAAATATATTTATGTTACAGGAGAGGAAGAGACAAGCCACCCCTCACAGATCTAGGGTGAGTCTCTATAATAGACCCAAAATAATCTTTTCTTTTTTTCCCCCCTGTCTCCTGTTTCTTGAATGGGCATTTACCTCAAGCCCATTCCAAATAATCACTGTGTATTACTTACATAAGCTTCACAGATTTCCCAAGTGCATCAACCCTGGAAAGAAGCAAAGGGAAAAAAAAAAAGAGTTCATAATTAGAGTTAATGTCATATTTTTTTGAATGAGTGACTGAACTATATAGTTATTACTATATAAGTAATTGGTTCATTAACTAATGCCATGTGCATCTTAGTCCCTGTCAAAAGCACTGGTATAAACTTGCAACCAAGACTGGAAAAATTATGTGATCTAGATAAACAAAGCTAGTTTTTTTTTTTTTCTGAAGCTAAAGTGGCTTAACCCCTTAAGGACACATGACATGTGTGACATGTCATGATTCCCTTTTATTTCAGAAGTTTGGTCCTTAAGGGGTTAAAGGTTTGGAGTGTTCATTTAAAACAGTGTTTGTATAAATGAAAACATCCAAGATCAATTAAAGTGCACTGCCCTCCCATAATAACCTCATCTTAATAAAATGGGGACTGGAGTCGCCAAGCACCTTTCTGTGTTAAACTGTTTTCCACCAGGTGATGGCTCACCTTGCCTTCACCTCCTGTGGTAAATAGTTAGCATTAGCTAATTATCACTCTCCACCCACCATGCCAATTTCTCTTTTGAATTTTTTTTTATTTATAGAATTTCAGCTGTTACAGAAATTAGAAGAAGAGTTATATTAACATAAACAGGAACAAGGAAGTTACATTCATAGTCCGTCATAGTGAGCGAGGGCATGACCAGTTCTCTGTTTGGACAACAAGGGTTGTCTGTCTAACCACTAAAATGGTTTGAATACTTGCGACTGGAATGCGCTTGGGTACTCATGGCGCCAAGACAACTACAGTGGGCTGTAGTGTTTCTGGTGCTAGCAGTTTTCCTTTAAGGACTACTGAAGGAATATTCCTGTTATAAAAAATAAGCCTTTTAAAGCTCTCAATTGAATGTCTTACTTTTATTGTTATAGCAGGTTTGTGTAGAGCAGTAACGCTGAATAAGCAAGGTATTCCCTGGTTGCATAGGGTTTTTAGGTGATTTTCATGATGAGATAAAAAACATTGATCCTTAAAGGTATACAATAATAATGGTTATGTAGCATTTCAACTATGCTGTAATATGTTGGTGTGCTCTGTAATGCCAGAGATTAATATAGCATTTCTGCAGACATACATTACTCATATTTTTTTCCATTTTTATTTTTCCAGAGTATTATATGAGTGGAAAGAAAGATTAAAACAGGGTTGTCAGATTATCCAAAGTACTCCGCATGGACGTCCTGCCAATATAAGTGGAAGCACATCCTCTCAAAGAGCATACATCACCTATCGCAGAGCTTCTGAGAACATGACACAGAACTCCTTAGCTGTTACTGATATCTGTATAATTATACCAAGCAAAGGAGAAACCCCTCCACACACTTTCTGTAAAGTGGAAAAGAATCTTAACAGCAGCATGGTAAGATCTTAAGGCTAGATAATCTATATAGTGCACACATGTACCAATTTTGCAGAGATCTATTCACTGTACTGCAAACTGAAAAATGTAAGCCTAAATGTGAGATCTGGGACAGTATCTTGTTGAATTAAAAATTGTTCCATCTCTGCTAATGTAAACTAAAATAGAATTGTCTAGCAACTCTCTGCACCCAGCAGTTTACTGAATATATCCGTTAAAAGGTCACTGTAGGCACCCAGACCACTTCAGCTCATTGAAGTTGTCTGGGTGCTGTGACTCTTTTGCACTTAGTGCTGCAATGTAAAACATTGCAGTTCCAGAGAATTGCAATGTTTACATTGCAGCACTAACTGTGCCCTCACTGGCTGTGTAGCAGACAGCCACTGGGGGGCGCTTCCGGAATCCAAACGGACATTTGATCCATTACCTGACGCTGGACGTCCTGACAGACCTCCAGCATCAGATTTTCCCCATAGGAATGTGGGCATTTCCCCATGTGCTTTGCATGCACATTAGGTCTCCCCCACTGACGTCAGTCAGAGGAGCGTGGGCACCCATCAATGCTGGATTCAGGTAAGTGGCTGAACGCATTTTAACCCCTTCAGCCCCACGGCTTTGTTTTCCTGGCACTATAGGATCCCTTTAGAAATGTATGGGTTTTTTTATGTTCAGAAAGACCTCATAAGGTAGTAGAGACTTGTGTTCAGTGATGTTTCTGTATATTTGCCAATAATAGAATGAATGTGTTTTTTTGTATTACAGGAACAAGCTGAGTCATTTAGGTGGCTAGTTTGATTGGATTGCTCTATATACCCTATCTGTATTTGTGTGCATGAACTAATCTCATTAATTAAAGCTTATAATTTTAGAGGAAACATTTTGCAGTCTGGGCAATACTACCACAACATGCCATTAGACTGAAGGTGCCATCCACTAGTTTGACCAAAACTGAACGTCCTAAGACACCTGCAGCCAAGCTTGCCAGAGTTGCTAATGTGGAAGTTCCATTATTTTATTAGAAATGCGGGTGCCTCTAGAACCCTTAATTATGGTCATAGTTAATGGCACCATATTCACTGCATCTGCATGTATTAGTTATGGTGCCTACATGGACCCTCCAAAATTATTGGGGTCTGTATTTGTATTATGTTTGTCAGCTATCGGTCATCTGTTAAATATATAATTGTTCCCTCTATTATAGGTTTTATCTGGTGAATCAAGTAAATTAAAATATGACATGAGGATGGGGTGGCATATTATCGGAACTTGTATTAAACTTTATTAAATTTTTTAGCGTAAATAAAACCAATTCATATTAAACATTAACAAAACTGATTAATGTCAAATGTTACTCTTGATCTCTTGATAAAAGGCAAAGCCAATGTTTTATGTATTTTTTTTTAAATTCTTTATGTTAGCTTGCTATCAGACAGTGATCACAAAACAAAAGACAATGCAGTTACAATTATGGTCTTAGAATACACCGTGCAGATATCATGATAGTTGACAAGAACACAGAGGACCACAGCGTTTAGCAGGGAGTCTCCAGAAAGTCTGCGTGATCAGTATGCGTGCCTACGGCAAGATTTTATGATTTTTTAGAATAAATAACTTTTGGTATCATCTCATAAGGGCTAAGGGGTAAAAAAACCTCCCCTCTCCCAGCTTACGCCTCCCCCGTCTACCCAAACCATCAGTGCCCTCAAGTGTTTCCCTCCGGAAATTGCAAAAATTACAGGTGTACTAGGGTATCTGTGTAACGTGAAATCTACAGCCCATCTGTGTAAGTGTGCAATGGCTCCCAAACCTTGTGAAACTAGGTGAGGGGGTTGTGTAGGGACGCCGAGAGTTGATCCATTAAATGATTGTCCTCTATTTTGGCCCTCCCCTCGCCCATTAATGGGGGAGTGGGTTGCAACCAGTGAGCTGCCAGGACATGTCTCGCTGACAGTGTAATTTTATTGCAAAGTTTCTGTTCGTGATGGGTCAGGCCCTCTAAGGGCTTAGAGAGCAAAATCAATCCAAGTGTCCAGCTCGAACGGCCTACCGAAGACCTCCTTAAGGAGGGTCTGCATGTCCCCCCAGAATTGTGTCAGGGCAGGGCAGAACCACCACATATGGGGGTACATCCCCTTCATTCCACACATCCTTCAACAGTCGTCGAAAGGGGCGAACACCCATTTTGAGCAGCTGTACAGGGGTGGTGTGCCACCGAAAGAGGGTCTTGTACATCTGTTCCTGGGAGGTAACACACACTGAGACCTTTGCTGTGGCTTCCCACATATTCTGCCACTCGTCTCCATCAATTTCCCCCCCTAGGTCTCTCTCCCACTGTTCGATATTTCGTAGGGGACCCCACATATCTGCGTTTGAGCAGATCTCAGTAATTAGGCCCTTGTGATGCTTTCCTTAATAGCAGAGTGTCTCAAATAGAGTGGGCTTAGTCCCCCTCGTCCCCATGACTTCCTCGAGTTGAGCGTAATCTCTAATTTGCAAATATCTAAAGTAGTAGTGGTTATTAAGATGATGGAAGACATCTGCTTCAGGGCATTAAAAGTCACCAGTTGTCATCCTCCCATAAGTTGAAGAGCCTTTGTAGTCCTGCTTCCTCCAAGTTCCCAAAGCCTTGGGTAGTCATTCCCGGGGGAAAGTCCCTGTTGGAGTAACGGAGCTAACAGAGAAGGGACAGAGTTGAGGACAAACTTATACCTCATCCTGTCCCAGATAGTCAGGGAGGCAAGTATCCCCAGGCATTCGGTGCGGACAAGAGCCCATTGGGGTGTTGCTAGCCACATATAAAACATTGGAAGGTCAGAGCACATGAGCTGTGATTCCAGGTCCACCCATTGTCTTTCCCCTGGGGCCACATGCCACATCACTGTCTGAGCTAACTGAGATGCATAATAATACATAAGGAGATTTGGTAGGCCAGTCCCCCTTTTTTCGTCTTTGGTCGATACAGCATGTTCCTCGCTAACCTATGCCGTTTTCCGTCCCAGATGAAAGTGTCTATGTATTTCTGTGTGGCATCTATGTCAGACTTTGGAAAAAACAAAAGAGGACGGTGGTTGCGCACACAATGAATGATATCCTTAGTATAAAATGAGATCCCTAGGTTCTGTAAATATAAAAAACCATCATAGGGTAATACATCTCAAAATAATACAATATTAAAAAAACTTGGAAAACTCACAATATTTAGAGCCTTTCTGAGACTAATAGAATGCATATAAAAAACAGAGATAAAGGATGGCGCTAAAAATTATGTATATTAAAATATCATATATAAAACCAGTGCAGCACACACAAAAAAACACCCAAGTGTATAGTCACTTTATAACACTTACATACAAGGATAAAACAAAAGAGGACGGTGGTTGCGCACACAATGAATGATATCCTTAGTATAAAATGAGACTTTGGAAACCAATATGGAAAGGGCCTGGAAGAGGAGCCGAGGGAGAACGTTAATTTTTACACTATGAATGCGCCCTTTCCAAGAAATTGGTCTGGACCCCAAAGCCTCCAGGTCCTTCTTGATAGCTTGATACAATTATGTAAGGCATGCCTATCCTTGGTAACCACTACGCCTAAGTACTTGATAGAATCAGTAAGGCAGAGTTGTGACGTAGAACCAACAGTGTCCTTATCGGCGGCTGACAGGTGCGTCGGCATAGCACTGGATTTGGTCAAATTGACCTTATATCCCGATATTAGACTATCCTGATATATCTATCAGAGGGGGGAGGGAGCTCAGCTTGTCCGCAATCGTGAGCGTGACATCATCGGCATAAGCCGCTACTTTGTACTCCTCAGTCCCGGCCCTCACCCCGCGTACCTCTGGGGCCTCTCTGATCCGCTGCAGAAATGGCTCCAGCGTGATGGCGAACAGGAGGGGCAATTAAGGGCACCCCTACCTGGTGCCATTGCAAATGGGAAAGGTGGCTCCGTCGTCCCCCGGAAGCACCACACACGCTCGGAGATCCCTGTATAGCACCCCAACAACACCTACAAATGAGTCTGGATGTGCGAACAAGTAAGGCCATTTGCCCCTGTCAAATACCTTCTCTGTGTCCAGGGATAGGAGCAGAGAAGGCGTCTGAGACCTTTCCATTGTCCACACCAGATCCACCACCCATCTTGATTTTCGTACAATTGGCGTTAAGGGATGAATCTGACCTGGTCAGGGGAAATCAGGTTCTACAACATGGGTTTCAATCTGGTCGCCAGTATCTTCGCCAGAATCTTAGCATCTGCATTGATCAGCGAGATCGGCCTGTAGCTACTCACCTCCAAAGGGTCCTTCCCCTCCTTTGGTAGCAGCACGATGTTGGCTAACGTCATCTCCTGGGACAGTGGCTCTCCCGCTATTGCCACATTGAACAGGGTGACTAATCTTTATACTAGTACTTCGCTAAACGTCTTATAGTACGGTCCGGATGGCCTATCTGGAGCGTACTATAAGACGTTTAGGGTCCTCTGTCCCGGGATAACTGCTATCGCATCTAACAGTTTGTCATAATCAGGGAGGGCGGGCAGGGTCACGTACTGCAGAAATTGCTGTAATTTTCAGCAGTAGCCAGCGTTTTCAGCTCTGTAGGTCGGGGAGTGATTATATCTCAAGCTGTAATAGCTCGTGAAAAGTGTCTCTATGTGCCCTGGAGTGATGACTTTACTCCTCTCCGGGTGCCTCAAGGCAGTAATAGGTCTCAAGCGTTTCCTTGGTCGAAGAGTAAAATTGGCAGGACCAGGTCATATCACAGGCAACATCATCCAGGAGAGGGCCCTTTTGAATTCCGTGCAAATCTCTCTCAATGCCCTCCAAGGACTGCAGATCTGGGGTAGATTTTTGACGTTTTTCCACCCGTCGTAGCGCTTCCTGCAAGTCTCCGATCTTCTGAGTTTTAAGACATTTTTTGTAGGTTGCTATCTTGATTAGCAAGCCTCTGATGACCGCCTTATGGGCAGACCACACAGTGGCCGCATCTACATCTGGCGTGTCATTGAGGAGCATATACTCCGCTAAAGCTGTATTCCATTCCGCCACTACCTCCCTATCTTTCAACAAGAATTATTCAGGCGCTATGTCCATCTTGTTGGAGTCAAAAAGTCTCTGAGATAGATGTAAATTTGCGTGGTCTGACAAAAGAGATGGATCGAATGTCCACCTCTTGGACCACCGGAATCGTTCTCCTGGATACCAGAAACATGTCAGTGCGAGAATACGTCCCATGAGGGGCCAAATGTGTAGTTGCGCTCACCAGGGTAATGCACACTCCAAATATCCACCAATTCACAGTCGTCCATAAAGCTATGTAGAAGTTTGTCGTTGGCCCCATCCCATGAGAACACCGGGTCCCAGAAGCTGTGATTCTGTCAGCCACCGACCAAGGAGTAGCATTACAGTCCCCTCCCAACACCAAGTACCCTACACAAAGAGGCCTCACCAAGTCACCTAAGTCCCTCCAGAATTGGTGTTCAGCTGTGTTCGGTGCGTATATGTTTACTAAGTGAATAGTTTTTTATGTTTCCTAATAATAGTAAGAGTTTTGGCATTGGAGTATTTGCGGTTCTCCTATGTTCATACATTTTTAAATATTTGCCATGTTTATTTTCTGCCATTTTTCTCTAGTTTTGTGTTTTTTTGTTGTTGTGTAGGCAGTTCGTTCTCCCTTTACATCCCTTAGTAAACCAGGAAGGCGGCCGGGGCTGGTCTAGACAACATAAGGAACGCTCTGAGCCGAGCCTCCCCTCCACTGTGGACAACGGCCCTTAGACAAATGGCCCCAACCCCCGCCTGCCAACCCGGCTGCACGGCTAAAGGCGAAAACGCAGCGTCCCCCCATGCCCCGGCGGCAACCCCAGGCCGCCATGGGGAGAAGGGGAAGCCGTCGACCCAGCCGGATCCCCCAAACAGAAGCCCCATCTACCCTCAACACTATCCCCTCAATCATCCCCACATAACTCAAAACAAGTATGAAATGCAAATGTGAAGGCGTGCTCCCAAAAGGTATGGCCTACGCATGAGTACACTTTCAGTAGGACCGTAGGGCATGGACGGCACCCTTTCCCCAAGCATGTCCAAAGTCCAGTTACCCTCCCCCGGCATCTCTGCCGTATGAGGTCTATGATTACATGGTAACCTCCGACAGTTGGTTGAGAAACCCCAAGTGCATTTGAGAACAGCGGCACTGCCCCAAACACAGCGTGGTGGATGGTAGTGGAATTTCCCCCCACTCTCTACAGACTGGTAGCCAAACCAAAGGGGAGATGCACCGTACCCCCAGACCGAATCCCCAGAGAAAAGCTTTCCTGACCCCGCCCAAACCAGAACCAAGGCCCCCCAAAAGAATCCCATCCCGTACTTCTCCCCCCACCCCAAGTGCCCCTGTGTCACGGCTTTTTGCTCCGTTCATTCAGTCCCTGGGATGCCTCGGCAAGGGCTGTGTCATCATCAATGTAGTTACCAGGCCTGGATCTGAGGTGTTGAGGGCTTTCCAAAACTCGGGTAGGATCCCATGAGCTTGCAACACCACCACCTTCAAGCCCTGGAAAGCTAGCAGCTTGAAAGGATGCCTCCAAGCGAACTGGATTCCTTTTTAGCAGCCGCAATGGGCTTTCACATGGGCCGCTTTTGCAGCATGGAGGGGGCCAAATTCTGGAAGCTTGGAGCTGCTCCCCAGCTTAAACAGCCTCTGAGCCACGGCATTTCAGTATGACTGCTTTCACCATGGAGCAATAGGGAAAACGGGCAATAACACTGGGCCCCTCTCGCCATCAGCACCCGGTGCGCGCGTTCAATCGCCCATCGCTCCTCTGGTATGTCAGCTATTAGTGGGCAGAAAATCTCAAGCAGAATATCGGGTAGACTCCCCTCGCCCAAAGCCTCAGATAGTCCCCTCACCCTGACATTATACCGTCTGGATCTGTTGGACGTTGGACAAATCTTCCAACAGACCCTCCACTGCCAGCAGACTGGAGCAGATGTCATAATCGGTGGAGTCGGCCACTGCATTATGAGCTTGCACCACCTGCTCCACTCGGGCCTCCATCTCCGCCGTGCGAGTCCCACTAGCTTGGATTTCTGCCTTGAGGGCCAGCATGCCCGTTGTGATTGCCTCTGGTAGGTAAGTTTTGTCAGCCCGCATCTGGGGCAGTATGCGGGTGGTGTCTTCCGAGCAGGGAAGCGAGGTATCCGACGCCGCATCCTCTGGATCTTCTGCATGTGGACTTCTCTGGGTGCCATCTTGGGCCCGCCTGGGGCCTCCGAGAAAATCGGAGCTACCACCGAGTCTTTGCTGGTCTGCTTCTTCCCGCTAGCCTTCATGCTGCAGATTGCTTTCCCAAGTGGAAGGGGAGATAATCAGTGGTTCTAGCAGTTAAAAGCGCATTTAGTCAGCCTTAACTCCAGAGCTCACGGACTATGTGACCATCTCAGTCGACGTCCAGACCACGCCCCCTGCAAAGCCACTGTTTTAACTGTGAACTCTGGATTTGAGAGCATTTTTAGGTTTTCTGTTTAGTTCGGTATTCTTATGGCACATTACATAGGGTATTTTTGACCATTAGCCCATCACTTGACAAGTAGTCCACAAATGTACCTCTGAACTGTGTTATACGTGGGTTGGCCGGGGCATCACAAACTTTTAAAAATGTTACTGTTGGCTTTTAACTCAGAACTCAAATATATGTGGCTGCCATATATGCTTGTCTGCATCCTAAAGTATACAGATGTTTTTCCAACCTTGGCTGTGGCCATTTGTCGATAGGTTTTTGGATATTTCAAGAACTTCAAAATGGCATTGTTTTCCCTTTATAATCACATTGTCTGGTTTTATATTTTTTTGTAATATGTTATCATTTAAAAAAAAAAAATGAATACATTTGATTTGGGTTGATTTTAAATCGTATGTGCTGCATGTTGGTAGCGTGGAAGGAGCTGAAATTATGGCAGCAGCGTCAAATAGGAGCTCAGGAGTTTAACTACCACTATTCTCAGCCAGGCCAGAGAATTTATGTCAAGGGTTACACTGAAATCAGAGCCCCCACATCACACAATTTCAGTAACTTCATGCAATACCATTTCTATACTATATTATCATATCATTTTGAACCTGAGGGTGCTTATTTTGCAGTAATTGGCTCTACGGTATTGGAAGTGGACAGTCTATTCAATCTCAGGTTCGCAAACTCAGTAGAAAACATTGCCCAGTTTAACACTAAAATGGTTACATCTTACTGGTCTATGATACAATTTGTCTAGCCATTTATAATGTGTGCTATAAATATTTTAGCGTTGTATAGCAGAAAACTGAATATTATGTGTTTCTTTTTCTCCAGTGGGGCTCAGCTGTGTACCTCTGTTACAAAAAATCAGTTGCAAAAAACAACGCAGTGTCCTACAAAGCAGGTGAGTTTTTGATTTTTAGGTTTTTTTTTCTGTTTTTTTTCTACATTGCATCTAAAATATACACAGATGAAGTTCTAAAGGATATAGAGCATTGCTCTTTAAAGCTTTGTTTGAGACCCACCCACTGTCCAGAATGCCCTCTTATTCCTGTTTTAATTCCCAACAAATTCACATACATTATATTTGTGGATGCAAACCATGCACCACTTCACACAACCTTTACATCTCTTCAGTCAAATACCTACTCCTTTACTTTTTCTTTCCACATATCCCATCTAATGCACCCGTTTAGCCTTACGAAGCACATAGCATTTACATCTGTCATTCCTAGTGCACACCACATTTTATACCAGGCATCTTCACATCATTAGCTAGCCACTAAGCAGCTACAAAGCATCAGACATCCTCAATATGCCTATCAAGCATGCACACCACATATGTTTCTAACTACAGCAGTATTATTTATTTATGACATTTTTAACCAGGAAGGATACATTGAGATTTCTCTAGTTTTCAAGCATGTCCTGTATTATCCTAGCTTTGTACTGTTTAGACAGGTGTTGGAAGGCACCTGGCATAGTTCTAAGTGTGAGTCACATTCACACTAGGTGTTTTTAAGAGGATGTGATCGAACTTCTTAACTGCCTGTTGAGCATAATTTTATTGTTTGATGTTCCCGAGCATGTCTTTTGGCTTGAAGAACACTGAGATGGAGAGCTTATGTAGTATGCAATATATTTAAGGATGTTATTTAAAGCACACCTGTTGAGATATTCGTTAGAACAGCCTGCAATTAGTTGGCCCTCCCCGTAAGAGAACGTGTTAAAATTCATCTGTAGAACATCTGTTCTAAAGTATTCTAGTTAATGTGTGAGTTAATTAAGGATTAAAGCTCCAGAACTAAATGTCTAAGTCTTCCAGTTTCTTACTTTTGTTGGTGATAAGAATCATAAAAACTTTCTGGAAGCTTAAAGTACCAATTATATTGTTAGCTAAGTAGGTGTCATAGGTTTCCCTATGTTGAGATAATTTGCCATTGTTGCTGAATTATAATTTTTTTTTTAAGTTTAGCTTAAATGGTCCATTGATGGATTTATTTTTCTTTTCATTTCTAAAGCAAAACTATCACATGTGAGATTTTTACACAAACAGAACTGTTGGTGATGCCTTTTTAATTACATTTTTTTTACCCTCAAAAGTTTTTATTTTCAAATTTAGATTGTATACCTGGTTATATGCCGATTTATTTAACCTCCAGAATGCAGTGCATTTAGGAATCCTCATGTGTACTATCCTATTGATTAGTGCCTGAAAGCACATGAGATCGTATTGAATTCTCTACAGGCGAGTGCACACAAGTAAGTGTATTTTCTGCTTACCTCCACTGCACTACCCGCCCACGTGAGCTCTTCATTAGGGTTTACTGGGAATAGAGAATAAAAGCTATAATTTACACCAAAACTCAGAGAGGGGCCAGCTTTCCCTCCCTGCACCCTGATTCCGCTCCTGCAACTGTCATCAAAGCAAAACACTAAGTCCTCAATGAACACTATCCTAGCAACCTACTTTTCTCCCCTACCCTTACCTTTTGTGTCACATTACCCCACTCCCTCTAGCATGTAAGCTCATTGAGCAGGGCCCTCAATCCCTCTGTTCTTGTGTGTCCAACTCATCTGGTTACAAATATGTGTCTGTTAGTCCACCCATTGTACAGCATTACGGAACCTGTTGGCGCTTTGTAAATAATAATAGCCTTTGTATCTGCATATTGTATTACTTGCTTGCTTTCTTTGACCATTGTGAAGCACTGCATAATATAATTCCACTACATACACCATAATGGTGTAATGCAGTAGTGTTGCTTGTGTTGTTAAAGGGACACTATAGTCACCAAAACAACTTTGGCTTAATGAAGCAATTTTGGTGTATAGATCACTGCACAATTCTCTGCCATTTAGGAGTTAAATAAGTCTGTTTACGCAGCCCTAGTTACACCTCCCTACTTGTGACTTACACAGATTTTCTAAATACTTCCTGTAAATAGTCCTCTAATGTTTTCACTTCCTTTATTACAAATTTTGTTTAATTTAGAATTAATTATCTTCTGCTCTGTCAATAGCTTGCTAGACCTTATGTATGTAATCTAAGTTCAATTTACAGAGCAGGAGATAAAAACTTGTAAAGTAAGTTAACATCTGATTGAAAATGAAACCATTTTTTATTTCATGCAGGCTTTCAGTCACAGCCAGGGAAGGTGTGACTACAGCTGCATAAACAGAAACAAAAGTGATTTAATTCCTAAATGACAGAAAGTTGAGCAGTGAGACTTCACAGGCATGATCTATACACAAAAACTGCTTCATTAAGCTAAAGTTGTTTTGGTGACTATAGCGTCACTTTAAGGCTTTGTGTGTTTTTCTCCACTAGAGTTCACATATAACCATTTTGACATGAATGTGAAAAATTGTAACTGGAAGGCTATTAAACTTCTCTGAAATAGAGATCAAGTGATATGCTCAGCTCTCTTTTTTTTCTCTCTCTCTCTGTTTAAGTTGATAAGTTTACCATGATAAACTTTTGATTCTTATTGCATCTCCACAAAGACCCGTTTAATTCCAAGCTTATTTATGTTTGCAACATTTACTTCCAAGAGCACAGGAAGATTAATTGAAGTGTCAGAGAATGTATTGGGTATCAACGAAAAATAGTTTATTATTATTAGTAGTAGAACTATGACTATGGTAAAGGCTATTTGTTACCCCTGGCTTTTCTCCAAATGTTTCATATGTTGAGGTGAATATATTTTCTACACACAGGCCAATGAAAATATTCAGAGTTCATTCTGTGGACAAGATCAACTTTGGTAGCTCAAGGTCAAGATGATTAACATTTGTCACAACAACATTTGTACACTGCATTCTTCATCATTTTAATTTCTATCTATTTGTAACCAGGTGATACTCCAGGTTTTGCTGTTCTAAACGCATACTGCTTTTGCTTTTTGTGTGTAGGTTTAATATGTAGGTATCCTGAAGAAGACTATGAATCATTCCCTTTGCCAGAATCTGTGCCTCTCTTCTGTCTGCCCATGGGGGCAACTATTGAATGTTGGCCATCTAAAAGTAACTACCCACTGCCAGTGTTTTCTACTTTTGTGTTAACTGGAGCATCAGCTGAAAAGGTACTGTTGTATTTTGCATTGTATTCTGGGGGGGGGGGGGGGGGATCTGGAGGACAGATATAGCTCATCTTGTGTTTTAGTAATCTGTTTTCCGTTACTATTATTTGTTTACATGTGAAGAAAGTTGTATTCTTGTTTATCTCATGAAGTCTCCGTGTCCTCAGGTGTATGGAGCTGCTATTCAGTTTTACGAGCCATACGCTCAGGATCAGCTGACTGAAAAACAAAGAGGACATATGGGATTGAAAATCAACACCGAAGGAAAGATTGATTCCTCAAAAACTATCCACGTTAACAAGTGCATATGTCTCCTGTCACACTGGCCTTTTTTCGATGCATTCAAGAAATTTCTTACTTTCCTTTACCGTTATTCTATATCTGGACCACATGTGCTACCGATAGAGAAGTAAGATATCTGAGTGAGCGGATTTAAATAATTAATTGATGTACTTTTGTTCTCTCTGCTCAGACAGGAACACTGTGTTGTTATAGACCTATTCCGTGTCATGCTCATATCAACACATAATTTACAGCAGAAACTTCAGTATCTAGGAGGTTTGAGAATCCCCACATACTTACTATATTTGCCTGACTAAAGACAATATTATTAACGTTGGATAGAAATGAAAAGGGAAAAGATTAACACACAAATATTATGAGAGCAATAGTTTTGAAATTGTATCACTGAAAAACTGTATCACAAAATGAATTCTCTTCTTCCCGCCGAGATGTTTACATGTGTTATTTGTTCATGTAAATATTCTCATTCATTTCTGTAGTAAAAGGGTTGTGCATTTATTTCCTTTTTTTGGGATGTAATTGTACAGATTTAGATCTAAATATGCTCCTATTAACTAGTATGCTTTTCAATACCATTCACTGTTCATAGGTTTCCCTGTTCCTTCTACTACTTATCATGACATGTTAAAACCTAAACACTGCAATTCACAGTACAGAGTGATGTAAACCTTTCCATGTTTTTCCTCCTTGCCTGGCCACTGTAATGGCTGAGGCTGATATCAGTGCAGGGAGAAAGTGAAAAGACAATCCTGTAGTTTTTCTATTTTACAGCAATGGGCAAGTATGGAAAACCAGGAGGAAATAAAAGCATAAACTTGCTTGTATTTAAAATGGGTATCTCTAACTAGCATCCATCCAGATACTTCTAAGGCCTGATTAAAGGCAAAGTGTGTGGTGTTTTTGGATATGCAGTCCAGGAAGAAAGGCTACCAGGAATGCGTTCAACTGAGGGGGGCTGGGGGGGGCTGGTTCTTGGTTGCTTCATCTAAGTGTTGCTTCTAAGTGTGTGTGTGGTTGGAGATATTCTGGAGAGATTTACAGAAGCTTCAACTGTCTAAGAGTTTTCTTTTTTACTGTTACAGGTAAGATTCATCTGTAGGAAAAGGTTACTGATTGCACAAGGTTTGATTTCCCGTTGGTAATTATAAGGCATTTGATTTGATTAGGTAGCTACTTGCTATTGATTGCTGTGTAAATTAGCTATTGTTTGCTAATAAGCAGAGGCCTGCCCAGGTGTTAAACATTCCTAGTGGGAGGTGATTTGAGGAGTATATAAGGGCTGTTGTCATTAGCTTGGCTAATAGAGCTTGGTTGCTTCATCTAAGTGTTGCTTTTAAGTGTGTGTGTGGTTGGAGATATTCTGGAGAGTTTTACAGAAGCTTCAACTGTCTAAGAGTTGTGCTAAGAGTTTTCTTTTTTACTGTTACAGGTAAGATTCATCTGTAGGAAAAGGTTACTGATTGCACAAGGTTTGATTTCCCGTTGGTAATTATAAGGCATTTGATTTGATTAGGTAGCTACGTGCTATTGATTGCTGTGTAAATTAGCTATTGTTTGCTAATAAGCAGAGGCCTGCCCAGGTGTTAAACATTCCTAGTGGGAGGTGATTTGAGGAGTATATAAGGGCTGTTGTCATTAGCTTGGCTAATAGAGCTTAGTTGCTTCATCTAAGTGTTGCTTCTAAGTGTGTCTGTGGTTGGAGATATTCTGGAGAGTGTTGCTTCTAAGTGTGTGTGTGGTTGGAGATATTCTGGAGAGTGTTGCTTCTAAGTGTGTGTGTGGTTGGAGATATTCTGGAGAGTGTTGCTTCTAAGTGTGTGTGTGTGGTTGGAGATATTCTGGAGATAACCTGGAGGTAATCTGAGGTATTCAGGAGGATAAATAAAAAAAAAAAGGTAAAATTTGTTTGATTTAAATTATTCGCCTCATTGGAATGGCAGACTTAGTTCAGTGTAATAGTTGCTTTGCATTTGTTTCACGTTCCACTTTTTGGAGGTTTGGTTGTTGTCTAATCTGTAGACAGTTCTCTATCTTGCGGCAGGAGATTGTATTTTTGAAGTCTGAGATTTGTAAATTATCTAGTAAACAAATTCAGGCTGGAACTGCTGCAAAGCCATTGCCGCAGAGACATACTAGGAATGGCAGATGGATTACTGTAGGATCTGGTAGACTTGGAGTTGTGGATAAAAGGCATATTGCACAGTCTGTTGTTCTACATAATTCATTTTCTGCACTTTCAGAGTGTAGTGGTGTTGTGCAGAGAGGCACTGAGGCTAGTGGTGTTGTGCAGAGAGGCACTGAGGCTAGTGGTGTTGTGCAGAGAGGCACTGAGGCTAGTGGTGTTGTGCAGAGAGGCACTGAGGCTAGTGATGTTGTGCAGAGAGGCACTGAGGCTAGTGGTGTTGTGCAGAGAGGCACTGAGGCTAGTGGTGTTGTGCAGAGAGGCACTGAGGCTAGTGGTGTTGTGCAGAGAGGCACTGAGGCTAGTGGTGTTGTGCAGAGAGGCACTGAGGCTAGTGGTGTTGTGCAGAGAGGCACTGAGGCTAGTGGTGTTGTGCAGAGAGGCACTGAGGCTAGTGGTGTTGTGCAGAGAGGCACTGAGGCTAGTGGTGTTGTGCAGAGAGGCTTGAAGACTATGGTGAGGCCTAATAGAAAGCAGTTGTTGTTGGGGGATTCCATCATAAGAGGTGTGGAGATGGACAATGGTGGTCTTGTGAGGTGTCTTCCCGGAGCTACTGCTCACAGAGACAGGAGACGTATCTGTAATATTGTTAAGCAAGCAAAGCAGGAAGGGGAATTGGATGTACTTGTCCATTTAGGGACAAATTACTTGGCTTGCAATGAGGTTTCAGAGGTTAAGGAAGTTTTTAGTGTTTTGATATACGGCAGGTTGCTTCCACACTGTCATTCTCTGAAGTTCTGCCTGTGCATAACACTCAGAACGACAGGCGGATGCGTATTAGGGACTTTAACTTGTGGCTTGGTGAATGGTGTCGGGAGCAAGGATTTGGCTTTATTGCTCATGGTAGCTCTGTTTGGAATGGAAATAAACTGTACAAAAAAGATGGTTTGCATCTTTCTCAAAAGGGAACAAATGTTCTCGGTGAGCAGTTCAGAGGTTTTGCTTGGATGTTTTTAAACTAGGAGGGGGGGGGGGCAAAAGGGTGATAAAACATCAATCCAATTGTCCCCCAAAACAAGGACAGAAGGTGCCTGTAGCAAGTGTGTTAAAAAATGATAAGCTTAGAGTCATGTCTACAAATGCTCGCAGTTTAGGGAATAAGATCCATGAACTTGTGGCAATAATGGCAACTGATAATGTAGATTTAGTCGCTGTTACTGAGACATGGTATAATGAGAAAAATGACTGGGACATAGCAATACCAGGGTACTCTTTATATAGAAAAGACAGGGAAGGCAAGAAAGGGGGAGGGGTGGCCCTGTATGTAAAGGATAGCATAAAATCTAGCCTAATAAAGGTTAGTGAGGCGAACATAGAGTCAGTTTGGGTTACGTTAGAATTTGGTAATCACACAGTAACTCGTGTAGGTGTGATTTATAGGCCCCCAGGACAAATTGAAGAGTTAGATAATCTACTAGTTGAAGAAATAGCTTGTAACAGATCGCCTGGCACCCCGACTTGGTACCTCCGTTAATGGATGCTCCTAGTGCTTCCTGAGGACTCCAAGCACTCTGGCAGACACCATAATCACCGAATCCGAGAAACCTTTAAATTCTCCCAAGCGTATGAATGCTGTAGACCATTGAATAGGAACCATACGAATAGGCTTGTACTCCTAGCAGTCAACTGGAACAGCATACAATAAATCCTTCCCCCAATAATGAGACGACACATCACTTTGAGGGTAAAACAGGAACTCTGGACTGGCTCATCCAGCCTGGCTTTTATTTCCAACTCACACATACAGGCCACACCCAGGGGGAGGCATAAAAGAACCAATGACATAGATGTTACCTCCCACACATCCCCTCCCCTTAGTGTGACACATAATCCCATTATGCATACAGTGTAAAATATACTTTTACACAACTTTCATAACTTTAAAACCATACATCACATTCACATAAAAATACATATCCACAATCAATCCATTCAGGGGAACAACATATTAAAAAATGGCATGAATCCGACCAGGGGTTCAAAAGTTACTAAAAGTATCTTTTGTTCCTTTCTAGCTGGCAGAAAAACATCCCCACAATGCACCCTGGTTTCCTCCCTTCTGCCCTGGAGTTAATTGGAGAAGTAATCCAATTACCCAGGACTAAAGGCAGACTCCATTAACCACATGGTTGCAAAACAACATAAAACACTTTAAAATACATAAAGTCACATTTACACATAACACACAGACATTTCACCTATCCCCAGATAGCTGGGATCTGCACGCACAAAACTACCGAATAGCGCGCAGATCCTACTCACACAGTACAATTGCCATGGAGCTAAAGTCTTTCCCATAGTCTTTCATTATATGAATAGGCTCCATGGTATGGCTATCTGGGGTATCACATTCCCATAAAGTCTGGTCCATAGTCCAAAGGCAAGAGGCGGGCAATCAGCCCCCTCCAAGGACACGTGGCGAGGTCGGTTTCGCCACACTTCTCCCCTTTACCCCCCAGACTAACAGGGTATCTGACCTCCTGCCGGTCAGTGCCCTGGTTAGTCCAGCAACCCACCCATGAAGCACAAACAGCAGTACCTCCCACCCACAATAACTGGTTACTACACCTGGGTAGAGGAGAACTTTGTCCAGGTCCAGGTGCCTCACCACGGCTGTGTGGGGGACTGGTAGTCTGCCTTGGTGGGTTGCTGAGTGGGCAGAGACCAGCGGTACTCTGCCCTGGTGCCAGCGCTACCACTGAAGTAGCCTGATTGGAGCCTGGTTGTGGGAGGGGGAGACCGACCGTCTCCCCTCTGGGTACACAGCTCTGCTGCTGGAGACAGACTGTCTCCCCTTTGGCTAAACAGCCCTGTCGTGGGGGGGCAGGACCGACCGTCCCTACCCCCTGTGCTGGAAGTGCAGAGACCACTGTCCCATCTGCACAGGTGTGGGGCTTACAGTCTCCCCCTGGTACATTAAGCTGCAGCTGGGGAGAGGTGGTAACCAGCTCCTCTCCCATTAGAACACTCTGCCGCTGGGGAATGGAGACTGGGCTCTCTATTCCCTGTACATTAATGATCCGCCGCTGGGGAGAGGTGGTAACAATATCCTCTCCCATACATACTTCCCGTCTCTGTGGAGGGAGACCGACTGTCTCTCCTCCCAGCACAGAGTCCTGCTGAGGGGGAAAGGGGGCTGGGCTCTCCATTCCCTGCTGGATACTCTGCCGCTGGGGAATGGAGACTGGGCTCCCAATTCCCAACAAATAACACAGCCGCTGGGGAGGGAGGACGGCCCCTTCAGCTCCCTGTAACTTGGGCGCAGAGACCACGGTCCCATCTGCGCTGGTGTGGGGCTTACTGTCTCCCCTTGGTGTGCTAAGCTGCCGCTGGGGAGAGGGGGTAACAAACTCCTCTCCCTTACACACTTTCAGCCGCTGGGGAGCAGGGCTGACCCTCTGTACTCCCTGTAGGCAGGGCGCAGAGACCACGGTCCCATCTGCGCTGGTGAGGGGCTTACTTTCTCCCCTTGGTGAGCTGTGCTGCCGCTGGGGAGAGGGAATAACAAACTCCTCTCCCTTACACACCTTCAACCGCTGGGGAGAGGGGATAACAGGCTCCTCTCCCTGCACCGTAGACTGCCGCTGAGGAGCAAGAACGGCACCTTCAGCTCCCTGTAACGCACACTGCCGCTGGGGATCTGGGCCAAGTGCCCAGCATCCCTGTAGGGCCGGTAGAGAGACCGCAGTCCCATCTCCACCTGCCATCTGTGGGTCTTCCCAGGACCAATCCGTGAGGCCCCTCAACATTTGTGAGTAAGGGCCACCTGCTTCCCCACCTGGCAACTCTGGCTGCTGCTGGGGATCTGGGCCGGCTGCCCAGCATCCCGGTGGAGAGACCTTGGTCCCATCTCTGCCTGTTGTGGTTCCTCACAGGACCAGTCTATGAGGACCCCCACTTCGGGTTCCTCCCGCCTCCTCAGGGAAAGACGGCTAACCTCCTCGGATGCAGCCTCTACTCGGCTGCTGTAACGCTCCTGCTGCTGAGCATACTTCCTCTCTTTCGCCAACCGGAATTCTCGGTCCAGCCTTGTGTTTCGCTCGGCCATGACCTGGTTCCAGATCACTCGGCGTGTCTCCATGGGTATATCATCCCCATACTCGGCCACTCGCTGCCTCACCTCGGCCAGCCAATCATCTCCAGAGCCAGAACCTTCCATACTAGTCTGCTCCCAGGGGCGCTGCACGAGTGCTAGCGTTGCCCTCAATTTGTAAATCCAAACAGTGTCTCTGAGCTGCTTTACCTCGCACTAGGACGCCATCCCACCGCTTGCCACCAATGTAACGGATCGCCTGGCACCCCGACTTGGTACCTCCGTTAATGGATGCTCCTAGTGCTTCCTGAGGACTCCAAGCACTCTGGCAGACACCATAATCACCGAATCCGAGAAACCTTTAAATTCTCCCAAGCGTATGAATGCTGTAGACCATTGAATAGGAACCATACGAATAGGCTTGTACTCCTAGCAGTCAACTGGAACAGCATACAATAAATCCTTCCCCCAATAATGAGACGACACATCACTTTGAGGGTAAAACAGGAACTCTGGACTGGCTCATCCAGCCTGGCTTTTATTTCCAACTCACACATACAGGCCACACCCAGGGGGAGGCATAAAAGAACCAATGACATAGATGTTACCTCCCACACATCCCCTCCCCTTAGTGAGACACATAATCCCATTATGCATACAGTGTAAAATATACTTTTACACAACTTTCATAACTTTAAAACCATACATCACATTCACATAAAAATACATATCCACAATCAATCCATTCAGGGGAACAACATATTAAAAAATGGCATGAATCCGACCAGGGGTTCAAAAGTTACTAAAAGTATCTTTTGTTCCTTTCTAGCTGGCAGAAAAACATCCCCACAATGCACCCTGGTTTCCTCCCTTCTGCCCTGGAGTTAATTGGAGAAGTAATCCAATTACCCAGGACTAAAGGCAGACTCCATTAACCACATGGTTGCAAAACAACATAAAACACTTTAAAATACATAAAGTCACATTTACACATAACACACAGATATTTCACCTATCCCCAGATAGCTGGGATCTGCACGCACAAAACTACCGAATAGCGCACCTGTACAATTGCCATGGAGCTAAAGTCTTTCCCATAGTCTTTCATTATATGAATAGGCTCCATGGTATGGCTATCTGGGGTATCACATTCCCATAAAGTCTGGTCCATAGTCCAAAGGCAAGAGGCGGGCAATCAGCCCCCTCCAAGGACACGTGGCGAGGTCGGTTTCGCCACATAGCTAAAATGACAATGAAGGGGGAAGTTATCATCATGGGTGACTTTAATCTTCCTGATGTGAATTGGAAAACAAAACTAGCTACTTGTGCCAGGAGCACACATATTCTAAACTCCCTACTGGGATTGACTCTAAAACAAGTCGTTGAGGAGCCAACTCGTAAAGAGGCCATACTAGATTTAGTGTTAACAAATGGAGATTTGTAATCAGATATTACTGTAGGTGAAAGTTTAGGATCCAGTGATCATCAGTCAGTGTGGTTTAATATAAGAACAGTGACTGAGTCACACCACACAAAAACAAAAGTTTTAGACTTTAGAAAAACAGACTTTTCTAAAATTAGAATATGTGTAAAGGAGTCATTATCAGACTGGAGCAATTTATATGGAGTCCAAAAGAAATGGGATTATTTAAAAGTTGCACTACTGAAGGCAACAGAAAATTGCATTAGGCTTGTCAGTAAAAGCAAAAAATTCAAGAAACCACTGTGGTACTCCGCAGATGTGGCCAAAATAGTAAAAAACAAAAAGTTAGCATTTAGTAATTATAAAAAAACCCAGAGTGAGGAAGACAGAATGACCTATAAGATTAGGCAGAAAGAGGCTAAGCAAGTTATAAGAGCTTCCAAATCCCACACAGAAGAGAAAATAGCACAGTCAGTAAAAAAGGGGGACAAAACTTTTTTTAGATACATAAATGAGAAAAGAAAAGTAAAACAAGGATTAGTTAGATTAAAAACAAAAGAAGGAAGGTATGTAGATGAGGATAAAGGTCTAGCTGACTGCCTCAATGAATATTTTTGTTCGGTATTTACAGATGAAAATGAAGGAAAGGGACCTCAGTTAAGAAAAAGGATAAATGAGTCATTTATTACACGTGAGTTTACAGAGGAAGAGGTTCTATTTCAACTGTCAAAAGTAAAGACAAATAAGTCAATGGGACCTGATGGAATACACCCAAAGCTATTAAAAGAGCTTAGTGGTGTACTAGCAAAACCATTAACAGATTTATTTAAGCAATCATTGATAACAGGAGTAGTCCCAGAAGATTGGAAGTTAGCGAATGTTGTGCCCATTCACAAGAAAGGTAATAGGGAGGAGTCGGGCAACTATAGGCCAGTAAGCCTTACTTCAGTAGTGGGGAAAGTGATGGAAACCATGTTAAAGGATAGGATTGTTGAACATCTAAAAACACATGGATTTCAAGACCAGAGACAACATGGGTTTACTTCAGGGAGATCATGCCAAACTAATCTTATTGATTTTTTTGATTGGGTAACTAAAATTATAGATCAGGGTGGTGCAGTAGACATTGCTTACCTAGATTTCAGTAAGGCTTTTGACACTGTTGCACATAGAAGGCTTATCAACAAACTACAATATTTAAGTTTGGATTCCAATATTGTTGAATGGGTAAGGCAGTGGCTGAGTGACAGGCAACAGAGGGTTGTAGTCAATGGAGTATATTCGAAGCTTGGGCTTGTCACCAGTGGGGTACCTCAGGGATCTGTACTTGGACCCATTCTCTTTGATATTTTTATTAGTGATATTGCAGAAGGTCTTGATGGTAAGGTGTGTCTTTTTGCGGATGATACTAAGATATGTAACAGGGTTGATGTTCCAGGAGGGATAAGCCAAATGGAAAATGATTTAGGTAAACTAGAATAATGGTCAGAGTTGTGGCAACTGACATTTAATGTGGATAAGTGCAAGATAATGCATCTTGGACGTAAAAACCCAAGGGTAGAGTACAAAATATTTGATAGAGTCCTAACCTCAACATCTGAGGATTTAGGGGTGATTATTTCTGATGACTTAAAGGTAGGCAGACAATGTAATAGAGCAGCAGGAAATGCTAGCAGAATGCTTGGTTGTATAGGGAGAGGTATTAGCAGTAGAAAGAGGGAAGTGCTCATGCCATTGTACAGAACACTGGTGAGACCTCACTTGGAGTACTGTACACAGTACTGGAGACCCTATCTTCAGAAGGATATTGATACCTTAGAGAGAGTTCAAAGAAGGGCTACTAAACTGGTTCATGGATTGCAGGATAAAACTTACCAGGAAAGGTTAAAGGATCTTAACATGTATAGCTTGGAGGAAAGACGAGACAGGGGGGATATGATAGAAACATTTAAATACATAAAGGGAATCAACACAGTAAAGGAGGAGACTATATTTAAAAGAAGAAAAACTACCACAACAAGAGGACATAGTCTTAAATTAGAGGGACAAAGGTTTAAAAATAATATCACGAAGTATTACTTTACTGAGAGGGTACTGGATGCATGGAATAGCCTTCCAGCTGAAGTGGTAGAGGTTAACACAGTAAAGGAGTTTAAGCATGCGTGGGATAGGCATAAGGCTATCCTAACTATAAGATAAGGCCAGGGACTAATGAAAGTATTTAGAAAACTGGGCAGACTAGATGGGCCGAATGGTTCTTATCTGCCGTCACATTCTATGTTTCTATGTTTCTACACGAGCGGCCTACAAGCCTGGCTGGAGTGGGAGAGGCGGCTGCTCTCCCGCCGCTGCACACTGCAGTGATGACAAGCAAGGAACCCCGTCCCCCCCTCTATGGACAGGCGGGGGTTATCCCGGTCCCCACCCACCTGATACACATTCCTTCGTTGATGCCTACTGCCCACGATGGTCTCCAACCAGTACAAGGCGGGTCTAGCAACAATGCCCCACTACCTCTGGCACCTGCACATGTGGACCCCGGTGGTACAACAGTGGAGCGCTCTCTCAGACGTCTTGACGGGAAATTCCAGAAATTCTGGGGCCGGCTGGAACAACGTCTGACACCACAGTCTCCTATTGTCGTGAAGGAGGTGAGAAGGGATGGTGATAGAGGACCAAGCAGGCCTCTCTCAGGCAGAATCCAGGACAGAGCACAAGCCACTCATGCTGCCTGCCAAACTCCACGGAATCACCCACGATGCCTGAAAACTACCTGCCGATGGCGGTGGCAGAACGTCAGGGCCTTCCACAGCGCCTGTAAAGGGAAAGACCTGGCCGGACAGTGTACCAGAGTCTGTGGATCATGGATGCAGCCCTTCCAACAGGCCTGGGGCTGGAGAGGGGACTCTCGATGCCCACATCTCACCGTTGCCCTATGGATCCTCCATACCCCCGCTGTTTCACTGCCTAGTCTGGGCATTGAATGACTGTGGACATTGAACGGGTAATACCAGCTGCAGCCTTTTCCTGCATAGCCAAGTAGCGACTACCAATCATTGCATGCCTCATACATGTGGACACTCAAAGTACTCTTATTGTATTATTTTTGCTTTATAGTTTAACGCGTCTTGCGAAGCATTACATATGCAGAACGGGTAACAGTTTGCTGGGTCTTGGAGGCCTATTTAACCTGGATACTACACTTATTTTACACACCAAGTATTATAAGACTGATTTGCTATTTACCAAGCAGTACTTCTCCACTTATAATGCACGCAGGATGAGCTACTATAGTTCCAGATAGCATCGCGGGTAAAGTACAGCCCAGGGAGCGCACCAAACATTAGGCTGATCTGACATGCTGCACAGGCAAGCCTGGTCGTGTGGCACTAAGGAAGCTTAGCAGCGGTGGAATTCATTAATCTCAACACACAGCGCTGGATAGACATGACAGTCTCCACGTACACAGGCTTCATAAAATACTTGTCTGTTTCTAAAAACCTCGATAAGCCGGGTACTAAAGCTGGACATTGGGAAAACTAGCAAGTAATCTCTTCCTACACATGAGCAGACTGTACTATCTCACCTGATTTAAATTGTCCTTACTACTTATTACCCCAAGCATGTAACAAAACATATAAATTACGCCAGTACTTCTACTAACGCCTAATCCACAGTATTCCTACTGGCACCTATTTTATTTAATTTTATTTTGCACTCACTTTCAGGCACCTATTCATGTTAGTTACTCCGCTACTGTTTAGCGTAAATTGTCTAGCCAGGCATATTTGTTGTTATCATAATTATCACTAAAACAAAAATGTGCTGTATACTCGACTGCCCTTTACTGTTGAACTGTGTATACTAATTATCTTGCCACTGCACTGCTGTCGGGGCAGTGCAAGACTGTTTGTTACTCTGAAGCACAACAAGAATAAAAATTGTTTTCCAGACACATTTGCAATTTAATTTTTGAACAAGTGAGATTACATATATCTTTTTTCTCAAAGGTGAGAGGTTTAATTGTGTTATATAGTGTAAGTTATTCTGGTCTAATAATCGTGCAAATATTTTATGTAACCCATATTTGTTTGTTTCTCTGTAGGCACATCTCCCACTTCATGCACAAAGTCCCCTTTCCTTCTCCTCAGAGACCACGTATTTTAGTTCAGGTAAATTTTCTCTATTGTCTCTATGCTGTAATCTGTGCATTTATTACATTCAATATAAAATGAAAGGGTTTGTTTACTAAACAGTGTGCTATATGAATTGATAAAGACATATTAATTCAAAATGTATATGAAAATAACAAAGTTGAAAATATTTCCAAACTCATATTGCTATCAGCGGGGAAATAGTAAAAATAAATAAAAGCATTTATTTGCAGCTTTTAGCTATCAAATCCCGTAGGCCCATTTGATGGTTGCCATGCAACCGTAAAATTTAACTGAATTGCCAAAGCCTATATTTTCAATTTAAAATAATAGGCTTTGGATTTGTTATTTTTGATGAGCCTTTACATGGCAGGAATTAAATCGATCTTTTTAGGAGCTGAAAACTACCAATAAAACATACTGTCGGAAATTAATTTCTCAAACCTAAGTGATGCCTCTCTTTAAGTAACTGTACAGTGTGTTACCTTGGACCATAGTTTAACTGCTGTTTAATAATCTCTGCTTACCAAAATCTACAATAAACAAAAGCATATCCTAAATGGATGATTGTGATTGTCTAAAGCCGAACATATTGTACCAAACAGACTGCTGCCTTATTGTACAAACACTGTTGATTGTGTCGTTCTGCCTGTTTTTGTTCTCCAATGTAAATACAGCCTTTTGCTCCACTGAGTAAACACAATTTGCTGTCTTTTTGAATAGCTGTCCCCTCATGATACCCTCATCCTAAGCCAGCCTGTGTCATCACCACTTCCACTGAGGCAAGTACCAGTTATTCTGCTTCCCTTTTTCTTTGCTGTCTGTAATCAGTTTATCACAAAGCAGGTATACCTAGCCTTATTCCAGCTTTCTGTGGATTAGCATTGCATAACACTGCATCATAGCAGCTAATTGAACGTGATGAGTGCTGTCATATGACAGGAATGTTTTCTAAGCCTCCAGGCACAGTTGGAGTTTGGTTACTTTAGCAACATCTTCCCCCGCAGAGCTGTCAAGTCTTTTCCTTGCTATATTTTGTGAGGCACAAAACGCTGAGGACTTGAAAGGCTCAAATTTTAAATTTCATTAGGGGCATGTATTTTTATACTGAAACCTTTTCTGTTACATAATAATTGTGGAATTTGCATGTAAATACCGGAAAAATTAATTAGTGATTGAATAATTATCTTTTTTTTTTTTTTTTTTGCCTGGTAGCTTGCCAATCTTGGCATTGTTTCATGACCTTGAGACACAACAGCACTGTACACTGTCTCCATATTTAATTAATCAGTAAACTGCATAGCACTGACCTTTGTCCTTTGTTTAGGCTACATTCATCATTTCTCCTAAATAGCTTTTATTGTATATTCAGAACTTGTATAGTATAGCCGAATATTGACTATGTAGCTGACAGGAGCACGTCATATTTTTATAAGTTAACCAGTTCTCTGAGTGTCTTGTCTGAGTGCAAATCCAAACAGAAGAAGTTTTTGTTTTTGGTTATTGTATTTTTTTTTTTTTTTTTTTTTGCATCAGGATATAATAAAATGCACAGATATTTAACTATGGTTTAATTTATATCTGCCTGGTTGTCTAAAATTCCCAATTTTGTATTCATAATCTAAATATTTTCTAAAATACAGGGTGTGGAGTGGTGTTTTTTTTTTCTTTTTGTTTTTGTTATATCATCCACATAGTTTCAGCTTTATGTTTTATGATATGGCAAGATTTAGGGGTTTGCTTTGCTATTTCCTTGTATGTGTTTTCAGGCATGTGTTGTAATTAACCAAAACAATTTATTTCAACCAAACAGTGGAGGTAAATTTTCTACGCTGCTGCAGAATTTAGGCCCTGAAAATGCCGTGACCTTGCTGGTCTTTGCAGTCACCGAACACAAGATTCTGATCCACTCCTTGCGGCCTTCAGTTCTCACAAGTGTAACAGAAGCTTTAGTCTCTGTAAGTGGCCTTTTCATATGTGTCCAAGTCAAATACTTGAATTATGGGCAGTACATTTTTTTAATTAAACTCTGTTATTAATCCTTTCACCTTCCACTGCCAGTAATATTTTTGTTATATGACTTAACATTCCCATCCATCTCTCCACATGCAGGAAAAATAGAAACTTTATAGTTTACTGATGAGGCTTATGAAAATCATAAATGACTATCTGTGCAAATGGAAACCAACTGGCATCTCGGTTCTGGGCTTGCCCTGAGACTGATACTGATTAAATAAGTTCATTGTTTAACCCCTTAAGGACCAAACTTCTGGAATAAAAGGGAATCATGACATGTCACACATGTCATGTGTCCTTAAGGGGTTAAGATCACGATTCCTAATACTGAAACTCGCAGTTTGCCACATTGTCCAGTTTACTGAATGATTTCTTTTTAATTATCTATCGCTTCTTGACAGTGTGACCTGCACGCATTGCAATGTTACTTTTTAGACAATTTAGTAAAATTACTAAAAGGTGAATCAAAACCTTTTTGTTGTTCACCTCATTGTTATATTCCGTAACTTGATAAATAATATTGATGTCCTGCCTCTACAATAGTGATAAATAGTTTGAAAAACGTAGGTTCACAGCCGTGCTTGCTGATTTGTTTTATAATTGCGGATAAACCAAAGTTGTGGTAATCCAACTAGTAATTTTCTATTTTTTAAACTTTGTATTGAGTGTTTTGTTAATGTAATGCAATGTTGTTCTTCTTATCTGTCGTCTTTTCAAAAGAATCAATATTTGCTTTGCAGCATGTCCCTGTACCCTGTGCCAGCAAAGCAAAAACATTCATGGGCTTTGCCCCAGTGTGTGCTTGGAAATGTTCAAAGCAGATTGAGATGCTACATACCGGTAGTTTTATTTGCAAACCATTGAGAGTCTGCTCTGCTGGATCCAATCCACGTGAAGCATACCATATGATCATATGGTAGAGAAATGTATTAGTTCATCATTTTACTTTTCTCTAACTTAGTCATATAACAGAAGGTTTGCATAAATCGGATTGCATTGAATAATATTTTTTTTTAAACATTCTTATGAAAAATGTTTTGTCTCCATTTTAATATTTATAGTCAAACAGATTGAATACTTTTCAGTTATCGTGTACATCCTCTGACATGGCCAGGGATACCAGATTAGTCCTAAATAGTCATGTTTGTTTGTTTTTCTTTATAGTTTCCTTTTTTATAGTACCCCGTTTTCCCCTTCCTCTTTAATATTAACCTTTTCTCCCCTGACCTGTCTTTTAATGTCTGATTGCAACTATCTTCCCCTTTGCCCATTTTGTCTGCTTTTCACCCATGTGTGGGATTCATTTTACTGATGGATAGAGAGTAAATATGATAATTTGGCAACTGTTGTAGCACCCCAGAACCCTAAGTCACTTTAGCCTGCTTAAATGCTATATGTATGAAGAGTGTCATTGTTAGTTATTTTACAAACGTGCTGATTTCAAAAGAAATTGGCACTTTTTAAAAATTAACCTTTTATACCCCACCAGCGGTCGCTCAAATAGCGGGTCCTGTTATTCTGCTAGTCTAGCTCAGTAAAGCTAAACTCAAGAAATAACAAACACCTGCCTTGCCAAGACTTCTCACTGAGCTGTAATAGAAAGTCTGCCATTGGGGGAAGGGGAGGGTTTGCAGTATGATACCTGCATATTAAGTATACCCCTAATAAAAATGTATAATTAAATAAAAATGCATACATATGTTTTTCATTGTATATCGAAGTGTTCTATCCATTGACAAATGTGTCAACTTGACTTTTATACATATGGGAAAGTAGTCCCTATGCATTTTATGAAAACTGGAGTAATTTGGAAAAAACATTAAGAGGTACAGATATTGGGAGCTATACAAAAACAGATTAGATAAAGTTTATTTTTTGTGATAGCGACTTTAAGACTTTCACAGTGCTTCATGTGCAGTCTCTTCCATGGTTGATCACCCAAACCTCCAAATAATAGGGAATAATAGATGTGCATATTAGTGGGTAGTGCTATGAGGTTATTATGATACACCAGAGAATGTTTTCCATGAATTAGAAAAAAAAAAATTGAGGAAGGGTGAGATGGTTGCATGCTTAATAATGTTATATGTATAGTTTAGCTGACCATCCGAAATACCTATGTTGTGTTTTTTTTTGTTTTTGTCTTTTTTTTAATAATTCTTTTTGTTTTGTAGTATCAAGGTAAAAGCAGCCCACATATAATGTTAATCAACATTTTTTTTTTGCAAATCCATATAGCTATCGGATGAATCATAGTAACTTGAGTTGTATTACCATTTATGCACACGTTATACTACGATGATATCAGTTGGTGTTAGAGATACTGCCTTGTTGACGCATCTCATTCTAGATACTAGTCTGTAGCATGACCTAATTGTTTTGGAATCATGGATATGCTTTCATGTGATTGCACAACTAGCCATTAACTATTGTCTTACAAAAGTTCTTTCTTGCCTCTCTCTTTTAAATTTTCGATAGATGATCTTTCCTTTCCACTGGCCTTGTCCATATATTCCCCTTTGCCCTCTGGCCCTGGCAGATGTGTTGAGTGCCCCATGTCCCTTCATTGTGGGCATTGATTCTCGTTACTTTGATCTGTACGATCCCCCACCGGATGTGAGCTGCATTGACCTAGATACCAACACTATCTCACAGTAAGTATTCCTTGATTAGAGTTTGGTCTGCAACAACAAAAGGCAATTGTGATGTTATTTTCAATACATTAGCTCTCTGGCAGAAGAGTACTGAGGTTCAGGCTCCATACTGAGCGTAATCATCTGGCAATGGAAAACAAGATGTGACATTTCTGTGGGAAATTAACTGAGAACACAAAATCATACCCATGGGATCTGAAAGGGGGTATATTAGCTTGTATTAAACAGCAAATGTCTTTATTAACATATTTGATGCATCAATCAAGGCATAAAACAAGTATAGTGCAGCTTTTATTAACAAAATGAAAAACCTTTGACAATAACTTATTCAACCTCTGAATCTGCCTAACAAATTAAAAATGTAGGAAAAAAAAACACAAATTTGTAGAAAAATGGTTATTGTGCCAAATGTAATTTGGCTGCCAAATTCGTAGAATTTCCACTTATGTGCAAATACAATTCATAAGAATTTGAGGCCTTCTAAATAAAATATTCAGCCACAAAAAAGTTATAATTTCATACAAAGTATAAGAATTCAGACATTTCTCAAAGAATAAATTAAATTGTAATTGTCTCTAGCTTTGATTTGGTAACTTGCAGAGGTTTCGGCTTGCCTACATTTTTGCAGAAAAAAGCAGTCAGAAGGGTAAAATGATCTGTGCAGGTGTTCCAAGGACTTGGGGGTCTTAACAAGGTTTGCTCTCTCTCCTGATCTTTTCTCCTAATGTGTGGTGGGTAGAGGAGGGCAAGAAAAAGTAGATTGCAGGACCATAAACCTACTCTCCGTGCTGTTGAATAGTGTCAATCAAATGAAGGCAAAATACAAAAGACTCATTCAGTAAGAGCCTGCTTTATAATCCTTGCCCAAACAACGAAAAAGTGTGGCGAGTGAGAAATATATGGTTAGTGAAATCAAGCTAATTCTCTTCTAACCAGTTGCTGTACACCCAATTTAAAACATTTCATGTGCAGTGGCATATTATTTAGAATTAAGAAGGCAGGGTCACCCTTTCCATTCCATAGTATGTGATCTTTCCGTTTGAATTGTGAGTCTTAACTCACTGTGGGATTCTAAGTCTTTAAGTGTAACATTTACTTGCTGACACAGATGCAGATTATGACCTGTCACAATTTTTATTTTTTTATTTTTCTTAGTTGATTCTCCAAGACCAGTTCCTCTAGTAACATAGGATGCGAGAAACTGCTCTATAAACTGTTAGCAGTCTTACTGAAAATGTTACCAGTTTACACTTTTAGTGAACCAGTTGGCAGACCCAGGGTGCACACATGTCCAACAGCCCAATTGGATAACATTTATATTAGCCTCTCAGCTCAGAGAGAATTACTAATACAACTTTAAGGCATTTGATAGGTTTTGGCCTCATTAATTTGCTGTATGTTTGCATGCTCAAATATTTATATTTTTTTCTTAAAACATGTTATGTTATGTTTAGCCAAATCCCCTCACACCAGAAAAAGACTTCCTTATCAGATATATGCACACATACAGGGCCGGTGCAAGGATTTTTGCCACCCTAGGCAAACAAAAATTTGCTGCCCCTCCCCCCCCATATGTTCTGCCTACAATGTTACATAACCAATTATGTCCACCAAGCCCTCCACACCCAAAAAAGCTATACTCACACAATACCTCTTTAACCCTTAACCCTCCTAACCACAGCTCTTAAAAACACAGCACCTACTCTCCTACTAATGTTCTCACTTCTATTTTTCACTTTCTCTCTCACTTCCCTCATCATTAAAATCTCTCTATCATTTCACTTACCTGTTCCTGCTAACACCATCTTCATTGCTCCCTCCCTGCTCCCCTCATCTCTGTATTCATCACATGCACTTTACTCATATTTATCCAGCCTTTCTCCACACACCCCTCCTAAATCCCTTAAATACAAGCTCTCATCCCCAACATTTAAATCTTACTCGCACCTTATCTTCCTTTCCATCCTACTACTCCTAGCAGCAGGTGATGTCTCTCCAAACCCTGGTCCCTCCACTACTCAGCCACCTGGTTCAAACACCAGAAACCACTACAACCTAATACCCATTCCATGTAATTCTCACTATAATTCCTCTTTTAAAGCTGCCCTCTGGAATGCACGCTCTGTGTGCAGCACCTTTAAATCTACTTCCATCCATGACCTATTTATCTCACACTCCCTAAACCTACTTGCACTAACAGAAACATGGCTCTCTCCCTCGGATACTGCTACCCCTGCCTCACTGTCCTTTGGTGGTCTTCACTTTACCCACAATCCAAGACAAGCGGAGATTAAAGGTGGCGGTGTAGGTTTTCTTCTCTCACCCCACTGCTCCTTTAAAACCCTGCCCACCCCCCCCTTCCCTCTCTTTCCCATCATTCGAAATTCATTCAATTCGCCTTTTCAAACCCTTCTCTGCTAACATTGCCGTCATCTATCGTCCCCCTGGTTCCCCTCTCCTCTTCCTTGACCACTTTGCTGCCTGGCTACCCTACTTCCTCTCTTCCAACATTCCATCCCTAATTCTTGGAGACTTCAATATTCCCATTAACCCACCTTTAACCCCAGCAGCCTCTAAACTACTTTCAATTACTTCCTCCCTTGGACTATTGCAGTGGGCTAATTCTCCCACTCATGTAGCTGGCAATACCCTCGACCTTATTTTCTCCTATTCATGTACATTATCTAATATCTGCAATACTCCATTGCCTCTCTCTGATCACCACCTCTTATCGTTTGCTCTCAATTACCCCCTCACCCAACAACCTCAGCCTAACCCCCCTCAGCTCAGGAGGAACCTTAACTCTATTGACCTCCAGCAGCTGTCGGCTGACATTGATTCACAACTGCTATCCATCCCTTCCCTCTCCTGTCCCTCACTGGCCATCTCCACATATAACACTACCCTCACATCTGCCTTGAACACTGCAGCCCCACTCCAAACATGCACCACGAGGAGAACACGACCCCAACCTTGGCATAATAAATCAACACGCTATCTGCAGAGTTGCTCCCGCTGTGCTGAACGCTCCTGGAGGAAGTCCCGCACCCAGGCAGACTATCTTCATTATAGATTCATGTTGCTTTCGTGCAGCGCAGCCCTTGCCCTCGCCAAACAGTCCTACTTTTCCTCTCTCATTAGTTCATGCTCCCGCAATCCCAGACGTCTCTTTGACACTTTTAATTCCCTTCTCCGCCCTGCTGTGGCCACCCCCCAAACTAACCTTACAGCTGATAGCTTTGCATATTACTTTACTGACAAGATTGAACAGCTAAGGAAACAATTCTCCCCTCCTTGCCGTTCTCTTTCTCAACCACACATAAATCATGCTTTCCCTACCCTTCAGACTTTTTCTCCCCAGCTACTGAACAAGAGGTGGCTGCACTTCTCCATTCCTCTCGCCCCACCACTTGCCCACTTGATCCTGTCCCATCTCACCTCATCAGATCTCTCTCCCCTTGTCTTGTGCCTATCCTAACACACATCTTTAACTGCTCTCTCTCTTCTGGCACTGTTCCTGCTGACCTTAAACATGCCACTGTAATACCTATCCTGAAAAAAAACATCTCTTGACCCGTCCTCCCCCTCTAACTATCGTCCCATATCCCTGCTCCCTTACTCATCAAAGCTTTTGGAAAGACTTGTCTTTACCCGTGTGTCTCACTTCCTTAATTCCAACTCTCTCCTTGACCCTCTTCAGTCTGGCTTCCGCCCTCTCCACTCTACTGAGACCGCTCTTATCAAAGTGACTAATGACCTAATCTCCGCTAAATCCAAAGGTCACTACTCCATATTAATTCTCCTTGACCTCTCTGCTGCCTTTGACACAGTTGATCATGCTCTCCTCCTTCAAACTCTTCAATCACTCGGTCTCTGTGACTCTGTCCTCTCTTGGTTTTCCTCCTATCTCTCCCAACGCTCATTTAGTGTCTCCTTTTCCAAGGATACCTCTTCCCCTCGCCCTGTCTCGGTTGGAGTTCCCCAAGGCTCTGTCCTTGGTCCCCTTCTATTTTCTCTTTATACTGCCTCTCTTGGAAAACTTATTGCCTCTTTTGGATTCAACTACCACCTGTACGCTGATGACACTCAGATATACCTCTCCTCACCGGACCTCTCCCCGGCCGTCCTGCAACGTGTCACTGCTTGCCTCTCTTCCATCTCTGACTGGATGTCGTCACGCTTTCTCAAACTTAACCTCTCTAAAACTGAACTCCTTGTCTTTCCTCCTCCTAATACTGATCCTCCTCTCTCACTCTCCCTTCAAGTCAGTGATATCCACATGAGTCCATCCCTACAAGCGCGCTGTCTTGGCATCATACTTGACTCTGGTCTCACCTTTGAGTCTCACATCCAGTTTGTTGCCAAGTCCTGTAGGTTCCAACTCAAAAACATAGCCCGCATCCGCCCCTTTCTTACGCAAGATGCTACCAAGGAGCTTGTCCATGCTCTAGTAATTTCCCGCATGGATTACTGTAACCCTCTCCTGATTGGTCTCCCCAAAAGCCGTACTGCCCCGCTACAGTCTGTAATGAATGCTGCAGCTAGACTGATTTTCCTATCCAGTCGGTCCTCTCACACCTCGCCCCTCTGCCAGTCCTTACATTGGCTCCCTGTATCCTATAGGAGTCAATTCAAAGTGCTAACCCATACATTTAAAGCACTGAACAATTCCAGCCCCTCTTATATCTCTTCACTGATCCAGAGGTATGCCCCTCCTCGTACCCTCCGCTCTGCCCGCGACCACCTCCTGACTGCTGCTCGCACCCGTACGGCCAACTCACGCTTGCAGGACCTCTCACGGGCGGCTCCTCTCCTATGGAATAACTTTCCTACTGCCATCAGACTCTCCCCTAGTCTTCAATCATTTAAGAAGGGCCTTAAATCCCATCTCTTCAGGAAAGCGTATGGCCTCCCAGAGTAATCTCTCCCTTACATACCTGTCTCTTGCTCTCCTATGGGATAGTGCTTTGCTCTCTCCTCCAGCTCCGCTTCACTCCTACTTGATATTTCCTATCCTAATGTTTCTAATACCCCACCTCCTATAGACTGTAAGCTCATTTGAGCAGGGTCCTCTTCAACCTATTATTCCTGTAAGTTTTCTTGTAATTGTCTTATTTATTGTTACATCCCCCCCTCTCAAAATATTGTAAAGCGCTACGGAATCTGTTGGCGCTATATAAATGGCAATAATAATAATAATAATAATAATTACAATGCCCCACCCATATGATCTGCCATATGGGCCAACGCCAGTTCTGCACAAAGTGTCTTTTATCTGAAAAGGCAGTGTGTTTACATTAAAAAAACCTGCAGGCACAGGCTATAGACACTAGAACAACTACATTAAGCTGAAGTGGTTCTGGTGACTATAGTGGCCCTTTATTGTGAGGTAAATTAGAGATTAGTGCCACTAATAATATACTGGATTGCCTACTTACCAACAGATGAGGACAAGAGGATGATGATGGACTCAGGCTGCAGTCTGGTTCCACAGGTCTGGTGTAGAAGAGGCTTTCCGGAGACTGTTTGTAACCGCGCTCACAACAATTAACGAACAGGAAGCAGCTCCATTTTTGGGGCCCCTTACACAGCTCATGGTCTGGGCCCCCAGGGCCTGACCGTGAGTATGCCTACAAGGTCCGCCCATAAGTCCACCTACATGGCCCACCCATGAGTTCGCTCACAGGGAGTGGAGTGTATGTGTGTAGGGTATGTGTTATGTGTTATTGTAGAGGATGTAATGTGTGTGTGTTCTTATGGAATGTAATGTATAGGGATACCAATTTGCGTAAGGGATGTAGTGTGTGTGTATAGGGGATGCAGTGTGTGTTTGTGTGTAAGGAATGCATTGTGTGTTTCTCTGTGTGTGTGTGTGTGTGATTTAATGCAGTGTGTGTCTGTAAGGGGTGCATTGAGTGTGTGTAAGGCATGTATTTTGTTTCTGTGTGTGTAAGAGAAGCTGTGTGTGTGTGTGTGTGTGTGTGTGTAGGAATGCATTGTGTGTTTCTGTGTATGTGTAAGAATGCATTGTGTATGTGTGTAGTGTAAAAGAGAGGGTTTGTGGGGTAGGATAGGGGCTGAGAGCTCTAAAAAAAAAAAAAAAAACATTATTATTGTGCTCTCCCCTCCTATCAGTTAGTGATCTCCCTCCCCTCCTGCCCCTTAGTGCTTTCCCTTGGCCCCCTGGCCCTTAGTGATATTCCCTCCCCTCCAGTCCATTAGTGCTCTCCCCACCCGTCCTGTTCCTTAGTGGTCTCATCCCCTCTTAGTGGTCTCTACCCCTCCATCCCTTAGTGGTCTCTCCCCTCTCTTTCCTGTCCCTCAGTGTTCCTCTCCCCTCCCTGTCCCTTGGTGGTCCTCTCACTCCCCCCACTCTCCATTTAGTGGTCCTCTCACTCCCCCTCTTCCCCCTTAGTAGTCCTGTACCCGGCTGCCGGCGCACTGACAGGAAGTGCTCACTGTACCTCATGTACCGCGAAGTGACGCACGGCCACGCTACATTGAGTGACTGGCAGGAGTGAGCGCTGTGCGCTTCCCTCCTGCTGGTCATTTAAATCTGGCACCCCCCGGGCCAGTGCACCCTAAGTCGCCTATAGGACGTGCCGGTCCTGCACACATATATCTAAATACTGACATATTGAGTGATTTGAACTACAATGTAACCTTCATTAGAAGGAGAGGCCACCAAGGGAGTCATGTAGTAAAGCTATCATTGCCTGTTTATGATTTATCTGACTGTCTGCTGCCAGGTTGTGAATTAAAAGCAGCTCACTCAGTACTGTGGGGGGCTTAGACTATGAAAAGGAAGTCTTTCTGCCATGAGGGGGTGTGGTTACGGAGGCATTAATAACACATTAATAAGGCCAAAAATCAATCAAATGCATTGAAGTTAAAATAATCAATTTAACACGTACTGAATTTTACAAACCTCTGCAGATCAAATGTACTTTTTCAGAGCCGAGAATGAGTGTGCGGTTCTCTCTGCAACATAAACTTTGCAATTATGCAACACTGTAATGGTAAATAGAATAATCTTTAACACATTTTAAACTAGTTCTGTCACCTCAAACTTACCTTTCTCCTTTTGTTTTCTCTTCCTCTTTCAGAATCTGTTCTTCTTTTCTTCTTGTTTGACCTCCATTTCTGAGGGACTGCTTTGTCTTATGTATTTTTCCTACACTTGGCGATATTGACAAAGCGTGGAGCTTAAGGCAAGCTTCACCCTTTGGTAGGTTGACAAATTAAGTGGAGATTGCATTAAACGCCACTCTTTTGTCACACTTGTCAAGCATAGGAAAAATACATCTTTGTGTAACAGATTCTGAAAGAGTAAGAGAAGAGCTAACAAGAGGCGAAAGGCAGAGTTGAGGTGACAGAGCCGCTTTAAAACCCCCATACTTATATGATAAATGTTAGAATTTATTGACACTATATGGCCATATTGCGTGGGACTATCCAAATATTTCAAAGTACACCACTGTTTTAATTTTATTGCAGAACAGAATGCAAGAGAAATATAACCTGGAAAATACTGCCTAAGAAAGCTTGCAAGAACCTGCTAAACACCCTGAGTAACTTATATCAACAAATGGCTGAATGTAAGTTCAATGAGCACAGATATGGTCATAGCATATATGTGTGTGCACATCACAACACAAGCAGTCAACATTTTCAAGGACTACTGCTCTTAAATATATGTGTTATGCCCTTCGGAGGCATTGAAAGGCGTTACCCATCAGAAAAAACTGTTTAATAGTAGCCAAAACTAGGACGGATGGTGTATATTGTTTACAATGAAAGAAAAAAAAAAAAGTATAAATAATGCATACATTATATAAATTACGCTGGGCCCATTGCAATACCTTTTTTTTTTTTTTTTTTAATGGTATTTTCGATTTCCCCCTCCCCCCTTTTTAAAATGCAATTTGTTGATAATTTAAAGGAATTCTCTAAGCATCAAAACAACTTTTGCTTAAAGAATTAGTTTTGGTGTATAGATCATGCCTTTGCACAGTCTTACTGCTTAATTCTCTGCCATTTAGGAGTTAAATCATTGGTTTATGCAGCCCTAGACACATCTTCTCTGGCTGTGGCTTCACGCAGGCTTCCTACACCTAAAAAAAGAGTCAAGATTTTTTGCTTCCCTTATTGCACAAAGTGTTAATTTTAGAATGTCTTACCTCCTGCTCTGTTGATATCGTGCTAGAACTTGCAACAACCTCCTCTGTGTGATTAAAATTAAATTAACATGGCAAGAGATAAGAACTTCTAAAATAAACACACCATGCTCTCAGGTCTGATTTATGAAAATTCAAACCATTTTTTTTCATGTCGTGTAGGCTGTGTGAGTCACTGCCAGGGGAGATGAGGCTAGGGCTGCATAAACACAAAAGTGATTTAATTCCTAAATGTCAGAAAATTCAGCAGTGAGACTGCAGGCATTTGAGCCATATGACAAAACTTCTTCATAAAAGCTAGTTGTTTTGGAGCTTAGAATGTCTCTTTCAAAACTGGATATAGCTTCTGATAAATGTAAAACTGAACATATTTTTCACTGAAACACTACACACATTCATTTAGTTTTTTGTTTTTGTTGTTTTGTTTTTTATGAATAGTTTTGTTTATTGTATAGATTTAAATTAATGTATAGTTTTAAAATAAAATGTTCTGTCGTTCACTCGTCTTGGTTATGAAGCCGTTCTCGCAAGCTCAAGTTCCCTAAACACTATTAAGTTTTATTCTTTAGCTTACACCCGATTTCCAGCCTTCCCTCTGTTATAAAGAAATACAAAAGTTGTACAGTATTAAACAAGATCAAAATAAAAATTTCCTTCACTCGACATTTCAGGTTCAGTGACTACTCCCAAAAGTTTAGAGAACTGACCAGGGTAATTCAAATTTCAGGCCAAAATAACTCAGCTTGGAACATGGTTAACTTGGAGAATATTCATGGTTTGGATATATTTGCAATAATAAATTCCTGGCAGTTCTGGTATAATGAATGACCCTGTTTATAGATTTGCAACAAATGCTCACAGCAAAATAGTATGCATTTAAGTCAATTTCTTTCAGTTGTTAGTGATGTTAATAGCAATATTAAACTACTCAATCGGGAACGATAAGACTTTGCCACTTTAGTTTTTGAGTGCATTGTGATCTTGATGTGATCTTGTGAGAAGTAATGTACATCTGAGCTGGCTTCAATATCACCTGTAGTGCAGCATAGACCTCGAGAAGATGCTTTGATGGAACTCGCAATGAATGACTATGACTTTAATTCTGGGAAAAAACTACATCAACTGGACATGGAGATCCAGGAAGCATTTCTGTGCTTTATGGCCTCCATATTAAAAGGATACAGGACCTATCTGCGGCCAATCACTCAGGCACCTTCAGAGACTGCCACAGATGCCAGTTCTCTTTTTGAGTTGCAAGGTATTTTTAACATTTTTATTTGTTTATATACTAAACAGGGGGAACTAAATACAGAATGATGTTTTATTACTGTCATCTAAATAATGTTTGATACGCTTTATGCACTCATAATCTTTACAATGTACTAGCAGAAATGCTTCAGTATTTTATTTTTTATTTTTTTTTATGTTTGTAGCATAACCATGGGGCTACATATGCACATCAACTACTTCAGTGCAACATACCGAAATTGCAAGTTAAGCATCTGTTTTAAATACAAATCTCCAGTTGTTTTGCAATTCTGCTAATACAGCGTAGTATTTTAAATATCTGGAACATTTTTAAGAAGTTATTTATGACCTATACAACATATTTGTTTCAGGAGATCAAAATGGTGACATCACATAGGTATTCTATGCAGATTTGGGAAAATACCCAACTTCTTGACCAATTCCATCCCTTGCCTTGCTCTGCCTCAAAAACAATATTTCCCATAATAATGACTTAATTGGAACAGTCTTTATTAGTTAAAGGAAAACAGTCATGAAGTATTATTATTAAATGTAAAAGCTTACTTGTATTATAACCTCTGGATGTAATATTTTATACATCATACGTATAATTAAAGGAACACTATAGTGTCAGGAATAAGATCGCCATATAGCCCCCTCCTTCCCCCGACCCACTTGCCTCTGGTTAAAAAGATGATTTACTTCCCTTTCTCCAGCACTGGGCAGGTCTGTTCTCAGCTGGCTCCGCCTCCCTGGCTGAGATCAGCAACTTTGATGATCTCAGTCAATCCAATGCTTTCCTTTCCTGGGAAGCTATCGAGCGTGCGTGACAAAATGCCACCCTGCGCCACTCATCATCTCCTCTTAGAGATGCATTGAATGAGTGCATCTCTATGGGGAACGTTCAGCGCCTCCATGCAGCCATAAACATCAGCGCTTCACACTGTGCAACACTGGACTAGGAAGCACTTCTAGCAGCCGTCCACGTGACCGCCTCTAGAGATGTTCCCAGGCAGTAATGTAAGTGTTTACATTAAAAAGCCTGCAGCGGCAGGCAGTAGTTAACATTAAGCTATAGTTGTTCTGGTGACTATAGTGTCCCTTTAAATACCATATTTCAGTACATCTCTTGTCCTACCCATGATCCATGTATGTAGCTATCTTTATGCCCTGTTTGTTTGCACAGATGTTGCACATGCAAATAGCCCATGATCTTTGCTGATACATGGAGTTTCGTATCCTGCAGATCAAGAGATGGACTGAAAAGTGCTATATACATATATGTATGCAATACAATAATAAACACAAAGGCTAGAAAACATTAAAAATATCTATATATATATATCTATCTATATATATATATATATATTTTAATGACAGGCAGTTAGGAAGACGTGACTGATACATGCTACGATATATTACTTTTTGAGCACAATGGGCAAGCGAGTTATGTACAAAATGATTTTATTTCCAAAATTAGTCTTTTTGGGGGTAGAAACGATTTTCGGTTTAAGATTATGTCCGAATCAAAGCCTCAATTGGAATTAACTTTTTCTTTCAACTGACTAGTCCACTAATGAGTTTGTTACTGGTACAATGTTTTTCAGCAAAGTGTGAGCAAGTGTGTTAAATGTTGATGAGACTGGTTATTCACATTGCAAACCGGAATAGAATGTTATGTCACAAAGCTTCCAAATTTTTTTATTTTTTTTATTCAGGTTTCTTAAAAAGTCGTGACCGTTCACATCACAAATTCTACAATATGATGACCAAGACTCAAATGTTTATCCGCTTCATTGAGGAGTGCTCATTTGTCAGTGACAAGGATGCCAGTCTTGCTTTTTTTGATGACTGTGTTGAAAAAGTAAGTAATGAGGACCAGTCTGTGCAGAAATAATCCGCAAACCGCAAGAGAAAGTTATTATTCTAAATGTTGTGACTGCTGTACCTATTAATATCTTGGGGTTGCAGGTTTGAATTACAATAGGATCATCTCAGTCCTTCTTCAATTATTTGTATTACGTTTTTTATAGTAGTAAAGGATAAAATAAAAAAAATAAAAAATAAATAAAAAAAAATAAGAAGACAGAACAAAAAAAAAAAATACAATACAGTAACCGAGAGAGGTATTTCAAAAGGACAACCTTTCTCGATTAGGACAACAACACATAGGGTATAGCAGCTTAAGTCATGTATAGTAGACTATAACTCGTCCAATGTATATAGGTTTGAAATACAATATCGATAAATCGAGTCATCGCACTTCTGGAACGCCCACTACCCATAGGAGTAAAACATATAAAACAAATACAACTGATCAGGAGTATTAAAATAAAATAACAGGTCAGAAGTTCCGTATAAAGGAAAAAAAAAAATTAACAAAGAGTAGCACTATTATCAATATATGGTCAATAAATGGTCAGGGAGCCCATAAGATGATATCCAGTACTGGATTTCGGGAGATTCCATAGATAATCTATTACATTTGTACATTTGTTTCAATACAGCCCTTTGGTCTTATCAATAAGACTAGAGTATAGTGTCAGAATATCGATATTAGGGTGATCGTTCATAAGGATAATCCCTTTTTCCATCTCTAGTTGAAATAATAGTTGGGCCTTAACTTGGTCTCTATTGGGGATCAAGGTACTTTTCCAAAATCTCGCGATTAGAATTTTAGTTGCTAATAAACAGCGTATAGTCGTAATTTCGCGAGCGTCCTTTATTTCTTCACTCACTATATGGAGAAGGGCAATTTCTGCTTTATGCTCTAATCTAGGGCCTCCAATCCTATATATTAGATTGAATGAAATATTCCACAGAGGCTTAATTCTGGGACAAGACCACCAAATGTGGAGCATAGAGCCATTTTGTTGGAAGCACCGCCAACAATTTGACGGATTAGAGTTAGATATTTTTGCTAGTCGAATCGGTACCAAATACCATCGGTACATAATTTTAGTAAAGGTCTCTAGAATATTCATACAATGGATGGTTTTTTTAGTCATCATAAAGGATTTACACCAAATGTTGAATGGAATAGAGATTGCTAAATCACTTTCTTAGTTAGTTAAAGCGTTGGGGATATCTGGTGTTCCCTGAAGTTTTATTAACTCTATCGCTAGAGAGAACACCTTTTTTGCCCTCGAACTGGAGAAGATTTTCCTAAACAGTTTTCCCAATTGGCCATCTAAGACTAATAAATTATCTTTAAGGTAACTCTTTATACGAAGATAGTTAAATATTTCTCTAGGGGGTAAATCCAGCATATTTTTAAGAACTTCGAAACTTTTTAATTGTTGTTCATTATAAAGATCTTTTAACTTATATTTAGGATTTTTATACCAGTTTACCAGATTAATCTCCATCTCAGTCCTTCATTCTTCTGAAGTAGGTAAACTGAGTTCCATTAAGTTGGATAACAGTAAAATATATTAATCATTTGGTGAAGTCAAAAGTGTTTTGAATTATCGTACAATTGTTATTAATATCTGTTAATAACCAGTGCTTAGATATTTCACAAATTATTTGATTGCCATCTGTGTGCTGGGCATATGTGTTGTGTATTTCAAATATATATTAATAGTATTATAGTAAACTTGAACCCACAAGCCATTTTCCCATGATTTAAGGCTGGCTGACAGTCATGGGGTGCCACAGTTAGCCATCACTTTGTAACGCTATGATGGACTTGGACAAATTATACAGCTTGGAGGCCCCTTTAAATAACTTTCCTGTGCGAGTAGCAGAGTATGTGCCTCCCTATTTCCTGTTCTTATCACACATTTCTCTTTATACAAGTTATACAAAAGTTCACCTGTCTGATAGAATGATATTTAATACCATTTACCCACTTTTCAAACAGAGCACTAGCAATATAACATGACAAGCATTCTTTTTTGATATTTTCTGTGCTTATTAAAACATAACTTTCTGTCTAAAAGGTTTTACTGCATCACTGCATAACTCGCACAATACATTGTACATATTGGTGTATGTTTAACCCATCTAGCTCCTCTGTGCAGCAGTCTGTTCTCTTCAGTTGTCTTGATTCCATTCCTGACCAGTTTTTCTTTGTGCTGCTGAATTAGCCCAGAGAGTTCTGTTCTGACAATTGTTTTGCTCTTTCATTAACAAGCTGTTCTCAGAACGGAATAATGCAGACAAAGTTGTCAAGGTAAGTCGTTAGAAGTGTGACTATACTGAATTAACAAACACAAGGCATCTTTATTCCAAGAGTTCTTATTATCCAGAAAATAATTTTACAGAGAGATGAATAACCACAAACATGAAGAAAACAAATGGAATATAGGGGTAATGAAAAAAAAAAATCATTTTCAGACGCACCTATATATCCGTTCTGATAACTGCCATAAACCATTCGTTTTCCAACCTCTTTAATCTACAGTGAAGGTTGAGAAGTCTGTGACGTGACAATGAAAATGTTTCAATCAGTGATGTTGCCAATGTGTGTATGTAGTTCATGATGATGTGCACTGCAACCAGATGTATATACCTTGGTAAGAATAATCTGAAGTGTTGGATTCCACGTAAAGTGGGTCACCTTCTGTCAGTTCAGCTGGAATTAGTGCGGCTTATATAACAGGAAGCTTCTGGGAGGGAAAGAAATTTGTGAATTGTAAAAATACAGAGAATAATATCTACTTGCACTGTAAACTCTCTTATGCTTAGTTATGATGCAGTAATTCATTAGGTTAGAATTTCATAGTGCTCATTACAGTAATAAACCTAGATTTAAAAATATATTTAAAACATCCATCAGGGCATTCAGCTGTTCCCAGCAATGCAAGTGGCATAGAAATCTACAGCAAACATATTAAGACACGAAGAACCTTTGAACCTTTTGTTTATCAGTGTACATCGTGGATTATTGGTAATGTAGACCGTTAAAAGTGTGTGTGTACATTCTAGAAGTTCCTTTGAAAGCTTATAAACAAATCCAAATTGTATAAAACCTTTTGCCATTATACTTTTATTGTATTTTTATTTTTTTTAATGAATTTGTGGCAAAGCCATGAAACCTGCAAAATTTAAACTAAAGTAAGCTTAGCATTGTATAATGGAAGGCGATAGTTTGACCAAGAATTGTGGCCCTGAAATATGGAAGCACATCAGGGGCTAGTCTGGCTTTCTTCTGTTTCCAGATAAAGGAGTGGATTTACTTTTGCATTGTGGTGTGGAAGAAAGGAGGGTCCGGTATTGGTAAAGTTCGGAAAAAATATAGCACTTTGGGGACCACCATCATTATCTTGGCTGTATGTATGCAGCCTGCCCAAGATATCATTAGATGCTTCTAGGTGTGGAGTTTCCATTTAACTTGTTGAAGCAAGGGAATATGGTTGTATTTTGACAGTGTGACTATAGATCTAGTAATCAGAGTTCCCCCCAAAAATGCTAAATTATTTATTAAAATTTTATCTATGGCATATTATTTGTTTTTACATGTTTGGTTCTGTTTTTCATACTGTTTTTATATGTATATATATTTTCCCTTTTGTATGGTTGCTGAAAGCAAGACAATATGCAAATTGAGAGGTCAACTCAGACACATTACTGCAGTTGGTAAAAAGTCCAAAAAATACACTATACTCTTTCTAAGCCATACATACCAGCAAAGGGTTGCTGTGGCTAACACTTTCAGCCAATCATTGCAACCCATTGCATAAGTCTTCTGGCACTAACCATCCGTTTAGTGTTAAACTGTTTTTGAATTGTTTAACACTAAACACAAGTCCTTGGCAACACCATCCCCTCTGTGGTAAAAGTGCTCTCAACAAGTACTGGAAAGGTTAGATAGTGATTGCTTCAGCATTGTTAACAGTTCATGGACAGCAGTTAATATGTCAATATTTGTCAATCAAACAATTGTATGTAATTGACTTTAATGTTGCACATGCTGTAAGAATGGTATATGTGCCATAGCAGTGATGTAGATTAATTTAGAAATAAACAAATATGTTTAAATATCTATCTGTTCCTGTCCAAATCTGAGATGATTAAATTGCGTATACGCAGAAGTAAATTCACACTGACACACGGAGTTCAGGTTAAAATAACTTCGAGAAAATTTAATGACATCTGATTAAAAGCGGGCTCGCAGACCCTTATAAGAGCAAAATTACATCATCATTGAATATCAAGATATCAGTAAATAAACATAATTAATTGGATTAAATGTTAAGTGGCTGTGTCAATGTCCACCCATCAATATTATTAATTGGCTCAAGAACTAAGTGGTTAGCTAGGTGTCCTCCCACCGGGAGGTGGTATTGTTCTGGACACGGGTGTGGACAGATGGCTAAAGCGCCATCTTACCCAGCACGAGGCTTACTCGGTGGGAAGGGATGCTTGGGCGTCATTTTGCGTAGTTAGTGATGTCAGACTCGTGGTCAGGTTCAGGGTTCTTTTTATGAATAGAACATTTCATTAGGCCAGCTTCCCATGGCCTTGGCTATACTTTGTTGCATGTTACAGGAGATTCAATAATTCCGGGGTTAGTCATGTCTTTATAGAAAATACAGTCTCTATTCATTACACTAAATGCTGTTAGGAAATTCTGTCATGTAATGTAGTTTAAAATGGAGGATCTGTCAGGTAATGTGGTTTAAAATGGAGTTAGTGCAAATATTCAACACAGGTTCAATACAGGTTTTTAATAATTCTACATCAGCAGGACACCTCATTATATTAGTGGAAGTGAATACATTAAATAAGTGTTTGTTTGAGATGTAGTGTCTCTTCGGGCATTGAAGAGCTGTTTTCTAATAAACTCTAAATGTATTTTAATTTGAATAACACACATGAGTTTTAATTGTGCTTTATAAATATTTTTAAACTAGTAGTACATGTGCAAATTGTTTAGAATTGCAACATTGCATAACCAATAAAAGGCAAACGTGGCTCTTTTATATTGCTAAAGTCTAACAATGTACCTATAACTTAGTAATGTTTTTCTATGTGTCATCCTCCACGCCTCTTCAAATACTTTTATCCATTTTCAAATACAGTACTTATGTGCGTTCTCGCAACATTTAGCAACTAAATCTTCAGTTTTATGGCATTTATTAGCATTTGTTTTGGCAAAAATATGAAATCTCCCATTTTATATGAACCCTTAGTTTGGTGATATAAATTATTAATATAAATTATTCCACATCCAAGGCACAAGTGCTTTATTTAATTTTGTTTGACATTTTTATAATTTTACCTACCCCAAAGCATCTGACTTACGCTGTTTTGTTGTTCATTGTATACAGGTAGATGTGGACAGGCCAGGCGAAATGCGCCTTATTGAACTGGATGAATCCCACAGAAGCGAGCACACTGTTTTCATCACACCGCCTGAAATCCCTCAGTTACCAAATGGGGAAGAACACCCTCTTAAGTACAGGTAGCAACTGCCGTTGTGAATTGATGCTATTACTTGTAAGATTATTAATGCACATTGCTATCCTCATAGAACATAATTTGACAAACTGGAAATTAATCTAATACTTGGATGGAATAAGTAGAAATCTGGTTCTCAGAGATAGCATTTAGCAAGCCTTTGGTGACCTCTTTATCATTGACAAATTCTTAAACTTGTATAAGAATACAAGATCTAATGGTTGATGTCATCTGCCATTATCAACTGTCCTCAGTGCATGTTTTATATATATATATATATATATATATATATATATATATATATATATATATATATATATATATTATTTTAACTTTCTCATATATCTTCTCTACTGTGGCATTTTTTTTATCTATGTATATTAAACATATAGAAACAGTAGTAAAGGGTCAGCGGGCCATACTGCACCACTATCCTCTCCTCCTCTCCACATACGGATCGCATCTGATATCACAACAAGAAGATTTTTTTCGAACAAGTTCGTGATTGCTCCTCTGGAAAGTATATACCATCATCTTTCTTTGGACTTTCTATCTTGGACTTATATTTAATATTTTATTTTCTATTTATTTGTGTTTAAGGCATCTTATGCTGGTTATAATATCCTCACTAGTGTCTTTCTAGACACTTTTTTATATTATATATTAAACATATGCCTACCCTGCTGACGAACCTTTAAGGAGTTTTTCCACCAAGCATAACCTGCAGTTTGCATTGGATTTGTTTGATTGTGGGAAGAGACAGCTATTTCCAGACTCTTTACAAGTGAGAGTCTGGAACTAGACATATACCCTTGCTGCTCAAGGCATACAATTACTATGGCACGATGCCAATCACCAGGTTAATCCTTTGGCTGTTGGTGGTGAGCTGGTACAGGCCACAATCCTGGCATGCACTGGCAAAAAACACAGTTTGGGGATTTTGTTTCTTGTTAGGATCATTATATGGAAATAATCCTGTTCTATCATAAGTTATACAGAAAAAATAATACAGAAGGTTATCAGTTTTATTTGAGTGGCACATTGTAAAAATGTTACATTGTCCATTCCAGACTTCCCCCTCCCCAAAACTTTATATACCTTTGATTTGCTCACCCATTCCCTTTTCCATACAGATAGCATTACTACACTTGGGTTATGCTTATGCATTTACCAGTGATCAGTTTGTCACATATTTGTGCTTTTAGTATACTTGCAGGGCTGCATTTCTGGGCTCAGGTGCTGACCATGTTTGTGGTGGTCCCTACCTGGTGACTGTGCAAGTGGCTGTTGCTATGGAATACATGCTGGGTGCATTCTGCCATAGCACTTGTTAAGTACGGGAAGGTGCAATATGAGTAACTGGAAGGGGCAGATTACATGCATTGGCTATGTTAATGGTGAATTATGTATGCGCGATACTGGCACTTGCCACCAAAATTGGAATTGCTAATACTAGTTAGGCTAGTAAAACCCTTTTAAGCATACTAAGCTACTAGGTGTGGTCTTTCTATCCTACCTTCATGCCTTGTGCTTACTAGAGCCTATATTTAAAGGGGTGTTTAAAGGTAAAGCCAATTTCCCCTCCTACCTTTAGACAGATTTCTCTGTGTAATTCTGCAGAGAAACTGTATCCCCTTTAACCCCTTAAGGACACATGACGTGTCTGACATGTCATGATTCCCTTTTATTCCAGAAGTTTGGTCCTTAAGGGGTTAAAAAGCAGCGAGAGTCAAGGTTACATCAATATTAATTGTTGTTTTCCAGAGCAGTGCTGGCTCAAATTGCTGAAATTGAGGTTTATGATGATGGAAGAAGGAGAATGTGCTTCTTTCCTTCTCATCCAAAATTTACAAATATGATGCACAGAGAATGGCAAAAACCAAGAAAGGACAATTTTTCACTAAATATCTTAAGACTTTATTTGCTATCAAAGAAGATGGTCAATCCTTAGAAGCTATGTATTTATGCAGAACAATAAATTAATTGACAACCTTAATTTCAAGGCTGAAAGACTTGATGGGAAAAAATGGTGTATTTGTGCAGGGTTCTTCAAACCTGTCAAGCATTTATTTATTTTGCTTCTGTGCTTGCTAGAGCCTAGAGGATCTTGTTAGACAAATTGGCAAGATCTTTACATAAAGATTTTGTGAAATATCTTCCAAGTGTTTGCACAATATCAAGCTAGCCTATGATTTTTTCTGTTCTGGAACAGAAAGACTCAAATTATCAGCTTAATTCATGGTATTAGCTACTGTTGGTCATAGAGCACTATGGTTGTGCTTTTTGGTCAACTGGAGCACCACCTATGAATTCTCTTTGTGACTTACAATTTGAGTAAGGTAATTTTTCAACTTTTGCTGGATGATCTTAATTCTATGACAGAAGAGAAGGAGGCACCTCCTCAAGAGGTATAATTGGAACAATAATGTGGCTAGAGTCCTGGGTATTGTGGTAGACAAATATATGGGGAAAAAAAACTAAAAACAAAAGATCCATAGGTAACCAGACAATTAGGTTTGGATTCTAAGCTAATAGGATGTAAGTGAACCCATTTTCTTTAAGTATGGGAAAGCTCTACTTATTATTATTATTATTGCAATTTATATAGCGCCAACAGATTCCGTAGCGCTTTACAATATTATGAGAGGGGATTTAACTATAAATAGGACAATTACAAATAAACTTACAGGAACAATAGGTTGAAGAGGACCCTGCTCGATCGAGCTTACATTCTATAGGAGGTGGGATGTAAAACACATTAGGACAGGAATTTGCAATCAAATAAGGTGGACTGCCCTTTAGAGAGGGCAAGAGACAGGTATGTGAGGTATTGGTTAGTCTTGGAGGCCATAAGCTTTCCTAAAGAGATGGGTTTTAAGGCACTTCTTAAAAGATGCAAGACTAGGGGAGAGTCTGATGGCGGTAGGCAGGCTATTCCATAGGAAGGGAGCCGCCCGCTAGAAGTCCTGCAAGTACGAGTTGGCCGTACGAGTGCGGACAACGGACAGGAGGTGGTCACGGGCAGAGCGGAGAGACCGAGAAGGGACATACCTATGGATCTGTGAGGAGATATAAGAGGGGCTAGAGTTGTTCAGTGCTTTATAGGTGTGAGTTAGTACCTTGAATTGACTCCTATAGCATACAGGAAGCCAATGTAAGGACTGGCAGAGGGGTGAGGTGTGAGAGAAACGACTAGAGAGGAAAATCAGTCTAGCGGCAGCGTTCATTACGGACTGTAGGGGTGCAGTACGGCTTTTGGGAAGACCAATCAGGAGAGGGTTACAGTAATCCATGCGGGAAATTACTAGAGCATGGACAAGCTCCTTGGTAGTATCTGGTGCAAGAAAGGGGCGGATGCGGGCTATGTTTTTAAGATGGAATCTACAGGATTTGGCAACATGCTGGATGTGAGGCTCAAAGGTGAGACCAGAGTCAAGTATGACGCCAAGACAGCGCGCTTGCAAGGATGGACTGATGTTGGTACCACAAACTTGAAGGGAGGATCAGTAGCGAAAGAGGAGGATCAGTATTAGGAGGAGGAAAGACAAGGAGCTCAGTTTTTGAGAGATTGAGTTTCAGAAAGCGGGAGGACATCCAGTCAGAGATGGAAGAAAGGCAAGCAGTGACACGTTGCAGGACGGCAGGGGAGAGGTCCGGGGAGGAGAGATATAGCTGGGTGTCATCAGCGTACAGGTGGTAGTGGAATCCAAAAGAGGTAATACGTTTGCCAAGAGAGGCAGTATAAAGAGAAAATAGAAGGGGACCAAGGACGGAGCCTTGGGGGACTCCAACCGAGACAGGGCGAGGGGAGGAGGTATCATTTGAAAAGGAGACACTGAATGAGCGTTGGGAGAGATAAGAGGAAAACCACGAGAGGACAGAGTCACAGATACCAAGCATACTGAGAAAAATCGAGAAGGGAATGTAGAAATCAACACTCTTCCTACTGCCTCTGTTGTCTATTCAAAAGCTCACTCAAAAAGGCTCTTCTAGAATGTCTTTAAAGAGGTAATAGAAGTACTCACAGAAAAGAACCTTAGCTCATATTCTAGACATTTTCTGGTTTACCATTTTTTTATTTTATTTTTAACATTCTGGCCAATTTTGGACCAAATAAAACTAAATTGTTTTGTGTGTATGTGTGTGTATATGTATATATATATTATAAACTATTTATTCTTCTTCACATTATAAGGATAGAAGATTACACAGCTTCTTTAATATTAAAATGTTAATGTACTCTTTTCTGCACCAGAAGGTTACTGGGATTTAAATATTTGCCATGTAGCAGACCACGGGAAACCCGACTGGTTACCTCCGCTAATTTCCTCTCTCAGCCAATCTGGAACCATTAAAACAAGCAGACATCCATTCCCCCAGTAACCAGACAATACATAGTTTGGGATTCAACTGATTTATTTACACGGCTTTTATACACAGACCCCTAGATGGGTTCAATAACACAGGGGTTTTAATTCCCAGGATCCTTTGTGCCTGAGAGATATTTGCGTGAGAAAAACCTATAATTCAATTATCTCTCCGGTACAAAAAATCTATAAAAAAAAATACAGTATCCAAAAAAAAGTACCTCTACCATAACTAGGAACACCACACAGCATATAGCCCCGATCTGAGTGTATAACATATCCAAAGATCACTCAGATCGGTTTCGTGGAACTGGAATGCCACCAGGGTAAAGTTTTGACCAGTTGGACATGAGGTGCTGGCCCAAAACAGTTTCAGGGAAATAGGTGTCCTGGCCGGTCTCTGTTCAGGGGTTCCTGTGCAAACGCCATGCAAGGGATTCTCTTAAAGGGACACTCCAGGCACCCAGACCACTTCTGATTTCTAGCAAAGATTTTATTTGCTAGAGCGTTGCTGGACGTCCAGCATAGCTCATTTCCCCATAGAAAATCTTTTTCAATGCTTTCCTATGGGGAGCGCATGCGCATTAGGTCTCCTCGGCCGGTGGGCAAGGATCAGTCTCGCCCACCGGCCGACGGAATCAGAAGGAGGAGCGGCGCGGAGGAGGAGACAGCGACGAGGGACATCGCCGCTGCCTCAGGTAAGTGACTGAAGGGGTTTTCACCCCTTCAGCGATTGGGGGGTGGGAGGGAGAGGGTACCTCCAGTGCCAGGAATACGGATTGTTTTTCTGGCACTGGAGTTTCCCTTTAAATTCAGGGTATGAATGCTCCCCCCATTCGGTAGTTCCCATCTCCCGAATGTCATGCGCATAGTTGGTCAGGAACTAGAACAGGCAGCAGTCTAATCTTTACCGAGGTTCGTGCGAGTGCCTAGACGAAAAGAGTTCCAGGCACTCGACGACCAAGTACTGCTGCCCACGTTTGGGAGACAAAATGCCCACCACTCTTTTGTCGACCATGTGCATTTGGTTATATGAAATGGCGGCCATCCATGGGGAAGCATTCATTAATTACTTCGCTTGCGGTTTCGTACTTAAGTTACTTGGTGAGAACATTCTAATGGGGTACCAGGGTGGTCCTCGCTTGGGAGTCGAATGCAAAGTGTTTGTATATTATAACGTAAAAATATAAAACACACAAATCAATACGAATTTGACAGTAGATTCTGCCACATGCCATTTAAGACAACAACAAAATTTGATATTGCTAGTTCAGAGCACTTCCTTTTGGCTTCTTGTAATCTCCAAATGTGTTCTCAAAGCTTTATACCTGCATGCTCAGAAAAGAGATGTATGACAACCTTTCTTCTAGAGTCTATACAATAAATAGGAGAAATTAAAGGAAAACTATAGTATGGAAATACAAATCTGTATTCCTAATCCTATAGTGCCCTAGTATTTTGCTTACCTTTTCTCCCTTGCAGTGCTGATCTCTGTGGCTGTGCTCCTCCCCTCCTTGGCTTAGATAATCAAGATTGATGATCTTAGCCAATCCAGTGCTTTCCCATAGGAAAGCATTGGATGGCTAGTGCACATGCACAGCAAAATGCTGTGGGGCTCCAATCAGATGAGATAAAGTGGTCTGCCTGCCTGTAGTGTGACTTTACGAGTAGTAGTGTCTAAGTTTCTCAAGCTCTACCCATGTTCCATCAGCCATGCCATAAGAGTGCTGGGGTTACTACCATCAGTCTTTCATGCAGTAACATGGGCCAAAGCCCCCCAAAAAGTATTCTAAAAGAATGGAAAAAGGTCTCATCAATCCCTCAATTCAAGGAAGTCTGTATGGACATCAACAAAAATTCACCTTCAATGGTTGCTAAATTTCTCTTAGGTGGTTTCCACCTCCAAAACTATTTTGTACTTACCATTGATTCTTCCACATCAAGTTGGGAAGCTGATCTACCTTACCTCAGAACAAGGGAGCTTTGGAACAGGGAAGATCAATTGCAGTCCTCCAACTTTAGAGAAATGAAAGTGATTTGAAAGCCCAACTCCACAACAATTGAAAAATGATGGTGCAGCACTCTTTCATGTTCCAGCAATCCTTTTTATCACTGCATGATAAGACGTTTCACCCAGCAATCTGGCTTTTGTCAAGAATGTGCATTAAAACATTATCTTTTATCACACTTTTATAAGTGGATTGCTGTAAACCTGATGAGACTGTCATTTTTTGATTGTGGAGCTGGGGTCTAGAGCATCCTTCCATATAGATAGTTATCGTAAGAGTGATCACCACAATTATTTTTTTAACTGAATGACCGTGGTGTAACTGAAGCTCTAAAACAGGTTGTTCACTGTCAAGAATGGCGTTCCACGCTGTAACAAATTATTTTAGTTATACAGAAATAGATTTCATAGCCACAAAGAAAAACGGTAAGTTGAAGTGGTTCAACTGTTTATACACGATGAACAACTGAGAATCTTTTGATGCTTTTTCAGTTCTGTGGAAATTTATTCTACCCTATGTCTTCCCCCTCTGCTTCTCATTCCAAAGGCTCATTTAAAGTTCAGATCTGTACTCTGTAAAGAACCTGGAACCTAATCCGGTAGTGATTGCTTTTTTGAAGGCCATGTCTAATATCAAGTGGCAATTAGAGAACTCACTTTAATTTAGATCAATTTAGTACTTGCATTTGATAATAAAACCTTTTGAACTTTTGCAAGATTATTCCTTATCATTTTTGTCTTGGAAGACCACTGTTCTTGTAGCCATACCATCAGTCAAAAGGCTATATGAACTGGACTCTGGTTTCTGAATCCTCTTGTATTGCATTATGTGCTATCTAGAATTTGTTCTGCCTTCATTTTGTCAATATCACAAAACATACAAGTAGAAAGGATGCATGGTTTGGGTGTCCAAAGCACTTCTTATCTGTTTGGAATGAATAGCTAAATTTTATTATTCAGGCTACTTGTTAATACTTTACAAAGGTATTGCGAACGGGAAAACTGCTTCTAAGATAACTGCATCCAGATGGTTAAAGCTGCCATTTCTCGGGTGTATTCCTTTACAGGGAAGCTTCCACAAAAAGGACTGGAAGCATAATTTTCATTTGAAAAGCATTGGCTTCTGCAGAACAGATTTGCAAATTGGCCATGTGGCTTCACTCCATATCTTTGCCAAGCATTATTGATTAGTTGTCTCAGCCTCAACAGATGCTGCATTTGGACAACAGTTCTTTATTGTTTCATAAGAGACCCGTACAAAAAAAAATGGCTTGTTAACTTCCAAATGTAGTACAGTCACTACAAGTATAGAAAACATATTTTTTTTTTTTTACTCACTTTAAATGTCTTATTCTATAGGAACAGTGGCAGTGCGATTTCCCTCTATTATTTGCATAAGTAGTTACGGTATATTTTAGTATGCATTCTGTGTTTTGTTATTATTTGGGTGTATTTGCAGGTGACCTCTTTTAAACAAACAGATGGATGACTGAAGGCTAGTCATAACCTCTGTTAAAATGTAAAAGGATAAATTGCTGCCTGAACATACAGCAGCGCACACAGAAGAGCAAAGTTGAAACCAAAGTGTAGTACTGCTGTTAAAGGGTTACTCCAAGCACCATAAGTGTTCTTGGTACTTGGAGTCTGCATGTCAATTGTTTCAGTATGAAAGTCAGAACATACAAAGAAAATTAACTTTGCTCCTGGAGGCGTAACTCCACCTTCGGGAGCGTCTCATTAGCCAGCCTGGAAGGTCCAGACTTGTTAATGTTAATTTTGTGCATATTTGCTGTCTGTCGTCTGCATACATACCGATACCGACTACAGATGACCTAATTAAGGCACAAGATCCCATCCTCTGAGACATCCGTCCCACTGTAGCAATGGTGAGTGACATCACTGCTGAGGATCGGGCTGCACAGAGAACTTGGTCTTGATGCCATTTAATTCTATTGAAACTTACATTTACTCTCTGAATTTAATTAAATTTTTCTTCCCTGACGACATTGTTAGTCTGATTATTTAGATCTAAGGTTCAGTAGTTCTAAATGAAATCGATGCTGGGTAAAACTCAATATTTCTAAAACAGTGATTTTCATCGGGGCGGTTTAGAAGTCAAATAAAAGAACTGCTTCTTACTTGCAATTTGTGTGCAAAGACCATGACTAATGGCCTGCACCCAGTGCAGTTGTGTTTCTGCTAGTATTGATCACAAATTAATATTCAGGTTTCTGTATGTTTCTGTAAACTATATTTAATTCCCTAGGCTGTCATATTCCATCGCAGCCCAGCTCCTGTTTTCAGATGGAGCATTAACAAAGCAGAATGCGTTTAAGAAAAATGTCTTGCAATTTGTTTTTACATAGTTTATCCCATCATTATGCAACAGACTTTTTTCAACTGCATACTCAGAGTAAATCTTTTTCAAAGCTGTACAATTTCTTATCAGTCCCTTTATGAAAATGACAAACACAAGACTTAAACTGTATTAAGTTTGGGTTGCACTTTGTTCCTTTATTTCATTGGGAATAAGCTAAACACTTAATCTTAAGTTTTTATTTGTATCCCATTTGATTGCTTTAAAGACTAAATATGCACTTCTGTCCAAAACAGAAATTAACCCACTTTCACGACTCTACAAGCTGGCTTTTTGTTGTTTGTAGCTAAATGGAGGAGTGCATTGTGACCTTTTCTTTATAATACTACTCCGTTCCTTAATTTTCTGTAAGTTGTCACCAACCAACCTTTAACATTAAACCAGATGTCTCTAGTGTCACGATCACTAGTGTTATCGGTTAACCACTGTTTGCATACTACAAAATCTCACCGTTAGTGACTCGGATATAATATAAGATTGTCGTTAATTTCTAGTGACTTTCACTATTCTTTAAAACCTGCTTCACAGAGCAATATCAGGATAACAGTCTAATCAGTAATATTAGTATTAAGGTTAATATTCAGCCCATGTGCAGCAGGGTGATGGGTAATGATAATTGGACCCAGGAGAACCCAATCTGTTATGAGTTACAGAGGCCTAGCCAGACTGGGCATTTCCTTGGTCCAGTCACTATTACCCTGCATTGGGGTGCTTTGAGAACCCATTTTTTTCCTTCTCTATTGTCACTCTCGAGAGCAGTGTATTGCTGATGTCTCTGCTGCAGCACTGAAAGGATTTATTAGAACCTTGTTCTGTTATATTTGCTTTGATAATTTGTTGTCACATCTAGTCATTGGTATCGGTTACTATAGAAGTTACTGGCAATAGGCTGCAAACCCTCGATGGCGTGGTTGGAAACAATTTAGAAATATGTAGTCGCTAATGCCTACCGACTGTCAGTAACAACAACTTATGGCAGATATTTATTGACAAAGTTGGAAACAAGTCCTCTGTCATATAAATATTTCTGCTCTGTAAGAACTTTTCTATTTTAGGTCAAGCCTGTCAATCTCTTGAATGCTAGGGTCGCACTTTTTGCTCCAGGGTGTTGAAAGCACATACTCTGATGATTTCATTAACATCATTATATGTTTCTTTTTTCCTCAGCTACAATGGGTTCCCTGTTCTCACCATGAATCTTTTTGATACTCCGGATGGGCTCTTGAAAATCCATAAATTGTCATCTAAGATCACTGCTCCCTCAAGTCCATCTCCAATGTTCAGACGGACTAAGCAGGTGCTGCATTAGGAATTATGTTTTTTTTTTACAATTTTTGTTTGCTTATGTTAAGTCAGTGTTTATATCTGTCTTGCATAAATTATCGTGTGCTGTCTCAGCTCATGCAGTTGCTGACCCTGTATATGAGATAAGAGGCTGTGTTTATAAATCCACTTCTGACTGGGGTTAAATAAACAGAACAATTTTGGTAAAGAGTTATTGCTATTTTGGGTGGTCTCGTCTATTTTTTTTGGAATTTTTTTTTCTAGCCTGCTAAAACAAGCCAATCACTTTTGTTTTGTAGGAAATTCGTTCAGCACATAAAATAGCCAAACAGTACTCCTCAATTCCCCAGATGTGGTCCAGATGTCTGTTAAGGCACTGCTATGGTCTGTGGTTTATCTGCCTCCCTGCCTATGTGAAGATCTGCCATTCCAAAGTGCGAGCTCTACGCACAGCTTATGATGTGCTCCGCAAAATGCATGTCAAAAATATTGACTCTCCTGATGAGGTAAAGTATTAGTCACTGATACATCAGTGATGCATTGAGCTACATCTTTCACTATATTTATTCAGCACATTCGTCACTTACATTAAAACTAACTGTAGAGTGACTTTTTTTTTTTTTTTTTTTTTTTTTAACCTTCACTTGTACATAGCTTATCTATCCAAACTGTAAATTGTCAGTTGTGTTTGGCATACAGAACCCTTGAAACTTTACTGACTACATCTGACCAGTATGCAACCTATGACTTAGCAGTTGCCAGAAATTGTCATGCTAGGCTTTTCTGGTGTAAAGCAAGTGCATATGACAGAGCTTAGAACTGGAGCTATATTCTTATTGTTAATATTCCATTTAAAGCGGCACTGTCATGCCGAATTCCGGTTTTTTTTTTTAACCCCCCTCCCGCCTCAACTACATCCAATCAACCCCCTAGTCACCCCCAAATGCCCCTATGCCCCCCACATTACCTATTTTTTATTCTTTATTTTCTGCCCCGATCTATATTCAGGGCGCCGCCATCTTTGTGTGGGTAGGTGAAGTCCCTGTGGGACACGTCATCTACCCACACTAGATAGCCCTGAGATTCCCGCACATGCCCAGTGAAACATCTGGACATGCGAACGGGAATTTCACCTATTCATTCATTCATCAGACAGACGAATGAATGAATAGAAAAAATCAGACGAACAAACTAACACTGTGTATCAGTGTTCGTTTGTTTGTTCGCTTTTATTACAAGGAGGGAGCTACCGGCGTGCAGCTCCCTCCTTGCAATATGTAAAGACAGAAGCGGCAGGGAGCAGTGCTCCCCACCACTTCATAAGCCCCCCAGGTCCCCTCCTCACTCCATGGGGGTCAATATGACCCCCATAATAGCACAAGGGAGATTAAAATCTCCCCAATGCCCATACCCGCTATATCGCGAGTAGGGGCATGTCCACTAAACAGTGAGCAGCCTGTGGCTGCTCACTGTAAAAAAAAAAAAAAAAAAAGGGTAATAAGGGGGGGACGGGGGACCTACTGTCCTCCCCCGCCGGCCCCCACCCCTGGACGGCGGGTGGGGGCCATAATGGGAATGAGAGGGGACCTACTGTCCTCCCCTCAGGCCCCCACCCCTGGGCGTCGGGTGGGGGCCATAATAGTAATAAGGGGGGGGGACCTACTGTCCTCCACCCCCCGGCCCCCACCCCTGGGCGGCGGGTGGGGGCCATAATAGTAATAGGGGGGGGACCTACTGTCCTCCCCCCCCCGGCCCCCACCCCTGGGCGGCGGGTGGGGGCCATAATAGTAATAAGGGGGGGGGACCTACTGTCCTCCACCCCCCGGCCCCCACCGCTGGGCGGCGGATGGGGGCCGTAATAGTAATAGGGGGGGACCTACTGTCCTCGCCCCCACCCCTGGGCGGCGGGTGGGGGCCATAATAGTAATAAGGGGGGGGGGACCTACTGTCCTCCAGCCCCCGGCCCCCACTCCTGGGCGGCGGGTGGGGGCCCTAATGGTAAAAGGGGGGGGGGACCTACTGTCCTCCCCCCCGGCCCCCACCCCTGGGCGGCGGGTGGGGGACATAACGATAATGGGGGGGGACCTACTGTCCTCCCCCCGCCCCCACCCCTGGGCGGCGGGTGGGGGCACTAAGTAAACTCACCCCCCCATCAAGGTGACTAGGGGTGCCCAAGCCCCTAGTCACCCACCCCCCACCCAAATAAAAAATGCCCCTACCTACCCCCCTCACCCTAAAAAATAGTGAGGGGGGAATAAAATTGCTAACCTGTAAAGTAAAATTAAACTTACCATTCGACGTCTTCTTTTTTCTAAAATCTTCATTTTCAGCCCCAAAAAAGGCCAAATAAAAAACCATCATAGCCGTCGAACTAAAAATAAAATAAAAAACCCGAGCGCAAAAAAAAACCCGACGAAAAAAAGAAAAAACCCGAGCGCACAAAAAAATAATCCATCTTCACCCATGGAGGGCTCCGCAGGGCGGGGCAAGGCTTATAAAGCCTTGCCCCGCCCTGCAATTAGCCTAAGAACACTCTGATTGGTGGGTTTAAGCCAATCAGAGTGCTCTTTGTCATTTTACAAGCGTGGGAAAGTTCTTTGGAATTTTCCCACGCTTGTAAAATGACACAGAGCACTGTGATTGGATGGATTTCAAGCCATCCAATCACAGTGCTCTGTGTCATTTTACAAGCGTGGGAAAATTCCAAAGAACTTTCCCACGCTTGTAAAATGACACAGAGCACTGTGATTGGATGGCTTGAAATCCATCCAATCACAGTGCTCTGTGTCATTTTACAAGCGTGGGAAAATTCCAAAGAACTTTCCCACGCTTGTAAAATTACACAGAGCACTGTGATTGGATGGATTTCAAGCCATCCAATCACAGTGCTCTGTGTCATTTTACAAGCGTGGGAAAATTCCAAAGAACTTTCCCACGCTTGTAAAATTACACAGAGCACTGTGATTGGATGGATTTCAAGCCATCCAATCACAGTGCTCTGTGTCATTTTACAAGCGTGGGAAAATTCCAAAGAACTTTCCCACGCTTGTAAAATGACACAGAGCACTGTGATTGGATGGATTTCAAGCCATCCAATCACAGTGCTCTGTGTCATTTTACAAGCGTGGGAAAATTCCAAATAACTTTCACACGCTTGTAAAATGACACAGAGCACTGTGATTGGATGGCTTGAAATCCATCCAATCACAGTGCTCTGTGTCATTTTACAAGCGTGGGAAAATTCCAAAGAACTTTCCCACGCTTGTAAAATGACACAGAGCACTGTGATTGGATGGCTTGAAATCCATCCAATCACAGTGCTCTGTGTCATTTTACAAGCGTGGGAAAATTCCAAAGAACTTTCCCACGCTTGTAAAATGACAAAGAGCACTCTGATTGGCTTAAACCCACCAATCAGAGTGTTCTTAGGCTAATTGCAGGGCGGGGCAAGGCTTTATAAGCCTTGCCCCGCCCTGCGGAGCTCAGTCTGCGCGGAGCCCTCCATGGGTGAAGATGGATTATTTTTTTGTGCGCTCTGGTTTTTTCTTTTTCGTCAGGTTTTTTTTTTTGCGCTCGGGTTTTTTATTTTATTTTTAGTTCGACGGCTATGATGGTTTTTTATTTGGCCTTTTTTGGGGCTGAAAATGAAGATTTTAGAAAAAAGAAGACGTCGAATGGTAAGTTTAATTTTACTTTACAGGTTAGCAATTTTATTCCCCCCTCACTATTTTTTAGGGTGAGGGGGGTAGGTAGGGGCATTTTTTATTTGGGTGGGGGGTGGGTGACTAGGGGCTTGGGCACCCCTAGTCATCTTGATGGGGGGGGGGGAATTTACTTAGTGCCCCCACCCGCTGCCCAGGGGTGGGGGCCGGGGGGGGGCAGTAGGTCCCCCCCCCTACTACTATTATGGCCCCCACCCGCCGCCCAGGGGTGGGGGCCGGGGGGGGAGGACAGTAGGTCCCCCCCCCACTACTATTATGGCCCCCACCCGCCGCCCAGGGGTGGGGGCCGGGGGGGGAGGACAGTAGGTCCCCCCCCCTACTACTATTATGGCCCCCACCCGCCGCCCAGGGGTGGGGGCCGGGGGGGGGGGAGGACAGTAGGTCCCCCCCTCTTATTACCATTATGGCCCCCACCCGCCGCCCAGGGGTGGGGGCCGGGGGGGAGAGGACAGTAGGTCCCCCCCCCCCTTATTACCTTTATGGCCCCCACCCGCCGGCCAGGGGTGGGGGCCGGGGGGAGGACAGTAGGTCCCCCCCCCTACTACTATTATGGCCCCCACCCGCCGCCCAGGGGTGGGGGCCGGGGGGGGGGGAGGACAGTAGGTCCCCCCCTCTTATTACCATTATGGCCCCCACCCGCCGCCCAGGGGTGGGGGCCGGGGGGGAGAGGACAGTAGGTCCCCCCCCCCCTTATTACCTTTATGGCCCCCACCCGCCGCCCAGGGGTGGGGGCCGGGGGGGAGAGGACAGTAGGTCCCCCCCCCCCTTATTACCTTTATGGCCCCCACCCGCCGGCCAGGGGTGGGGGCCGGGGGGGAGGACAGTAGGTCCCCCCCTCTTTATTACCATTATGGCCCCCACCCACCGCCCAGGGGTGGGGGCCGGGGGGGAGGACAGTAGGTTCCCCCCCCCCTCATTATCTTTATGGCCCCCACCCACCGCTCAGGGGTGGGGGCCGGGGGGGGGGGACAATAGGTCTCCCTCCCTTATTTTACTTTACAGCCCCCACCCGTCGTTTAGGGGTGGGGGGGCAATATTTTTTTTTATTTTTATTTTTTTTTACAGTGAGCAGCCACAGGCTGCTCACTGCTTACTAGACATGCCCCTACTCGCGGTATAGCGAGTAGGGGCATATTATTTACTAATACCAAGTCATTTTTACTTAGTGTTAGTAAATTTGGCTGAAAGACCAATTTAGGTCTTTCAGCCTTTTAGTAGATAGCTCCCTGATACCGTGGGAATTAGGGAGTTATCTACTAAGCGGCTGCGAGATGCAGCCACAGCAATGAATAGGATCGGAGTTTCATTCATTTGAATGAAATTCCGATCCGAACAAAGTACCGAATTGCATCCTAACACCAATGGAGAAACAGTGCTCATTCTGTTAGGATGAGTCTAAGTGACAGGACGTTCGGCAATACTGACAGGAAGCATTGTGGGAACTGGGAGGAAAGCTAGGGATCATGGGAAAATTGGTCTGACCAGCGGAAATGAAGCACACTTTGCTCCTCCGCTGGTCAGAGCTGGTCAAGCGAAGGAATCCTCCATAAGACAGAGTCCCTACTTTGTCTTATGAGTTTAAAGAAAACTAAAGAAGACAGGAAGAAAAGAATAACAGATCCCGAGAGAGGGGGAGAAGAGGAAGAGATTGAGGAAAGGTAAGTTCGGCATGACAGTGCCGCTTTAAGTATACATAACACACAAAAATATGGCCACACCCTAAAGGTTTAATATATTTGAAATTATAAGTAATTTTAAGTGTTCTTGATCATTATATGTACCTCCCAGTTTCATGTTTGTTTTTGATTATGTTTCAAATACCTCTTCCCTAATAATCTCTTATCACTATATATCTCTATACCTGCAACTAACCAGAATACATGAACTTTCACATTTGCCTCCATGTCACCTGACCCATTCAGAATGCAAAGCCTTTTTATCTTTACTCTTCGTTTATGTATACAGCTGCTGAAACATTACCCACCATGGAGACTCACACTGACTGACTACTTTTTTAAAGGACTCAGTTGGCTAATATCAGAACATAGACACTTCATACCTTATCAATTACATGCAACACTTCAGAAGTAGAGTTGGTGTAAATCCAGTTAAAATGTGTTTTTTTGCAGCCGTAGTAACAGTTTACATGTAAGGAGACTGTGAAAGGGCCTATTATTATTATTATTATTATTATTATTGGTATTTATATAGTGCCAACTAATTCCACAGTGCTTTACAATATTATGAAAGGGGGGTGGGGGGATTTAAATAAATGAGACAATTACACAGTGACACAGGAACAATAGGTAGATGAGGACCCTGCTCAAACGAGCTTACAGTCTAGATGAGGTGGGGTACAAATACACAACAGGGCAGCAAGGGTGACAGCCACCAAACAAGGTGGAAAAGTAGCAGAGCTAGAGGCGTGAGTGGGGTATGGCTCTTTAGGAGAGCAAGAGACAGGCCTATGATTTGTCTAATATGGTTATCCAGAATTCTCCCCAAATTCATGAAGATAGTGTTTTGTGCAAGTCACTTACATGTTCTTTATTATGGTCTCATCTGTTAATTTTTTATTTTTTTTATTTTAGGTTTGCTATCGTGCACTGATGCAACTTTGTGGTCAGTATGGGCAGCCTGTACTTGCTGTTAAAGTTCTGTTTGAAATGAAGAAAGCTGGAGTACAGCCAAATGCTATCACATATGGATACTATAACAAGGTGATTACTGAATATTAAAGTGTCGTGCTCAACCTGCCATTAACCCATTATGCTACAGTATAATATGTTTTAGCTTTAAAGCATATGTTTCATGTTTTCGTTTATTTTGCATAATAATCGTTTCTCTAAATGTTATCAATTGCTTATTTTTCTTTTCCCGGTTTGTCCATGAGAACAAAAGTATTTTATGGACAGTAGGAAAGTTGTGGAGTATTTCAGGGGAATCCGAAATAGCTTATTTGGAAAACTCTTCAATTCGGCTATTTTTCTAACTGTTATGTTGTCTTCAAATTTGCAGCTCCTCTTTCAGTTGTCCACAATTCCTGACTTAGCGACTATACCCCACTGTTTTCAACATGTTTATATGTCAGTGTAAAGATTATTTAAAATCCTGATCACTTTCTGATTGCACTGTCATTATGTTAATTGACTGCCCTTGTTCTGTATATTAATTGATAAAAAGAAGTGATCCACATAATGATATTTAGTGATTTACGAGAAGAAGGGAAAATGGTTTAGCATATGCAGGTTTATTATCTAACTTTGTATTGTTTTATTTTATTTAAATATAGGGATAAAATACAAGATTCAGATCAGGAAAAGGCCTGTTCACACATAACAATGCCATAATTTTACGATGTGTTACAGAAACACAGCGTAACTGGGCGCTGAATGAAAGGCAGAACATGTAGACAGGATTAAGAGAATACTTTTATTATGCAAGAAACAATTTCCCATAACCACTGTAAAGAAACTAATGGAAGTACAGCAGAGCATAAGCTGGTGATTATTGGAGTGTTGACATATATGTTCACTGAGAGCGCATTTTTCTGTAACCAGCTCTATCACTTTAGACTTTTTCATGAAAAACTTGCATAGACTAGGTTAAAATACCAGCACAGCCAGAACATATCCAAAAGGCAAAGTATTGATTGAGATGATTCATGTTCAGAATGTATCCATCACCAAGGCGGTGCTTACAAGATCCTGGCATTAATGCAGTTATTTATTATGGCGTTATGACACTTATTTTTTTGCCCTTTGTAAGTATTGTCATCCAAAGCCCTTTATAAAATGTAGCAATTATATTACAGGTACTCTTACTAATAGAGAGATACTTAATTAGAAATACTGGTACTACAAAACAGAAGAGAAACATCCCTTTTACATTGATATTTGCAGGACTTTTGTACAGAGTGCTATGCCAGACAGCTTGTGAACTTAGTGTAGACATGTGCAATTAGTTTCGGTCTGAATGTCCGAATAGATGAATTGCCGAAGTTCCGAAATTACAGAATTTCCGAAGTGTCGAAGTTCCAAAGTTGCTGAAGTTCCGAAGTGCCTAAGTACTAATATACTTACCCAGTGGAAGAATGAAGAATGTTACACTGTATACAATTTTAAATAAAAAGTATACAAACATAGCCAGGATTCAGCTGTAAGAATTTGCAACACTTACAATAATCAAGTAACACACATTCATATAAAATGTAAGTTACTTGGCCAGTCAGTGTAATGACAGGAATGAACAAGTAGATAACTCCCTAATTCCCATGGTATTAGGGAGCTATCTACTAAAAAGGCTAAAAGACCTAAATTGGTCTTTCAGCCAAATTTACTAATACTAAGTAAAGATTACTTAGTATTAGTAAATTATGCCCCTACTCGCTATACCGTGAGTAGGGGCATGTCTAGTAAACTGCTCACTTTAAAAAAAAAAATGCCCCCCCCCCCCCCCTCCCGTGGTGCGCGAGTGGGGGCTTCTAACCTGAAGGGGGGACCAGTTTCCCTCCCCCCCTGGCCCCCCACCCATGAGCGGTGTGTGGGGGCCCTAAATTAGAATAAGGGGGGACCTATTGTCCTCCCTCCCATGAGCGGTGTGTGGGGGCCATAAATTACCGTATATACTCGAGTATAAGCCGTGTACATTTTTTGTGCTGAAAAACCCCAACTCGGCTTATACTCGAGTCAATATCTGTATTATGGCAATTTACATTGCCATGATACAGACAATGGGGCTGTGGGGGCTGCAGAGCTCTTACTTACCTTTCCTGCAGCTCCTGTCAGCTCCCTTCTTCTCCGCGGCGGTCCGTTCAGCACCTCGGTCAGCTCCCAGTGTAAGTCTCGCGAGAGCCGCGGGGTCATAGTGCGGCCGCGAGACTTACAGTGTGAGCTGACAGAGGGAGCTGCACGGACCGGCGCGGAGGAGAAGGGAGCTGACAGGAGCTGCAGGAGAGGTAAGTAAACTCTCAGCCAGCCCCTCTCCTCCCCCCCACTGAACCGCCAATGCCACTGGACCACCAGGGAAGGAGAGCCCCCCTCCCTGCCATGTATTAAGCAGGGAGGGGGGACGAACAAAAATTAAATAAAATAAAAATAATAATACAAAATAATAATAAAAAATTATCATAATAAAAAATTATTAAAATAATTAACAAAAATAATAATAAAATTGCCAACCCCCCACCAAGGCTCAGCTACACACACACACACACACACTGCACTCATACACACACACTGCACTCATACACACACACTGCATTCATACACACACTGCACTCATATACACACACACTGCATTCATACATACACACACATCACTCATACACACACGGCATTCATACATACACACGCTGCACTCATACACACGCTGCACTCATACACACCCACTGCATTCATATACACACACTGCATTCATACACACACACTGCATTCATTATATACACACACGTAAATAAATATTCAATTAATATACATTTTTTAGGATCTAATTTTATTTAGAAATTTATCAGTAGCTACTGCATTTCCCACCTTAGTCTTCTACTCGAGTCAATACGTTTTCCCAGTTTTTTGGGGTAAAATTAGGAGCCTCGGCTTATATTCGGGTCGGCTTATACTCGAGTATATACGGTAGAATAAGGGGGGACCTATTGTCCTCCCCACCCCTGAGCGGTGGGTGGGGGCCCTAAATTAGAATAAGGGGGGACCTAAAGTCCTGGCCCCCACCCCATAGCGGTGGGTGGGGGCCCTAAATACTAACAAGGGGGGGACCTAATGTCCTCCCATCTGGCCCCCACACCTGAGCGGTGGGTGGGGGCCCTAAATTAGAATAGGGGGGGACCTAATGTCCTTCCCCTGGTCCCCACCCCTGAACGGTGGTTGGGGGCCCTAAATTAGAATAAGGGGCGGGACCTAATGTCCTTCCCCCTGGCCCCAACCCCTGAGCGGTGGGTGGGGGCCCTAAATACTAACAAGGGGGGGACCTAATGTCCTCCCCTCTGGCCCCCACCCCTGAGCGGCGGGTGGGGGCCCTAAATAAAAATGTAAACCCCCTAGGTTACTAGGGGTCCCCAAACCCCTAGTCACCCCCCTCCCCAAAAAACTAACCCCTACCTAACCACCTCACCCTAAAAATAATGAGGGGGGGACCATTAACTAAGTACCTGTAACAAAAATGTAAATAAAACTTACCACTTTATGTTTTCTATGTTCTAAAATCTTTTTTCAATCCCAGAAAAGGCCAAATAAAAAATCCATAATAACCAAAGCACTTAAAAAATAAATAAAAAATAAATAAAATGAGCACAAAAAATAAATAAACCTTCTTCACCCATGGAGGGCTCTGCACAGACTGAGCTCTGCAGGGTGGGGGAAGGCTTATAAAGCCTTGCCCCGCCCTGCAATTAAGCCATCCAATCAGAGTGCTCTGACTGGTGGATTTCAAGCCAACCAATCAGAGTACTGTGACAGGTAAATGTAGAGATTTACCTGTCAGTCTCTTCATTTACCTGTCAGAGCACTCTGATTGGATGGCTTAAACTCACCAATCAGAGTGCTCTGAGCCTAATTGCAGGGCGGGGCAAGGCTTTATAAGCCTTCCCCTGCCCTGCAGAGCTCAGTCTGCTCGGAGCCCTCCATGGGTGAAGAAGGATTATTTTTTTGGCGCTCATTTTTGTTGTTATTTTTAAGTGCGTCGGTTATTATGGATTTTTTATTTGCCCTTTTTAGGGCTGAAAAAAGAAGATTTTAGAAGAAAGAAAACATCAAATGGTAATTTATTTATTTTTTTACAGGTACTTAGTTCATGCCCCCCCCTCATTATTTTTAGGGTGAGGGGGCTAGGTAGGGGGTAGTTTTTTTTTTGGGGGGGGGGCAAGGGGTGTCTAGGGGTTTGGGGACCCCTTGTCGCCTGGTGGGGGGTACATTTTTATTTAGGACATTAGGTTCCCCCCCCTTATTCATATTTAGGGCCTCCACCCACCACTCAGGGGTGGGGGCAAGGGGGGAGTACATTAGGCCCCTCCCCATTATTAGTATTTAGGGTCCCCACCCATTGCTCAGGGGTGGGGGCTGAGGGAAGGACAATAGGTCCCCCATTATTTTACTTTTATGGCCCCCACCCGACGCTCAGGAGTGGGGGACAAGGGGGAGGACATTAGCCCCCCCCCATTGGTATTTAGGGCCCCCACCCACTGCTCAGGGGTGGGGGCCAGGGAGAGGACATTAGTTCCCCTCACCCACCGCTCAGGGGTGCGGCCCGGGGAGGAGGACAATAGGTCCCCCCTTTAGTTTAAATGCCCCCACTCACGCGTCGCGGGGGCCCTCTTTTTTTTTTTTTTTTAAACAGTGAGCAGCCTGCGGTATAGCGAGTAGAGGCAACATTTACTAATACTAAGTAATTCCGTGGGAATTAGGGAGTTATCTACTAAGCGGCTGCAAGAGAAGTCCTGAAATTCCGAAATGCCCAAGTTCCAAAGTTTCCGAAGTGTCGAACCGAACGGAAGTCCCGAATTTCGGAATGCTGAACCGAACCGAAAATTTTCCCCATGCACATGCCTAGTACAGTGTAATGAGATAATGTGCATTGATATAGAAGCTAGAAAATATAGCTAAAAAAAATAAAAAATGTAAGATGCACCATAGTAAAGTGATTTCATATGGAGTTTGTAGATTGTTAGCAGATGATTGATGACTTTGTGGAGCACTCCAAGCTTCATATCCTCCTATAGTGTCAGGAGTAAAGTGTCAAAAGATTTTTGAGTGTGCTCTAGTTAAAGTTGGAGTCTTTCTTTAAGGCAAATGAGCGATATAGAACACTGTAGTGGTGTTGGTGCTCAGAGTGTGCGAGGATGGAGGGGTGTTGATTTTCCAGGTGCAAAGCAAAAAACACTGTAATCTAAGCAAGCAACATTCAATTAACTAATTTCATAAAGTCTGATGGACAATTATTGTTTAGACTGTGCTTAAGAATACATAATTAGGAAACATTGTTTAGGTATTGTCCTTACAGTTGGGTTAGCTGGATACTGAACTGCTAAGAATAAAATACAAAGGAAAAAAACAAAACGGCGGTGTATATCCTACTGATTTCAAAAGCAGCAGCTGCTAAATAGTGTGCTTTCATCTTCTTCATCTACAGGCTGTTCTGGAAAGTGTATGGCCCTCTGGGAATAGAGGGGGGTACTTCCTGTGGATAAAGGTCAGGAATGTGATACTTGGTGTAGCCCAATTTAAAAGAGCTTTGAAGAAGCAACAGGCCTCAATTCCACAGGCTGCTCCCTCAGGTAATGATAAACAGATCTGTAACTGGCATGGAACTATGTTAACGCTTCACTATTGATTCAGATGAGTTACACAAAAGTTATTTGTGAAAAATAAACAATGCAAGACTTCAGTAGGAAACCATACATCCAGTTTCTTGGCTTTGGGAGTGTAACTGGACAACCAGTCCTCCAATCCTTCCTCCACTGTAAATACAGTTATTACCAAGTGGAAATGTGCGTTAAGCAGTAGTGTAATGTTGCGTAATTGTCACTAGTTTACGTTGTCTTGAAAATAAATGTTTTGAAATGGCTAGATGATTACTCAGGCCAGTCTGTATATTGTTGTTGCAATATTTCCCTGTGTATATTAGCAAGAAGGAAGTTGGCATTGCATGCATGTACTCTCCTATTAAACATCATTTACACAAAATAGTTACAGGACAAATGTTTATCTCTGCAACTATTTCAAATCCACCAAAGGTGCAAGCTCTGGCTCCCCTCACACTAATCTCTCTCATTGCCTGTGCTAAACTGTTTTCTTTTCAATCAGGAAGATATATCATAAAAAAAGAGAAGCATGTTTAAAGGGAGGAGTTATTCTGCAGAAAATAGTAAGATGAAATAAATTTGAATAGGGGTGAAAAAATGCAGACCGAATATGAGGCCAAGATCTGTCAAAAGCCCTTAATTTGTCCTTTAAGTTCCACATTCTTAAGGGGTAATGTTTTTAGACTTTGTTAGTCCCGTTACTCGCAGGAGGTCAGCAAACGTAAGAAATTACCCTCTTACAAGGTTATTCTTTAGGTAATATGGGCAAATAAAACTCACAGAGAAGTGTATGTAAAAATAACATATATATTGATATTGGTTGTTAAATTAGGTGACTGTTACAGTTTTGTCATATGTATAAACATTAAAACACTGTACTAATACATAGGCCTTAAACACAATATAATGCAATACTTCAAGATTTTCATTATTTATGTATATATGGCTTGGTTCCCTCTGTCCTCCATGCTGGTTAAACAACGGTGTCCCATGGATCTCTGTCTGGTAGTTACTCCTTAGAGTTCCTAACAGAACTGTTCTGTCTTTATACAAGTTCCCTTTAATTTCTTCCCCCCCAGCTATGCTAGAATATTCTCTAAGAAGTGACCAGTTAGGGTGGGTTTTTTGGTTGGTTGGGAGCAGGCCCAGACTGTTTAATTCAAAATAAAAAAACATTTATTATTCACAGTATAAGGCAGGATAGCTTGATTGGCAGGTGCTTTATAGAACAGAATTTAATGAAATTGACACATTTAAAAAATACCGTAAATAAAAAAATTGCTTTCTTTGTAAAGAGTGCAAAGAGTAAACCAGATAACTTGACTTGGAAGCATCATCAGTTCAGTGTTTTTGCATCAATAGACTACATATACATATACTACAGCTACATATTCTAACCTGTTTATCATATCTTTTTCTTTTAGCTGATTTTATAATGCCTTTGAGATTCCCATAACTCAATAGTTCAGCTTTGACTGCAATTCTAAAATCGGTCATCCGGCTTCATCTGTATTACCAGAGATTTACTACCCTATCCTAATATTACAGTATAAATATCTTGTTTGTTTGTTTTTGTTTTGTTTTTTAAATAAAATCTGATAACATAGCGCTATAATATTTAAGTTGTTGATATGCTTTTTCACACATATGTATATAGACAGCAGTGATCTGGACGCAGTAAGCCATGGCAGTATGGATAGTTCTATTGATATGAACCCCACAGAGCAGCCTCCGTTTAACTCAGATGTAAGCAGTTCGGACCCTGCAGATGATAGATCTAGTACAGGTATGTTTTCTGGATGCAAATCAATTAAATAAAGGTCTTGCATTTTGGAAAGTCTGCTGAAATGGGATTTGTTTTGTGCCTTAGGTGGGCAGTCTGATCTTGGGTACAGCTCCTTATCTAAAGAAGAAGTACGGAGAGGAGCTGTGAATGACATTCAAGAAGAAAAGGAAGACTCTTCTCGGGAGAGTGACTCCAGCTCATGTAAGTGCATAAAACACAATACCTTCTATGGGGTTTTGAGTGTTTTATAACATATTTTTACAATATGTGCATTAAAGGCCAGTAGCATAATTTATTTCTAACAAACCCTCTAGTCTGCTCTTCCAGATTTACAAAATACTGTGCAACACTACTAAAAAGTGGCACACAGGGTGACACTTGAGATTCCAGCACGTATTCTGTTTCTTTTCCTTTTTAATTTTGGTATTGTTATTTGTATTAATACTATTCCATACACAGACAGATTTTTCCACATATCAAATCTTATGAACATGGCACTGATTGAATGGTTCATAGTGATGAATCTATTGCAAGGGATTTACCCTAACATTCCATATATCATTTTATCCTTCAGCATAAGTTTAGCCCTTTACTGCAGTTGTCTTGCAAGGGCTGTCATGATGAGGTAAAACTAAATAGCTGGTCATTCTGGTCTCAAGTTGAAATTTCACATTTTTGAGCCCGTTTGTTGTGTATTCAAGAGATGTTTGTCACTTTCTTGTCTTCCACCATAACCGATAATGTGTGTGTAAACATAGGCTCATAAATATTTGTATATGTACACTTCTTAAAATATATTCCTTAGAAAACTCATCATATGTTGATGATTTAAGTCTCAAAAACAACTTGAAGTTTGTGCCATTTTAAATTATCCTCGCTAACTTTACAATGACCCTTGCCCCTACAGCTCTTTTGCCTCTCCTGTTGCCCCTTATGTTCTCCTTCTGATTGGTGGCTGCTACTATTCCGATTTATCCTTTAATATTAAGGTACACATTTAAAAAAAACACTCTCAGGCCCTACAGCAACAAAAAAAAAAGCAAAATTATAGTTTTACCAAACAAAATGATGTGAAGCTCACAACACGTTCTTGCTATCTTAACTTTGGTGTAGTATTCTGAACACAAATAATTTTAGCTTTGCATTCATAAGGATGTGACCTCCAAGTCCTGGTATACATTTCCCATGATTTGATCGTGCTTCTTTCTAGTCTCATCATATCTCTTTGACTATATATATATATATTTTGCAGTATCTGGATCAGAGAGTTCCAAGGAAAGTCGAGATTGCCTCCCCCAGCAACCCATTGATATGCCACAAACTCCAAAATCCACATGCAGTATAGTGCGTAAAGAAGGCACAACCAGCACTTTGTCAAATTCAGTCAGCAATGGTATGCAAACCGTATTATGTGTTGCCAATTACTTGTTGTAACTTACAGAACCATTAACAATCAGAGAGAGGTGGCCAGAGTTCCTCTAATACACCCCCTTCTCTCTAACCTGGGTAAAGCAAAACATGGACGTTATTATTCCTTAGTTAGAATTGTAGCTCAGTTACTTTATTAACTCCTTCAATGGAGGTTGTTTGCTTCTTTTTTATAAAAGAAAGGGGTGCATAGTTGGCACTTTAAATGTAGCTTTTATGTCGTTTGTTGTTCAAAGATACGTAAAATGTTAAAGTGATGTAAATGTGCACAGTTTTAATTTTTGATTTATTTGCTACTGAAATATTCAAGCAAGGGAGTAAAAGAGAGAATATTGCATCCCTTATTTTGTAATATTTCAGACCTGGAGCTGGGGGTTTAAATTGTAATTTTTCTATAGACTTCAATGGAGGAATTGCATTTCAGTGAGCAGAATAAACCATTTCTCTGGTAAGAGAATACAGTCCCTGGCCTGAAATACTTGCATAGAGGCAGTCATTGTTTATAACAAATAATTCTGTCAGATTTAGTAGTTGAGAAAAAAGAAAATATATAAATCAAAATGGCATTTTTGGGAATGCTGCTTGATAACAATTCCCCCAGACTGAAAAATGTGTAGATGGTAAAATTGTAAAACGGTAATATTTTCATTGCAGGGTTAAACACACCTCTAGTGGCTGTTTTCCTGACAGCCTGTAGAGGCACTTTCACTGCAAGAACTGAGTCAGACTTAGTTATTCTACCAAATGCTACTCATAGTGAGTATTTGATTAGTGCAGCATGGCGATGTGCTGTGCATGTGCACTAGTTCCTAGTGCGTCCCTATGGGGAAGCATTGGATTGGCTGAGATGCTTAAATTTGATGATCACTGTTAAGTGGCAGCCGCGGTGAGACCAGCACACTGCGTAATCTAAGGTAAGTAAACCTTACCTTTTTAAATCACAAGGGTTGGGATCGACCGATATTGATTTTTTTTAGAGCCAATCCCTATACCATAATCTGTGAACTTTTAGGCTGATAACTTACCGATACCGATATTCTGTACATTTACCGTTTTGAAAAAAGAAACCTATTTTTCCTCTCCATTCCCCTCCATGTCCCTTAGTGATCCTCTCCCCTCCCCTCCCTTCCCTGTCCCTTAGTTGTCCTCTCCCCTCCCTTCCCTGTCCCTTAGTGGTCCTCTTCCCTCTCTCCCTAGTGGTCCTCTCCCCTCCCTGGTGTGCCTCATTATCTCTCTTGTAGCATGGCCGAGTGCAGCGGACCATGGTACAGGAGTTTGTTTGTTTGTTTGCTTTCTCAGTGAGCACTTCCTGTTAGTCCGGCCGGGCACAGGAAACTGAAGCTTCTGTACCACGGTCCGCTCTGCCCCACTACACTGAGTTTCGATTCTTGCGCCTGCAGACCCAGTGTGGCCTAAGACCGCTGCCTGTGCAGCCTAATGGACACACTGGGCCACCGCCACCTCTCACATTATTGCCAATATCGGTATCAATAGTGGCAAAAATCCGGAATATCGGCCGACAATATTGGCCGACCTGATTATCGGTCTATCCCTAGGGGGAAGGGCTGTTTAATTCTTGTTTGTATTTCTACGGCTATAGTGTTCCGTTAAATGTCCAATTTTTTGTTTGAGGATACTATTTTTGATTAAAGAACTAGCATTTATAAATAGAGATTAGAAAGATAGATAGCTCTAAGACAGATATGCTCAATTATGAATTTTGTTGTGATTTTTTTTTTTTCATTTCATATTCTAGTCAGCTCTGCAGGTCTCCTGTTTGGACAATCTTTGGCTGATGCCAGTGAAAGTGAGATGCTTCAAAGCTGGAGCTTACGAAAGAGGCACAAGAGTGCTATGGAACCAGGTTATAAAACTCCTTTTAGCTGGGAGAACAAAGATAGGCACTTGAGTGGAGGAACTCTCGCTGGCTTTTTGATCAACGGGCCTGCCCAGGAAGCAAACACTGGAGATCTAGTGAATAAACTTGGGGCAGATGCTAAAATCCTCAGTGGAGTCTTTAAAAAAGGCATAGAACGACCCAATACTCTAGACATTAAAACACTCACTACTAGGATGGAAAGTACTGTTGTGGAGAAGGAGTGGAGTGATGATGAGTCTCCACTGGAAGGAGAGGGTTTTACAGATAAAGCAGATTCTCCTGTCATTTTTGATCTTGAAGATTTGGACAATGAAGAGGAAACAAAGCCAGTAAAATCAAATGTTCAAAATCTGAAACCTAGGGAGCGGAGGATCAGTACATGCTCTTCTTCATCTACATTTGTGAACAAGCTTGTGGAAAAGACAGATGTGAAAGTGGGCTTAGACCCTTTGTCACTGATGGCAGCAGAGACTTGTCAAGTAGAAGATGAGGAAGAGGAGGTGGAAGACAATAAAAGTCTTCTAACACCTTCTGCTAAACGGGACCTTGCAGAGGAGATAGAGATGTATATGAATAACATGAGCAGCCCACTGAGCAGTCGAGCACCCAGCATGGATTTACAGAGGACCACATCTGATCAGTACAAAAGTTCCAAAGCTATTCCACTCTGTAGGCGCTCAAGCCTCCCACCAACCTCCCCACATGCTCCGCGACTGACAAAATCAAAGACTTACCACACGACACGTGAGGATAGACATCGTGTCAGACTCTGGTCTTCTCCCACCTTTTCTGCTGCCAGCCCTCAGAAAGAGCAGCCTTCAGACTCTTCACTTGCCCTTATGTCCCCAACATCATTTAACTTGGACACACTTCTGACACCCAAATTAGACGTTTTTAAGAGCAGTATGTTCTCTGCTGGCAAAGGAGTAGCTGAAAAGGCCAGCAAATGGTATTCTAGACTTGCCAGCTATGGAGGCTCTGTTAAGGTATCTTCACAATGATGATCATGTTTTAATGGAATATATGGAATATTAACAAGGCCTATAGTTGAGAAAGTACTATACAATCTCCAACCTAGAAAGCTCTTCCTATGGAATGCCCTAACTCATTCTATTAGAATTTCCTCTAGCTGTATGCTGTGTTCAACATGAGCGCTGCACATAGCCCTTCAAATCCATTCAGAAGACAGTGACTGAGCAAATAAATTTCAACCACAGTGATTGTGTGCTGGCAGGTGCTTATGGGAGACCGTCAGGGTCTCCCTGCATGGCCTCATGCTTATTGTGATCTATGCTGGGCTTTGCCAGTTGCCCAGTACCAATCACAGTGTAATCGGCATGCTTGATTGTGAGCATTAAAGGGATATCCTAGCAATTGTTAAAACAGCCAGTAAATGACTACCCGTCTGCTGTTATCAGTGCTGATATTAGCAAAGTGTTTCCTTAGGGGTAGTGTTAGGGTTATGGCAAAGTTAGTATTAGGGGTAGGGTTAGTGGAAAGGGAACAGTTAATACTGGTTTACAAAAATGTAAAAAGACACTTAAAAAAATATATAAATTTGTGTTAAAAATGTGCACTTTAAATATTGAAATAAATTGTAAAAGCTAGTGTCCTAAAATTACTGTGATATAATACATATAACCATACGATTTATAAAACTAAAAAAAAGTGTAAATCGCACAGTCGATAATACCAGCTGTTTTGGTTTGTTTGAGATAATCACAAACTTTAATCATAAAATATATAATAGTGCACCAGTCAAATATTCAAGCCCCAATCTAATGCTTCTGTGTTAAGTTTTTGAGCAATAGCTGCAGTCCCTAGTATTTTGTTACTGCGAGCAGACATGCAACCATTCGTATAATGGGGAATTGGGGAGATACTAATGTGGAGGCCATTTTGACCCCCACGGCTTTTAGTTGATTGCTTTTTTTTCCTGACTAACAGGGTTAGTTATTATAAAAGGCCAATAAATGTGCTTCCGAAGCATTAAATCCACTTGAAACACAGTAAACATATCTGCCAAAAATAGTCGATAATTTTCAACTGGGTTTTGCTCATAGACATAGAATGTAATTAAAGCCAAAGGGATAGCATGACAGTCTATATAATTCTGAGAATATTTATACTCACACTCAAAGTAAAAAAACGCCAGATTAAAGACTGTGGGAAATAGATTACAAGTTACTGAACTTTCAGTGTAGCCAATTTAGGGTCAAAACAAAGTAATCCTGAGAGTTTGTAATGTGTTTCTGATTTCGACTGTGTGTGTTTTTTTCCCCCCGCCGCTATCTGTTAAAACATATGTATTTTCCCATTCTTTCTTTATTTTTTATTGCAGTTCGTATATATAAGCATTGTTTTTAGTGGTTTTTTTTGTTTATTTGTTTTTGTTTAATAGTAGCAGCTTTGCTAGAGTGTTCTTCACCATTTGTAACTGACCATTGGACCCTCCAGCTTTTGTGAACTACAATTGCTAGCTGCTCTAAGGTTTCTAGTGATTTTCAAAAAGCCACCGAGATTTAGAAGGGTATCACATATGTTCTCAAGCACCCAAGCACCACTTACACTAAACTATTTTTCACAGGAGCTTCATTGCCTTGCTTACAGCTATGGCAGAATTTCCCCTAAGGCCACCAAAGTCACAACCTCGAACAACAGACAGAAAAGTGGTGGCTTGGCCAGTGGGGATATCAAATATCTTCCTCACCAGCCAGTCCATTCTCATGCTGTTGGGACAGGCCCAAACTGGCCATCGGGCAAATCGGGTATATGCCTTGTGGTCTTCGATGGCCATGGGCCGATTAAGGGATGTCCCCATCCATCCCCGTGATAGCCCAGAGTGTGGGCAAAAATCTCCCTTACTTACCAGGCTGCGCTTATGACGGAGGATAGGAAGGATCCAGGAAATTTGGTCTGCACCTCCTGTCACTGCATATTCTTGATCATGCAAAGTTCTGATACATTCTCCAATGCAAGACAAGCAGCATCTCCAAACAGACTATCAGGGATCAGAATTCCCCCCTCTCCCTACCTGACCGAGCCAAATATGGGTCTTATGAGTGCACTCTGTGGCCTAACCCAAATGCTCACACAACCCCCCACAACATATTATACTATAATTCACTATGGCACCTGGAGACTACGCCTACCCCTTTCCCTCCCCCCTCCTTGCCCTGTTTGCCCATCTTTATTTCTTTGTTTTGGTTCTAAAATGCAAAACAGATTTACTTGTACTGATATGTCGACTTGTGCCCACTCTGATTGGGGGTAATGTCACAGCGTAATACACATATACTTGTATGTTATCTCTATGACTGGAACTAGCATTGTGCCCAAATTCCATTGATGATGTTTTACTATCTCTGCATAATCTTCATGCTTGTGAAACGTACATCTCAAAAATTACCAATTAAAAAAAAAAAAAGAATTCCCTGAAGACCCAAGAAGGAACTTTAGTTGTTTTTTATGTATATTTTTTTGTTTTAGTTAATTTGTTTTTATCTTGGTCCTGTCCTGTCCCCCCACTACAGTCATTACTCCCCCAAACTACCCACACTACAGTCCCTAAGACCCCACTAAAGCCCTTATCCCCCCCCGGCACACATACACTACTGCCGCCCTTTCCCCCAAAAACCCTGAACATCAACAAAACACTCTCTCCAACCCCTATCCCTCTAAAGCCCAATTCCTGCTAAACATGTATCCACTACATCTCCTGTCCACATACACTGTAAACAGCCTCATTCACACAAAACCCCACACATGCTTGTGTGGTTGCAGGGAGAAGGCTGCTTGTAGGGTTTCAACATCTCCCCGACACAAGCTGCCTCCCCCCACTGACGCAACTCCACAAAACGCATCCTCCAAAACATACAACAATGTGCCACTATTGTGTTATTATTGAGTGTTAATAGTTTATATTTCTTACAGGATCAGAATTCTGACAGAGCAAGCCTGTCTTCTGGTGGTGCTGTAGATACTGAATCCAACTCTTTAAATGAAGAGGACTTTGAAGGAGTAACCTCTCCACATCAGAATGATCTCATCACTGTCGCTAATACAGTTGGAGTTAGCCATAGCAGCCTTGAAAGTAACACTTCTCAAGATGGCTCTTCCAAGCTTCTCTACCACAGTGGTAAGGCTTAAAAAATCAGGCTCTTGAAACAGAACTCTTTCAGGGTTATTCACTAAACTCCTAATTAAAGGATGTTGAAAAATTCTCCAACCATAGTACAACTTTGCTATTTTTGCCTCAGTACTGCCCTTCAGATTTAATTTGTGAAAATTCTGAGTTTTTAGTAAAAAAAAAAAAAGAATATTCCTGTGTGGGCTTGTAAAGGATGTATTCCTTAACTGACTGCTACTTGCCATCATCTGGTCCATAGGTTCCCCTTCCAGAGTGTCCGTAAATTACAAGTCTGAGCTTCTTTCATCCTGCAATTCCAGCAGTACAAGTGTCTTCCAGAACTACGCTATGGAGGTGAGGGGTTGGTTGAGCTCCCTGATCTGTCATTATATAATGGTGATGGAATGTATATTTTAGAAGTACAAGGCCTGTCTGGAAAGTATCCAGCCATATAATATGTAAGAAACATTGTACATAAACCAATGATGCCTCAGTCCCCTTCATAGTAGGCATCTGGGGACCTCACACAGTTCTTCCAGCGTCTCTTACAGCGTTCAAAACACTCTGCAAAATCGTTTGTTGGAATCCCCATCCACTACCTCGTTGTATTTACCTGAATCTCGTTTTTGGGAAGTCGCAGGGTGCTAAACCTTTCAACAGATTCCCGTCCATCTTTGAACCATTTGTGCCACACTTTTACTTGTGCTACACTCATTGCATCTTCCCCGAAAGCCTTCTGAAACATCTGAATAGATTCCGCAGAGGAATTCAAGCTAAATGCAAAATTGTATGCAGATTCGTTGCTCTACTCGCTCAGTCATTGTCAATGCTTATGGCCACACAGTACACATGCTCAATGGCGTTTAGCTCCCCCACTGGAATGCGCATGCCTGAAAAAAGACGACTTTACTGTACTAGTACAGTACAGTAAGGTCGTCTTTGTTCACGCATGCGCATTCCAGTCCACTCTACTTAGCTGCCAGGTTACATTGATATCTTGCAAACCGTTCTCGTTATATTAACAATGGCTGGAGTGTTTCCAGACAAACCTTGTATGCTAGAATGTTTGTATTATTTGCAGAGCCCTGTTGACAGCATTTACAGGTGTTTTTTGTAATGAAATAAAACAAATTATCTAGATTTAAGACTGTATAATAACAGGAGCATTCTCATTTCCAGGTACTAATATCAAGTTGCTCACGTTGTCTGACATGTGACTGTCTTGTTCATGATGAAGAGATCATGGCCGGTTGGACTGCAGATGACTCAAACCTCAACACTATATGTCCTTTTTGCGGCAATTCTTTTTTACCATTCTTAAATGTTGAAATCCGAGATTTGCGTCGCCCTGGAAGGTGAGAACAAAGCTATGACACACAACACATTTTCTCTTTAGAATGCATGCATCACAGCTTTTAGTCTATTAATACCAATAACGCAAACGAGTTTGTTCACTAAATAAGGAATTGTGGAGAGCATACTAAACTTACAATCCTGCTGTTAACTCACTACATCTCACTTCTTAACTAAACCAATTCAGTGGTGTTTTTTTGTTTTTTTTTTATGTATTAGTAAATAAAGCTTTGAAGGGATTCTGTCACCTAAGCAGTGCCAGTGTATTACACAGATATGTGGAACATTAGACAGATTTGTTTATTGCAAGACAATGCTAATAACTGTAAAACTGCTTTTGTTTTGATTTTCTCACGATCCCCACATTGCCTAAAATCTAGTAGAAAATGTTAACTTTTTTGCACTTAATAACTGAGTGGGTTTTTTTTTCTCACAATTTGCCCAGTTTTCTGAATGACTAAGCTGCATCAGCTGCTATGTAAAAGATTACCCATTACTATTATGTATGTATGGTCCTAAAATCTCTTTAACTGACAGGTTCCCTGTAACTTAAAGGGACTTGCACCACTTTGAGATAATGGTCTCATACAATGGTCTCATTCAAAAGCTTTAGCCTCACTCTGCTGGATGGAAAAAAACATGTGACTGAATTTTTTTCATATTTACATGCTTCTTATTTCCTATGCTTGTCACATTCACTCCAAGGGGAACACTGATCTATCCAATCAGTGTCCTATCCCTAGGAATGCTTGAAAATGCATTGTGGGAATGCCTGACAGTTGACAGTTGAAGATCTCTTCACCTTGCATCATCCTGACAGGATGAGTAAAGCAGGAGTCTGATCAGCGTGATTCCAGTGTCTGCTTTTCTCTACTGCTGCACAATGATGCCCTTTTTCTGTCATTTGTGGACTGGTCTGAAAATAATATTGGTGTGTAAGAGGGGTGGGTGAGCTGAAGAAACTCTTAAATAAGAGGCATGTCTAACCGCAATCCGATAGTAAGTTTATAAACCTTTATCACATACTTTTCTTGCTCTATTTTGGTTTCTATAGGACCGAGCTTAATTATTTTTTTCACTTAAAGACCAAAGCAATTTTTGCAGGTTTGCTTTGTGTGTGTTCAACTGCAATTTCCATCGTTCTCGTTTAGTGCAACAACACATAAAATATACCATTTCTTTAAGGACAAAAGGATTTTAATGTGCTGTGACATTTACATATATACATTTTTCATGTATATTTATTGTGAAAGCATTATTATGCAGCCATTTTACAACTGATTTCTTTCAAAGATTATAGCATTATTTTATTTTTGTATTTTGTATTTACACAATTCAATTTAGTAGTTTGTTTAAGCTTGATATGTGCTACTGTAATAAAAAATACTAGATTGGGCTCAGCTATATCTCCTGAGTATACTCTCGTGATGTTTTTGTGAAAATAAAAGGTTGTCCAGCAACTTTATTTCGAGGCCTCCTAAAAATGTAGAAGATGGAGGAGAAGGCATCGTAAAGATGCACATGAAACGTTTGTAAAGACAAATAAATATCGAGGCATTCACATTTGAAATAATCGTATGTAGTAATTTCACTTTAGTTAAAATTATGTTTCTTAAATAAAATTGTATTCTGGTTGGAGGCTTGAGTCATTGCTGCACACAGCCACAGTATGGTTGCTATCGGTTTATAATGCAGTTCCATCTTAAAGATTAATGGAACTGCAGTTTGAGTATAAACTTTACCCTGATATATATATATATATATATATAGCCTGCAGTACTTTCCGAGTGCAGCAGCTAAATGAACATTAAAGTTGAGTTGTGGGATGTGTTATTTCATACCTTTTTATAAAGGATATACAGAGATAAATATGTCCGTCCTAAAACTGTTTTACAAGTTAGGTTATGTTTTTGGAAAAACACACCTTATAGAAAACTATTACAGGGTCTCTTTGAATGATGGTATCCTTAACCAAGATATCCTCTATGACAGGTATTTCCTGAAGGCCAGTCCTTCTTCGGAAAGTATGCAGCATTCTTCAAGATCTTCATCCAAAAGACCGCAATCTGCAATTCTGACCCCTGATTATACCCATATTCCATACAAAGCAAATGATTTTAGTGCCTGCAGGTCAGTGTGAAAAAAAAAGGTTTAAATGATCTGATGTGCAACAGCACTGAACAGCATGACTATTATGTGTACCAACCCAGGAATTCAGAAAACAAAATTAGAATCGATTTTAAGATCCCAAAAGCAAAAAGTATTGCAAGCCCTTCCAAACGTTCCCTGCTGTGATTCACACAGCCTTCATGAAAAAAAGGTTTCACTTTTGTGGTACAGTGTGTTTAACTTAAAATGTATTATCTCCTGCTCTGTTAATTGACCTTTAATCACACACATAATATATACACCAAAACCACTTGATTACGGTAAAGTTGCCCCTTTAATGAATATTGATTATGGTGGATCTTCATTATTTTGCTTACTGCTGTGCTCTGTTTCAATAATTATAGTAAGACCAAGCCAGGGGAATCACATGCTCATGTGATTGAGATCCCAGGTGGGAAGAGAACAAAAGATCATGGCGAGGCAGCTTGTCCCAGTCTCCCAATAACCAGGAGCATAAGTATATTAAGCCCGCTGGATGAGACGCAATCTCGCAAACAAAATCATGTTGTATCTACTGGAAGCCTCCCTACCAAATTTCAGGCAGCCCCGGTAAGTGAGAATTTTTTCATTTTAATAAACTTCTTAAATGATTCAATATTGCTAGAAAAAGTTTCCAAGTATTTATATACAAAAAATCCCCTAGATTGTAATGGTGACTTCTGTAGACAAATCATTTAAAAAGTTTTTCTGACTATATTGAATATTGAAATGAAATGTGTTACTTAAGCGAATGTGGGTTTTAAATTTGTTTATCTGCATTTGTGGCTGAAAAATATTTCTTTTAATATGATTTTTGTTTGATAATATGTGAATGTTTGCAGAAATCTGCAGAACTGTGTTTTTACAAAATGTTGTTTGTGTCATTAAGTGTGCGTGTTTTAACACTCTGTAAACCAGTGTTTGGTAGCATATGGCACACAAGGATCCCAGAAATAGGTTCACACCTCTCATGATATGTTGCTTTTGAGCATGTTACCATAACAATACTTACACACTAAGAAGCACTAGAATCTAGGCAGATGTACTGGTAATTTGCACCAACTGGAGGTGCAGATGACAAGATCGAACCACTGGGTCACCAGTGATTGTTTTAGCCTGAATGAACAGTCCATATAAATCATTGAGTGTGTAGGACGTGGGGCAGTTGTTTACTGTCAGAAGTCAGTAAGCGGCATTTAGATAGCGACTGAAGGCTCTTCCTCCTTAGACTCCGGCAATGTTTTCAGGACTGTTGTTTGTTGTTCTGATTTGCACAGTGATTGAGGAGCATGTGCAGTAGGCCCCCAATGCTTCTCTGTGGTGATGCATTGGATTGGCTGAGATCATCAGTACCAGTGATCTCAGTGAGAGGCAGAGAGATGTTATATTAGATTTTATGGGCCATAAATCTTATTCTGCTGGAAGAAACTCTAACTTCAGAAATATATTTTTGTATTTCTAATATTAGTTAGTCTTTTAAGTAATGTAATGTTAAATCCAAAGAGGGGAATGCACACGCCTTTGCATAATCTGAGCTATAGACTAGAATCAAGCTGGTCTTTTATTTATCTTTTATGTAATTTTTTTAAAGTAGAGCCTCACAAGTAAGTTAAAATATATATCTGAATCTAGTGTATGTTTGTAATTAAGTTTTAAAAGTGTATATTTTAGCCAGTTGTGTTTTCTTACCACCTTCTTTTTAAAAAAAAATCAAATTAGGACTCGTTGGATCTGGAATGGAGAGTGGCACACCCTGATCCAATCACGGTACCTTACCTCAGTCCTCTGGTGGTCTGGAAAGAACTCGAGAGCTTACTAGAGAATGAAGGAGACCCATCCATCACAGTCCCTGGTTTTGTAGATCACCATCCCATAGTGTTTTGGAATCTGGTGTGGTATTTTAGGAGACTCGATCTTCCTAGCAACCTCCCTGGATTAATTCTCTCCTCAGAACATTGCAACAAAAATTCAAAGGTAAGAGTGGTTTGAGCCCATTGTGTTTAAGAACTATTGTTTATTCATTCTAACAAAATGCTGGAGGCAGAAATCAATACTTAAACCTTTGGCTCCTCCTGCTGAAGTGTAATAAAATTATTTTGAAGTGTAGATTATCTGCATTCAATTCAGAAGTTCTATTTTATTAGGCAAAAATTTTAGTATGTGTAAAGTATAAAAATACTGAAGTGCTTAAACAAACACTATAGCCTTAGGAATACAAAACTGTATTCCTAACATTATAGTGTCCAACAAACACTTAACCAATCATTGTGGTTCTGTCTCCTCCCACGAAGATGTCACGATGGGGAGACCAAATGCACATGAACGGTGTAACTACACGCATTAGGCCTTCCCCCTAGGAAAGCTTATAATTCATGCTTTCCTATGGAGATTTACAACACTCTGGGCTTCCTCGTGCTAAGCATGAGGATGTCCAGCTTAGTTTCACGGAGTTAAATTCCATGAAAAGACAGGAAGCACTCTCTAAAACTTCAATGTTAATAAACATGTGAATAGAGTGGCATATACACCAGGAAGAAGAAATAGAGTCCAGCTAATAGCTTGGGCCTATCTTGTAGTGCAGGGAATCAGTCCAAGTCCACGTTTTGCCTGCTTTTGATGGCTTTTGACGTATAGGGGTAAATCATTCGAAGCATTTGAGCTGTAGAAACACAAAGTTTTGGAAGTGAGGTCCAATACCAGGATAGTACGGTACTTCTTGAAGGACAGCTGTTTTTAACAAAATTATCCTTTCATCAAAGGAAAAAAAATGAAATCTATATGAGAAAAACTCTTCCCTACCTAGGATCCTTCAGCCATATACATGCACCTTGGGTCGGACAGTGTTTGCATGGGGTTTGAGTAAGGACCTATAACATCCTTTGGCTCAGCATGCAAACTCAATTTAAAATCTGTCTTCTGTACGCCTTTCTATGTGTGCACTAATAGTATTTTACAGCACATATTTCAAGTGAGCATTCCTTGGAGATTTTCAACACCGTGAATGATAAATAAATGAAAGTAGCTGTATCCAAAATATCTTGATCATTAATATTATAATAGCCATATAGAGAGTTGATAAGCTGTTGTAAATCTTGTTGAAGAAAAGAAATAATATACATAAAAGAAAACAAAGAACCAGGTGAAGAAAAGGGAGAGAAAATAAAGCCGAGGGTGGAATTTTAATGTCTTTCTTTGTGTGTGTGTCTTTAATTTGCTAATTCATTAGAAGCATTCATTTTGACTGTATATATCAAAGGGATTGACAATCCATTCTGTCAATTTTTTATATAAAATTGGATGGTTTGGATTTTGATTTTGGTTCCTGCTCAGGGCATTGTAGTTACTCTTCCACTTGGCTGCTAGGTTATTTCATGCATCTTCATCCGCTATTTTTGTTGAAGGATAAATTTATGCAGTTTTGAAATGTACCATATATACAAGTTCCGGGATGACATTTAAGCTCACTCTTTGATAACTGGAGAAAGCATGCATAGGATCTTGACTCCTGTCAGTGAAGGATATTTTGCTTGTACTGCGTATCTCTTTGTTTTTTGTAAAACTGAGCTACTGAGAGGAAATATTGCCACTAGACATGAGCTGCAGTTATAATTTTGTTTTGTGTTTGATGTGTTAATTTATAGAACACCATTTTCTAATGCTGCATAGACCTCTTAAAGAGTATTGTAAGTTCAGAGTGACATGCCAATACATGGTTTGTGGTTATTACAAGTATACAATTCTATACTAAATCATAGTATTTAGAAAGGTAAATTTACTTATGTTTTTATATCCATGCTTTCAGATTCCACGGAGCTGTATGTCAGAGGACAGTAAACATGTCCTCGTACAGGTCCTGTGGGACAACCTAAAGCTGCACCAGGACCTAGGGCAGCCCCTGTACATCTTGTGGAACATGACAAGTAAGACATTTTATTTTGTAATCTGATTACCTACATTTGATATTGTAATCTGATTGGCAACCAGTGGGCTGGGGACAGTGCTACTATACAGCTACTAAAATGAGTGTTTGATTCCTAATCTTTCCTTTGTAGGTCGAAACCGCACTGTTGTATTGGAGAGTGAGTTCCCAGCATTAAATGGGTGCTTGTCATGTGTGTCATGTGTTGCATGGCTATTATATTTTTCAAACTATTCATTATGTGATTTTGGCTATTATGTGCAGAGGTGCAGAGCATTTTGGCATTGCTGAATAGATATATTGCCTTTTTTTGTCACCTTTTACAGGGAAGCTGTGACTTGTTTGCTGTATACCATTGAATAAACATTAAAAATCACCTATAACGGAATATTACAAGCACCATAACTACTATGGCACAAAGTCCAAACCATTCACACTGGCTTCTTCCATCTGCTGCTTCCTGCATTCTCTCAGTCAGAACCAAGGCTTAGCTTGTTGGCTGAGAGTGATAAGGTGATGCCCTCAGCCAGTGAGTATATACTGCACTACAGGCCAACACTGTGCAGCACTGACCCAGGAAGCACCTCTAGTGGCTGTCTGAGTGACGGCCATTAGAGGTGTCCCTAGGCAGTAATGTGAACATTGCCTTTTCTCTGAATAGGCAGCGTTTGCATTAAAATGACTACATGGACGGACTAAACACGAGAACAACTACATTAAGCTGTATTGATTCTGGTGACTACAGTGACCATTTAACTAATGTTAGTATTAAGTTGTACTTCAAATCATACATAGTGTCCTAAAGTGGATATGAGGGATAAATAAACAGCTTATTCACTATGTGCACACCCCAATGTTAATAAAACCCCAGTTCCCCAAATGCTCTGCACTTTGATTGTGTAGCCTCTGTTGATACCTTCCAGCTACGATACTGATGTTTTGAGTATGTGATAAGTGACCTACTCCTCATGTTTTGTATAAGTTATTGCATCAATAAATCTTTAGTTTGTGCTCCTGTTATTAGCAACATCCTGTGGTATTTCAGTCCTTGATATTGCATTAAGCTGATGGGAGAGTTTCAGTCATTTCCTAGAAATGATGATTCCACCCCTCTGTCTTTAATCATTTGTGATGACAAATTAAAAGCAACTAGTGTGTCTTAAAGTATAAAGTTGACATCACTGCAATTGATTGTGACCACAGGTTAAACTTGCCATCATAGTATTTAAGTTCTCAATAAGGGTCATAAGCTTGTGGTATAGGATTGTCTTTATCTGAAATTATATAATACCGATCTTGCTGTTTTTACAATTATGTGTGACTAGCCCCATTAAGTGTATGAGGGTGACCAGCCCTGTCACGTGTAATCAGGTTATTTGGAAAGTCCAAGTCCATAATTAATCTCACGTGCACTGCACTTTTGATGAATATCAGTGCATTTAACTAGCCATTATGGCACAAGTGTCAGTGATGCCCATTGCATTCCAGACATGCCCTACTATCCCACTCTCTCTTTTAATATCAAACCCTTTCTTTGCCTCCTAGCTCCATATTTCTTCGGTGTTGCATCTTATATTTTGCTGCAGTCCAGAGACTATATAGTCTTGCATATCATCAGCCATTCTAGTTGTCCATTTGAGGCAAAATTAAGAGATTTCACCCCATGCTTCTTGAAGCACACCCCACATGTTGAATTTGATTTATGGGCACTTCTTATGTACCATAAGGTGAAGCTGCATAGTAGGTTGAGATCTGGTGACTGTGATTGCCACTCCATTAAAGACAGAATGCCAGTTGATTGTCTTTTCTTTAAATTGTTCTTGCATAGTTTGGAGCTGTGCTTTGAGTTTTTGTCCTGTTGTAGGAGGCAGATGGCTCCAATCAGGTGCAGTGCACAATGTATGACATGGTGTTCCAAAATGGAATTATAGTCTTTCTTCTTCAAGGTCCCTTTTACCCTGTATAAATCTCCCACTTTACCCCCATCAAAGCACTTCTATCTTACTTGACAGATGGCGTCTAGCTCTCCTCCAGGATCTTTTCATTTGTTCTTCTTTGTGATCTGAACACCTCAAATTTAGATTCTTAAGTCCATAACACTTTTTTCCAATCTTCCTCTGTACAGTGTTTGTGTTCTGTTGCCCATTTTAATCTTTTCTTTTTATTAGCTAGTCTGAGATATGGCTTTTTCTTTGCAACTCTGCAACTCTGACGTTGAGACTGGTACGGTTTATTGAAGCTGCCAGTTAATGAAGCTGCTAGTTATGGATGAATGTTTTTTGTTTCTGGCCATTTTCAAGGGACACTATAGTCATCATTACAACTACAGCTTAATGTAGTTGTTCTTGTGTCTACTGCCTGTCCCTGCAAACTTTTTATTGTACAATTTAGGTGCCTTCGAGATAAAACTAGCTGCCTGCAAAATAATAAAAAATAAATTAGGAAAAGGGGCTAACAAACCCCAACTGGCCTAATTATCGAGAAATACATTGCAATACATCTAAAAGTATTAAAAGTGGAGCCAGATTATATGCTGGGAGAAGCTGCCCAACTACAGACTAAACTGTGCCTAATCATAAAAATCTTCTGAAATCGTTTATTTGACCGATCAATAGCCAAAGTTAGGAATGGAGCCGAGCCCCGGTCAGGTGGCGTGCGTGTGTGTGTTCGTGTTCTATCTCCCAGTAGGCAGTAAACGGAGTAAAATGTGTTCATTTTTATGTGTACTAAACTAATTGCACTGCTCCGCTTTTAGCCCAGGAACATCCTCTGGCAGTCACAGAACTAAAAGAGGAAAAAGAGGTATTTGACCAAGAATTTCTCAAAGGTCTCGTTAGGAGCATTAAGAACAACCATGTGTATGGTCCCATGAGTCAGATTCTGGAGTTCATGCAGGAGACCCCAAGCAATAAACGACAAAGGCAAGTATATCTATAGAATATAAGCAACAAGGATCTGCTAAGTAACCATAATTTGCTCTTTACAACAGTTGAAATGCAATAATACGCTCTTCAAGAATCTGTTCCACCAGGACTACAGTAGAATAAAAATACCCAAAGGATGCTCACCATAAAATATTAAGAGTTGAAATGGCAAGCACTTTATTTGTTGATTTTTTTTTTTTTATTGCTAGAGAGATGGACTATAAGTGCCAGGTAAAGCCCTAATACTGGTGGATGCCATAACCGCAACACTATATGTTTAGGGCTTAAGGAACTCAAAATGTCCCCCTTTTGAGAAAGCAATATAATATTACAATAATTTTGAAACAAATCCTTTTGTCTGAATAAAATGTAGCTGCAGTAACTGAGAACTTAATTTATTTATTATTCACTTATTTACATATAGGTATGAAATTCTCACTAGGATGTACTCGGCAATAATGCTATATAATATATTCTGTAGGTATAAATAATCAATGTGTTCATTTCCATTCCCTTTTTGTTTTTCAGGAGTTTGTACAGAGAGATACTTTTCCTTTCTTTGGTTGCCTTGGGAAGAGAGAATATTGATATTGGTGAGGATTATTGTCTTTTGTAATTTTTATAATGTCTGCTACCTTACCATTGTCTTAAGTGTATTTTAGAAAAGTATTTGTTTTACAGCCAAGTCCTGTCAAGTTTCTTTATTTTATTTTTTTTTATATATATAATGTCCCACAAAATCCTAAGACTGTTACATCTTTCTGATTTAACCAACTAGCAATCCATGCATTATAACTGCCTTTCTCCATTTTATTATTCCATTTCCATTCACATCATCGTGTAGAGATCATATAATCATAGAAATATATTTAATTCCCACTAAATGTCTACACTCCTTTTATTGCAGATGTGTTTGACCGGGAATACAAAAGTGCTTACGATCGCCTCACTCCTGATCAGGTGATGTGTACACAGATCTGTGACCGTCCCCCAAGTACTGGAGTCACTGAATGCAGGAAAACATTTGGGCATCCATTTCTTTGAGCTTGACTTAAATAATGGTATAGATTTAAATAGCTTCATTGGTCTGTTACCATTTCAGTTTGAAGGAGGGTGATCTCACATGGATATAACTTCCAGCTCAATGCACCTTTCTGTATGTTGAGTAGAAATACAGAAGGTGGAACAAGCAATATGAAAGATTTTGAGCCTCTAAGCGTCAGACATGGAAACTCTGAAAAATTGAATATTTCAATGATTAAAGGGCCCTCCTCTCTCTTATCCTCTCCCTTCTCGGAGATCCTTAGATACAAAGAGCAATGGTGAAGAAATGTTCTACGTCATTCCGAGTGTTGTAGTTTACACAGAATATTTATATTTAATGTTTAAAAATATTGGTGTAAAATAGAGGCATAAATAAGCCTAGTCCTTGTTGTTTATTTTATTTTTATTTACAACAGATTTAGTGAACAATGAACTGTTTTATGGGCAATATGTCTCTGTGCCTGGAGTCTGGCACTGTTTTGTTTTTATGACTGTAATCATCTCTTAATTTATTATGTCTTAACATCCCTCTTCTATTGGGACCGATGCAGGAGTTTTCTGAACTATGCTGTTTTTACTGTTATTATACAGGTTTTTATTTTAATTTTGGGGGGGGTTTGTTCTTTTTTAGTCTCGCAATATATAGAAATCCTTGTTCATTTTTTTCATTTATTTCCATTAAAAATAAACTGATTCTGTCCATATAGGATCAGCAATAAATACACTATCCTAATATTGTGTAGACCACTGCAGGTTTGCATTGTAAATCATTAGTAGTACGGTCTAACATTGAGTTAGTAAATGGGCAAGAGCCTAGCTATGATAGAGACATTTCTCTGGAGCTATAATATTTCAAATACCTTGGTTTACATTACTCTGGCACTCTTTGCTTGCAATTTCAGTCATTCTTCCCATACTCTATCTACCTTACCCAACCTTCTTGTTGTTTAGTACCTGTTAATATGTGCAATATAGTATGTTGCAAGTTCTTATGGTACTTAGCACTCTCTTGGTATTTTACTGCAAAACGAACGGTACGTTAAATCCTCTATCTCAATGCAAAATGAACGGTACATTTTGAGTTGTAGCTGTCAAGAACAAGGTGTAGGATTTAGAGAGGGACAAGAACAAACATTGAATATTTTTAGTGGATTTTTGTTTTTATAGCTTAATATTGTCCATAGATTTCAAGTGAAAATTAATTTTATCTTAACATTATTCTATGCACGAGCTATTGCAAACAAACTCTCAACTCGTCTATGCATGTTGCTCTCCTTTCTCACAGTAAAAAAACCTGCAGTTTATGATATGCTGGTTGCTGAGTAACTTGCATATCTTTATCATCCATTAAAACTTAACCTGCTCTATATTTGATACAGAGTACATCAAAGTCTCTGTCTACCCTTAATAATATATTTATAGTATGCTCCAGGCATGGTATAAGCAGATACAGCTGTCCCTGTCAGTGGTAACTATTAATATATATATTTCATCCATGTATATCATAGCTTCATACTGTAATCATGGTATTTATACTGCATTACAACTTTATTTTAACGCATGTTCATTTTTACTATTGCACTTCTAAATAATGCTGTTACATTCCTATGAGCGAGCCGGCTAGGTACTTCATGTGAAGTCTAGTAGCTGTATATACAGATAACGCTGTTCGACCTGTACAGTGCATTTCAATGTGCTGGGTCAGGGATAGATACACATATGGTTGTACAGCACCTGTTCTTCCCACTGGATGAACTGGAAAGAGAATTTATTTGCTTAGCTACTAAAATAATTCCAAAGAAAGGCGTGTAAACATTTACTCCTAAGACCAAACGTTTTTATGGAACTCTGCAGTAAGGCGGTACTGTCCTGTGCTGTACATTGTGTAGATTTGTAACATTTCAAAAGTAATTTACTCAGAAAAAAATGGATTTATGATAGAATTCCCGATTACTTTTTACTTTGACAATAATTAATATTCAGGATTTTTTTTGTGTTTATTTTATAAGATTTTGATGGGTGAGCAAAAGTTGTTTTTCTCTACTTTCAGTGGAAGGTCTGATACATTATGTAAAGCATTGTATGGATGGACCCCAAGGGCAGTTCATCACAGTCCTCTCTCACCACTACTAGGTTAACCTTTTTTGCTGCCAAGTGAGCCTGCAGCACATTGTTGTCGGGCCTTTGGACAAAGAGATGGTTGTGTAATTTAGAATCACGTCTTCTAGGTCTGTAGATATATTGCTATGCCAGATCCAACTGCGTATCCTACAGAATTAATACATATGTGGATAGCTTTCAGGTGACAAGCAAGATCTTCTAACTGTGATGAGGATTTAACCCTCTTTGTTCCATTACTTTTGTTTAAATAAATGTTATGGAATAGTAAAAATGTTCTTTTGTCTTGTGTTTTGTTTTCTTAGAAAGGGTGGTGAGGGGTGGATTTAATGGCTTGTGCCTTTCTATAGTAAAATGTAAAGATGGTAAAGAGACGAAAGTGTGCATGCGTGCTTGAGTGTGTCTCTCAATACATTGTTAAACACAGATCTGCACACATCGATCAAGCCATACGACTTGCTTTTTTCTCACAGAAATCCCTACTGATTCTGGGTGGGCATGTGAAATGAGTTCAGCAAAGAATCACCTTTTTGCCTCATTATTCTATTTTAAAATGTATTGTTTTCTGTATACAACAGCTTTTAAACACAACTTAGGAAAAGGAAATACCATACTGTTGTGTTGATCATTACAGGATCTTTTCAGAATGTAATAAACTGTTTTAGTCCTTTGTGGACCAGTGATTAGTGAAAATCCTGTATTGGTCACTAAAGGGCTAATTCAACAAGACATATTCATGAGTCACTTTAGTCCCTTTATCCATAACAATTGTTGAATTTCCCTCTCCTATGAGTCAATCAGGGCTTGTTTCATCCCATTTTTTTTATTGAATTCAGGAACAATTTTATTTGCTTGCAACCAGAAAATATATTCCTTAATCATGATGGAAAATTACTATCAAAATGTGTAACTATTCAAGTGGTAATAAAACACTTGACAAAAAAGGACACGCTATTTTTGGCTCTCTCAGGATATTAAAACTTTTTTTATTTGCATATTCGTGAATGTCACAAAATGATCTTTCATCTAGGTTAAACTTGTATGTTCTAATCAATCTACAAAAATCACTTTATTGAGTCTCGGGTTTACTGCTTCATTCTCCCAGGAAACAGAGGAGCAGAGGAAGATGTTATGTGAGTTTGAAAAAAATAAAAAAGTTCTAGAAATCTGAAACATTCAATAAAGTGTCTGTTACATTGACACGTAGCATCATTCATCAAGAAACCAGAACAGGATAGGACAGAAATATATTGTTTATTTATATGCCATTGTTCAAACCCAAGTCTCCTTGCATACTGATATTTAAAATGATAGATTGTTTAATTCACTCAAACTCTTCTGTAAGTAACCTTTCCACGAGAAACAAAATGCTGTCCGAACCACTTTTTTTTTTTTTTTTTTTGTTAAATTAATCTCCTGTTCATTTAGTGTGTAATCATATACCAGTTTACATAACACCACTCAAACATTTTGGTTTATTCACTAAACAGCATTTGTGGTGAACTAGCCACAAAATGTAGAGCTAAAAGGGAAATGGTGTAATTAATTATATGTATTCTTTTACATAGATATTTTTTAGGCCCAGAAAACGTGGCTGCATGACTTGCCTCAGCAGCTAAGGAAGGTCCATTCTTCTTTTCCAACATATATTGCTATGTTAGTGCTGGATATTGTCCAATCAAATGCTTCTCACAGAGAAGCATTGAGGACAAATCATATCAGAAAGATGGGTGGGTTTATTAAGATTTAGGGATTCGTATTGAATATTCATAATTTATAGCAGTATTAGTTAAAATGCCATTTTTAGGAGTCCATAGTAAAAAATATGGTTAAAATGGTGATTTGCTACATAAAGCTATTGTGGACTACAATTCTTGTCAGGCTCAGCCAACCACTGGTAAAGGCTGATTGGAATTATATTCCACATAAGCCGTTCAGAAGGTGCTTGCCCCACCATGCAATGACATCAGCCAGAATCTTGCTGAGCATGATGGTAGTTATTGCACTGCAGGGCCAGGCAACTTCTTGCATAAAGCTGTGTGACCACTGTGATTATTGGGATACTGTTGGCTCTGTCAGCCACAGGAAGAAATTGCTGATGTCAGACACAAAAGTTTGACAAAACTGATATTAAAGGAACACTTTGGTGTTCCGTTGCCGCCCCCCTTGTCACCACCAGCAAATAAAGGCTTAAAAACTCCTTTTTACACTCAATCTCTTCCAGTATCAGTGACAAGAGAGAACCACACTTGCATAAGGCTATCCCCATAGGAAAGCATTAAATTAATGGTTTCCTATGAAGGATTTGAAGATCTTGAATGTCCTCATGCAAAGTGTGAGGACATCCAGCGTCGCTTCACGGAGTCAAACTCTGTGAAACTGCAGGAAGCTACAAGAGGCAATCTCAGCAATATAAACATGGCAGTTTTTCTGAAAACTGCAATGTTTTACATTGCACAGTAAGGGGATGGGATAATGCACCCTGAACACTTTATTAAATGGAGTGGTCTTGGTGCCTATAGTGTCTCTTTAACAACCATCAAGATGTTATACTATCTTGCTGATTGAAAGCCAAGACAGGGGGATCATCCACACATAAAAAATATTTCTATCTCCAGAATAAACATTAGAAAAGACTGCCAAGCACAAGATCTTGGAATTATAAGCATTCCATCAACAATAAGTGGTTATGGTGCTTAGTTTGACAATTTAACTGATGCAAGAGGTTTTTTTGGGTTTATATTTTCACTTTGGCCCTAATTACATAACCTAGTGTTCAACTCACTACAACAGACTGTTAAATAAGGTAAGGTACTCCCGCTTGCGTTCCTTTTCTCTAAATCCGAAAGTCCATCAAAGAAGATAAACTCGTCTCTGATTCAGTGCAGAACTTCTAATAGTAAGAATTACATTTTATTTTACTTCATATCATATCCATCCAAACATATACTGCAGTCTCTTTATGGGTACACGAAGATGCATATTGATGATGTGGATGGCATCTGTAATGATGGAGTAATGGAAGTACTCTAAAATAGCATGGAGAATGTAGGTGTAGACATGTTTCATATGTGTAGTCATGTAAAATCAAAAGAAACCACATATTATAGTTTTCACACAGATATTGGTAGGATTATCGTCTTACCTTTTATACAGTGCTGGCTGGTTACTATTATATATTTTATGTGTGTAAAAAAAATGGAATAAGAAAATATATTCATTGTATGTGTTCTAGAACCTGAATAATTTCTGCACTACTTATTCTAGGTTTTGTTGAATCCAATGCATTTCTGAAAGGGGTTGCATAGTTTGTGTGATGCTATACAGGGTATTATATGGATACAGGGCACACAATAATCCTGTCTTCCAACATCACACTGACAATCACAAATACAAAGTACAGTGTGAACATGGTGAATCCCAGGAACTTGTTCATCCTCCATTTGCAGAATGCTATGGAGAATATGACAAAGAGAAGCATAAGGAAGAGGAGGACAATGGCACAGAATAATCCATTGCTGCTCACTGCTACAGGGCTGAAGCCATTAAACATGGAGAACATGAACCAGGGAGCGGGTAACCTGACAACAAGAAAGAAAACGTTATCAATGTCATGTATTCTTTGACACAGAAATTGGTAAACGACAGCACAGCAGTATTAAGCAGGAAGTTTCCCAAATGAGAAATATACCATAAATAATTTTTTAAAATGTCTTTGGATGAGGTAGAAAAGAAGAGATCTTTAAGCAATACCGTTACAAGAGCACCCCAAATATATTTCACTGCACAGGCATGCTGGCTGGATAAGACATATATATATATATATATATATATATATATATATATTGACACAAGAGTTTAATTAGAGTTATGGGAGGGTCAGTAATGGTCCAGCAGTGATCTTTTATTGGTAGCTCAAATCACAGAAGCCCAATTTTAATCTTATTGAATGTTGAATGAAGACCTGGGAAAAATAATCTGTATCATCAAACAAAAAGTGTAAGGCTGATTTACTTATTTTAATTTTCTTTTGTCATCACAGTCTCCATACACACACTTTATTTCAACAAATACATATATTACTAAAATGGATTCTTACTAGGAGTATTTCAGAATGACGATAACATTTGAACAACAGTACAGACTTCATGAGAAGTTCATTTGTGTTCCTTCCTAATTGATCATGATATTTTGTTTATTATTTAAGAAAATGCTTCCTTCTGTGGATCAGGATCATTGCTGGCACGTGTCTTCTTCATTTCTATTTCTTCCTTTTAGCCATTAAGAAGTACTGAACAACTTACAAGAGCGTGGCTTATATGCTGGATTCGACTAGTTCATCATTGATATACCTTTACCACCCAGTAACCCACTGACCCGTAGTTCTGACAAATATTTCATCCTCTTTAAGGCTATACTCACCCCACTGTTATGTCAAAAATATTGCTGCCAACAGAACTGGATACGGCCATGTCGCCCAAGCCTTTCCTTGCCACAATGACACTGGTGATCAAGTCAGGGATGGATGTGCCAGCAGCCAGGATAGTCAGTCCCATTATCTCCTCTGAAATGCCAATAGTCTCGCCAACCTGACAGAAATAACAACTATGTATATTTATAAACAGTTTGAGACTTGACAGGACATTTTTTTAAAAGTTCAGGCAGCAGTGTGGAGATAGAACAGTCTTCGGTGAATATGTTTCAGTTTAATTAAATAATTGTGTGTCCGTGATTATTCTTAGTACACAAAGGGCAGTGCCAGTCTCCCAAAATGTTCTTACCTGATGTGCCCACCATACCATAAGGTATGAGAAGATCGCAATCCACATGATGGAACCCAGAAATGTCAGCACAAAATACTTCCGGGATTTCTGTACAAATATAGAATTAACAAAATCTATTTTCACATGTAAGTCTTATTTGTTTCTCTTTTTTAAACATATGCATTTATTATTTAGTAGCCCAATCCCATATAAAAGCAGCATTATTATTAGTGACTTTGAGAAGGTGCAAAGATGTATTGCTCTACTCAACGTGCCCAAGTTAAGATCAACATTTATTCATTTTATTCACTCGTTCAGTCTGATACTAAGCCATATAAAAGGTCAACTGTATATAAAGGTTTCCTCCCTCTCAAAAGTTTCCATATTTTGATATATTTTTTGTGTTTATGTGTATATTTTATGTATTGATACATAAATAAAAATAATATAATGAAGTGAAATTAACTCGTACTAGTTGTAACAAGAGGAAGAGTGAGGGACTGGAGGGGAGAATGAGTCACATGGAGGGGCTGGGGGGTGGAATAAGACATGGTTGGATGGGGGAGAGTTATATACTAACTCATCATGCCACTGCATCTTGATCACTGGGATGTTAAAATAGTATTGCTTTGGGGTCGGAGCCTAGCAACTGAACGAGATGGACTCAGAAAGTGGAAAACATTGACCCTAAACTTACCATGGGCAGAAAGACAAAGAAGCAGAAGCCAGATAAGCCCCGTTCGGGCATGAATATAGGGGAACTTTTCTGACAAGTGCAGAGAGTATGTGGGCTGAAGATGGCCGCTGACTTTGGAGATCTCACTGACTCCTCAGAGGATCTGTCCCTGAATGACAGCTACGTAGGGCTCCCACAATCACTGCTGCCACAGTTGGCCCCAAAGAGTTCAGCACCTGTAACGGTTGCAACCCTTGAGACAATGCTGGGGGACCTCAAAAACACCAAGCTGACGTGGCACTGTTCAGTACAGACCTCAAAGGAATGGTGAGCCGACTGGGCAAGGTGGAGGCCTCTACGGAGACCGCAACTCAATCCATAGCAGAGCTCCGGATCGAAATGGCCGCGCTTAAGAAACAACAAGACCTAATGGAGCAACGCTTCGCAATGCTAGACGACATGAGACGCAGCAGCAACCTCAAGGTACAAGGAGGAACTCCCTCACTTGCTGCGGAGGCTGATAGGGGCCTTAATAGTACCTAAACAGGCCAAAAGCGTGATACCAGATGGGGTCTTTCGCATACTTAAGCCCTGAAGGGCACCTGACATGGTGACTCGAGACCTGGTGGTGAAATTCCGCAATGGTGCAGACAAAGCGGCAGTACTAGCGGCACTCAAGGGGGTATCTTCCTACTCCTTCGAAAATATGGCCCTCACTTTTTTACGCTGACCTCTTAGGGGATACTCTTCAGTGGAGAAAAACGATGAGGCCCTTTACCACCATGCTTCGGGATCATGACATCCGCTACAGGTGGCGCCCGCCACGAAAACTGCAAATCCAACAAGGGGACACTGTCCACTCTGTGCAGAATATGCAAGAAGCAGCAGCACTACTGCAGACCATGGGCATCCCAGAAGACGCAGTGCCACGAGCTGGAATAAGGGACAACACCACCTCGACTAGCAGATGGGATCCCAGCTGGACACTCATGCAGCGATAAACACATGAAACTCCAGACTTTGTTTTTGTGTCCCACATCATCCCTAGTTAGGGAAATGTTCGCTCTACATATGGTTCGAAGTTCATTCTCTTCTTTTGCAATTTACACTTTTATTTTAGTTCCCAAGGCCTCAAAATGGCAAACCCCGCACAAGTTTTCCACCGGAACATGGCCGGACTCTCTCTAGTTAGCTGACTATCCCATAATAGTGGAGCACGGAGGCGTCCATATGCTCAGGCCACTACCTGCTACCCCAAGCCACTGCTATCCTCCCAGGCTGTAGAACAGTCGGCTAGCGGGTAAGCAATTCTCTTGCGTGTCTCACAATTATTGTAATAACAGTCTGGTAGCTAACTCTATGGTTGTACACACAGACCTTGGGTGGCGGGAACCACATAGTTGACCCTCAATCTGTTCTACATAAGCATCCTCATGCACATTTACAGCCCGTCCACCCCAGGGTCCCCCAATAGCTTGCCTACATCGAGATAGCTCCTTCACTTACATACCAAAAAAAAAAATTCATTGGTAATAATGTTTGTTAGACACTGTATGATTGCATATGTTGTCAACCTGAATGCTTTTTCATTTTATGTGTCACCTTCTGTTCTACTTGAATTCACCCTCTAACACCAGTGGGCTGTGTCGAAAATAAAGAATTAAAAAAAAAATAGTATTGCTTTTTAAAATAATTGTAATATATTTGTATATATTTAGTACCTCATCCACTCTGGATTGTGTTTTATATCACCCACTACCAAATTATATTAAACAATTTAATTATATTTATTTGCCTCTGTGTTGCTTCTAAAATAAACATTGGTGTATAATGTTGTGCATAATATATAATGTAGGCATTTCTTACTGGACTCCTGACATCAGGCACTGTTAGCCATAGAGGGAAAACAATAGGCAGAAGGAGCAGATACGTGATCTGTTTCCTTTTGGTGTCTGGCCATTCTAGAGATAAAGGTTCATCTATGTCTTCTTCTTCTTCTTCATCACTGTCATCATCATCATCATCACTGTCGCTGTCATCATCATCATCATCGCTGTCATCATCGCTGCCATCATCACTGCCGCCAGAGCTGTCTCCTCCATCTCCTTGGTCTCCTGTGCCTTTCTGTGTAAATATAATAAAAACATTTTAAATAATAATTTCCTAGAAGAAAGTTTAACATTTGCTCCTTCATGTAGTTATTTAAATAACCCATTCTTAACGCTGGGAATGAGTGAGTCTTGGAGGAAGATATTTGCAACAGGGAAGGTGTGGGTTCTGGGGCTTATTATTTCTATGCACATTTGGTGCGTAGGTGCATACGCGTGTATAATTTTTTTGGGGGGGTGGATCTTGGGTGAGTTCACACACTTTTTTTTCCCGAGGACTTGACACCTGATCACAAAAATAGAGAATATATTAAAAAAAGAAAAGTTGCATTATGTTTTTATCTATTGCAATATGCTTTTATCTATTGCAAGCACACTAGACCTGTAAACAAACAGGAGGAGAGAAAGGCTCAAACATGCATGAGACGCGCAGACAATTTCAGGGGATGGGGGTGCGTTGGCACACGTAACTGGCCGACGACACGTACCCCCCCCCCACCAGCACTACCACACTATCATGCTCTGCCTGTCTGCGCACCTAGCGGAATGGTGGCACCCAGGGGGTGGTATGGACAGAGCAGACAGGAGGGACATAACGCCTGAACTAACCAGACAAGCTCAGAACACAACATACATACGCTCGGGCCACAACAGCATAACATACTCATCAGGGCCAACTTGAGAGTTCATGACACTCCACCTACAAAGCCCACTCCTCAACAATACTACCACTGTACATAGTTACATTTTGCTTGCCAATGTAAAAGGAAAACTCTGACGGCAATACACACAAAGTGCACAGTATGTGAATGATGCCTGTACTAACCATCCTACTCTGCATTCTGTAATACATGACAAAAAATTGTACAGTTATTTCCATACCTATGTTTGCATTATTGTAACAATGCTTGACTGTCAGAACGAAAAATAAAGAATTAAAAAAAAAAAAGAAAGAAAAGTTGCATATACAGATAATCCCTTTAGCTGCCAGAGCTGTAACAAAGTTCCAGGCTGGCTAATGTCAATTCTGTGCAAAATTGTCATCTGACGTCAACACACACAGCATGCTATTGGAGCCAGACTGCCAATGGCAGCATGGACCTCAGTCTCTGTGCCGCCCATGTCCTCCTCTCACATCATCCTCCCTGCCCTCCCTTCTCCTGCCAAGTGACGTTAGGCATGGAGTATCGGACTGCAGGGCAAACAGAGCAGAGTTTTAGCATTTTTTTTTTAAGTGGGGCCGGTGGACCACTTTTGAAAGGGTTTTTCTAATCAAAACCATTGTTTTATGCGTGAAATAGTCCTCTAATAGAAGAAGCAGTTAATTTCCAAATTGGTATGTGTTTGCATTAATCTAAAGCTGACAAATGAGTCCAATTAGTGTCAGTCACTGACATTTTAAAGTTGAATATTGCTTTACATCTTTTTTTATTTAAAATTAATTTTAAGAACCCAAAAATCTCTCACTGTGGAAATAAAGAATATTTGTGTTTCAACATCATTATTATTGGTGCCTTCAGCTCATAAACTCTGTATGAAAGAGAAGAAGAAAAAGTTACTTTTTTTCATTTCCGTGGCTCTTCCTACTGAGATTTTTGCATAATCTAATTGCTAACTAAAATCTGAAGCTTTTATTACTAAAATGAATGTATCCAGCAAGCTTTGTAATTCCCTTTAACCTCCACATAATTGCATGCCCTTGCACGTATGGACGGCACTACTGATGAAGCTCCCAGGTGAGCATGAGATTGTACAACATTTCTGTGACTATGTAATCCTACTCACAGAGGTGCTGAGAATGTTTCATGCTTTCCTCCATTGAGGGAACAAGGAACTGCTTTAAAGCTATCAGGAACCAAGTCATGAAATGCACATGGTTATTACAGCGCTGGTCCTTAAGGTATTTACAAAAAAAAAAATATATATATATATATATATTTTTTTTTTTTACTAATTCTTTTTTTTTTTAGTTAGTTTATGTTTTATTGAAGTATGCAAGATAATTATAAGGCATAGTCCATTGAATGAGATCAATAAAAGAAAAACCCTTCAAATATGCACTGAATGAATGGAAATGGCATATGGCTGATAGAAGCACTATATTGGGTTTAATGAGAGGATGTGAAAATGACCTAAAATCAGACCATAATAATGATAAAGGTATGGCCAGCAATCCCGGATGGTGCAGGAATGCTGATGGAACCTCCAAGGCAGATTAAGTGAGGACATTGTTTCTATGGGGGGACTATCAGTGAATGCTCTGCTCCCTAACTGTAACACACAGAGTGGTCATGCAGTATCTTAGTAACCGGTGCCGACAGACATCTTTCAGCCAGCACAGAGAATAACAAATCACAAAAAAAAAAAATGGAACTGAGCATAGCATAGCTCTGGAGCAGGACATAATCGTGGCATGGACCGCAATATCTCTAGTGATTGTGATCATGTATCTTTGAGCTTCCACAGAGGTTGTAGCAGCTTTTTAAATATGTAATACAGAGGTAATCAGTGCGCTCCAGCTCTCTTTAAACTGGAAGGAGTTTATCAGCCTGTGCATAAATAATACGAGGGCTTCTAGGCCTACTGACTCAGGCACCCCTCTTAGGATATTTCATCATTTGTTGGGCCTCTACCAAAGCCACTGTATGGATGAAATGTTATACTTGCTGTGTGAAAGTCTCCACTTGACTACATGAAAGATTAATTATTTCTTGGTGTGTTCATGTGCTAAGTACAGACCATTGTTTAAAATCTCTAAGGAACCTTTATCACATAGACATGCCAGAATCTGATTGTTACATCGAAAGAAGGAACACTTTTCAAACCTAGAAATGTTAGACCTACAATCCATTCATCCATTGAGACAGTTACTTTGAAGGACGGTTAACAAAATCTATCCAGGATACAATTTAATGCAACAATAATTTTAGATCATGACTATTAGAGACCAAGCCATTTTATGATTAACGGCTCATTTCAAATTAATATATTTTATATTTTCATTAGACAATCAATCACAACTGTGTTAGGGGATGTGATTCAGCCGATTTTGCTATTGTATAAATTAAATAACGGCAGGGGGCCTGACCGTCGTGCTGGAAAGACTCACAGTACATTGGCTTCTCACCATTTCACCTCTCAAAAAGCAATTAAACTCTGAATTTTGGCACCAGTTGAAACTAATCTGAGAGGGGAAACTCTTGTGCACCTTTATCTGTGAAAGCCAACTTCAAACCTGTCTACAGAGAATGCTGTCTGATGGATGAGCCTTGAGGCCTGGTGTGGGGATGTTGAAGGGAGAAGCGGCTGATCTCCCACTTCATGGCTTGCCGGGGTCTGTAGCAAACAGGACCCTGTACTCCCCCCTCCCCCCCCCCCCCCATGGGCCGGTGGGGGTCATCCCAGCCTCTGCTGGTGACCCATCTCACAGACTGCGCTTCACAGAATGGCTGCCCCACGTGCTCCTGATACGCAAGGCCTAGTGCTGCATGAAGCTGACACATGGGTCCTACAATCTGGAACCCTGGCATACCTGGACGCTGTCCTGGAGCGACTCTGTCCGAAACAGGGGTTACACAAGGCGTTAGCTAATACAAACACCCTGCCCACAATAAACAGTCCGTAGCATGCTCTGAGCGGACTCACACCTACAGCTTCTGCTACTTCCATCGCATACCCACCTCCACTAAAGGCAATTCAGGTCCTAGCTCCAACAAGCGACCCACATCCGCAGGCGTCCATGAGACGGGTCCGCCGGCACCATCGTACGAGACGCGTTAAGACACCATACAACCATTCACCTGTGATGGACTCAGTCGCAGCAAATCTCAGAATCTTTGGAAATAAGGAGACTGCTGTTAATCAGAACTGGGGCTGGAGGGATGGCTCTGCCAGTTGCTGCGTTGTGGCTCCCATAAGTGGACTCTCCATGTATTACAGCATGCTAGCCAGTCAGGGTGTTGGTTGACTGTCTACCTGAAAATTATGGTCTTCTGCTGAGCTGTGGATCCATAGTCATTCCACACCTGCAGGTCTCTGGTTCCAGCAGAATAATAATAATGCAGTGTCTCTTGTTATAGTCGCTTATTTTTGACGATTAATCCCACAATATGCATGTCTATGATACCTACTTGTACCTATGTTATTAGGTACCTATGTTATTATTTGATCCCAGACATGCCTGTTTTCCTCATGTTATATATACAAAAAAAGGTGTTGTAAACCTTGACACACCCTGTTTCCTTAAACGTGATAACCGTGATAACCTTGGTTTTCTAGAACTGACTTTAATTAAGTGATGTTCTTCACAAGCACCACAAAAATAAAGAATGTAAAAAAATAAATCTATTAAAAAACAGGATGGGAGATAGCATTTGTACTTGTATAAGATACTAAATGATGGTTAATGCCACATACATAATTTGCGTCCATATAAAATATATGTTTAAAGCGGTCCTGTCACCTTTTGGGGTCATATTTTGCAAAGACACCCTAAGGTGAGAAACCTACTTGGGGTACAAAGGTGAGTGCTGTACTCTCTCGCATGCGTGAAAGTGCAATGGAGGATCCTGCAAGATTGTGGGGGTGTCCATAGACTAAGTCTCATGATCTGCATGCATAAGCCACATTCCCACAGCTCTTGCTCCACCTTTTGTCAAGTTATGTCAACCTCTGGCTTTATTATAAGATAAAGTTATTTCATGGTATATTTTTTTTTTTTTTTTAGTCAATCTTTCTTTTATTGAGGCAGGAATTAAATAGGGTACAGAATAAAGAGTAGGGGATATACAGCGTTTGTACAGGATGGGGTCGCTTTAACACAATAGTACATCTCCTACGAATAACAGCCTCATTTTATATTTTATATTAAACAAGCTTAGCAGTCGATTAATAGCACGCATAAAGTAACAGTTATAAAGGTATTTTACACTAAGCAATTGAATCATCAGGAGTTAAATGAATTAAATAAGTGTAAAACAAATGAAAAACCCATCTGCGCTTGTTGTTGCTAGACTGGTCATGGAAGATAGATAAATCTAAACACGTAGGTACACTCCAGTTGGCTCGTTGCTGTAATCGCTTTAGTAGTTGAAATGTTAGTTAAGGCATCGATTTAAACTCGCTAAGCTAGAATAGACAGATATCTAGTGATACATAGGTAAATAGCAAGCTAGCAATTTAAGGGAACACATGAGTTAAAGAACGCGGAATGTGCTAGGCCAATGCATCAAGCTAAGTAGGATTAAATGGGAGCAGGTAGTCTAAACACACGCCTAATGAGTGTAGGCATAACAATAATTTGTTATCGACAGCAGTCAAACGTGTAGCCTTGCTTTGGGCGAAGGTTAAGAAACAGGTAATTGTCACCAGGAGCAAGGAAAATAAAACTACCGAAAAATTGTGGAATCGGACTGAAAACCCTCTGTCACCAACAGTCTCTAGTGGAGTCTGAAAGAGCAATGTGGTTAGTTACTCATCGCTAGTGGCAAGTGTCCCGTTTAACCCACGCCAGCCTGTGGAATTTCACCAGCCCGTTGAGGCACCCTTGTGTTATTCCTTTGCGTTGGGTTGTTAGTTGGAGGTAGCCGTCTTGATGCCTCTGATCCCGGTTGTTGAGGCTGGCTGTGATGTTTAGCTGTCCCCCTTGTTGCAGCCCTCTGCTCAGTCCCAGCTCTGGGTCGTCTCACGGAAACCTGCCGATCTGATGAGCTTTGCTTGGGTACGTTGCTGGGGTCGTGGGGTGGTCTGTTATTGTCCTTACTGCGTTTGTGGATGCGGGTGTTAGTATCTGGGTCCGCGTGGCCAGTTTCCCGCTTTCTCTTGTATCGGAGCTGGACCGCCGCTCTGAGGGTCTGTAGTGGGGCTCCATAGTGGCGACGGCGGGTCTCCGGGCGGATCCACGAGGCTACCGCTCGAGCCGCTTGAGGATAGGGCATTCCCCTGAGGTGCAGCATCTCACAGAAGGCAGAGTAGAGCCTGTCCAAGGCCGCCAGGGGGAGGGGGTACCTGAGCTCTTCCTCAGTCTTATTTTTCGGTGGACGTCGGGCAGCCATCTTTGCCACTGCTGGCTTGCTTTCTGTCAGCTAGGTAGGTTGTCTCACTAGCTTTTGGTTCTGGTCTGCCGGTCTAGTGGGGACCGGGACGTCCCCCCCGGTCCAGAGGGGGGGGGGTAGGAGGTCTGTAGTGCTTTCTGGGGCGTCCGGTGTCGAGGAGAGCGGCCGCCTCTCCCCGGCTCCAACTCCCGCAGGCCTCAGGTAGCGTTGCGGTCTGGGAGCCCCGATTCGTTCGAGAAGGGTATCCCCCGGTTCTCCGGTGCACCCCCGTCGTGGGTGTCGCACTCTGGAGGGGTTCTGGGCGATACAATCGCTGAAATCACCTCGTTTATTGCTCGCCCGGCGGGAGCTCTTTCCCCACGCTTCCAGTCAGTTCGGCGGTCAGACTCCGCCCCCCATTTCATGGTATATTTTGACTGCATTGGAATTCCAATAAAATTTTAACACAGTAAATATGAGCATCTCAGATTCTATCATCGCGAATCATATTTTTGTGAGGAAACACAGACACTTTCAGCACCACTGAAATAGTTAGTTGCTGGGGAATCTTCTAAAGGAAAGGAACTGTACAAATCTAATAATAGACTTTGCTGATTTGTGTAATCTGACTCATCTGCTGCTGAGGCAAGATAGTCATTATCATATGAAGGCTAAAATCTCCATCAGAACAAAATATAATGTTCCTTTACTATGGTTAAGACATCATCTTAAAGGTAAACAAAATGCAAAGGGAATTATTACACTTAATACATATAATTATTTTTCTTTTTTTTTTTTTGACAATCTATAGTAATTTTTTTTAAAACATTTTTCAAATACCAGTAAAAGAAAATGACAAATCTAAGAAAATAAAATTCCCAATATAATAGGACAGTAAACACATCTGGAAAACCCAAGCTATATGGAAAACATTGTCAAATGAACACAGCCTATGCCTACATACTTTGCCTAGCAACACAGAATAGAAAACATATGTAAATCTGTCTCAACCAATCATGAGATTGAGGGTAGTCACTTCAGACATTCTAATAGCATAAAACATCAAGAGAGAAGAAAAATAAATGGGGAAGGCAAGCAGGCTCAGAGTTACAGGTACTCTCTCTAGAAACCGACAGCTCCATTATATGTGTATCAGTGATTCGACCCATTGACAGCGCCACCCGCACACTTCCGTGACATTTTAGGCGATCTATGAATCATCTCTGGGATTTGGTACCATCTGGAGATGAGCTTCAACTTTGTTACCTGGATTTTAGAGTCTAAGGATGACTGATGGGCCAGGACAAACATTGTCTTCTGCTTCTCAGGGAAAGATCTACCCAGGTCCACCTCCCACTTAGCCTGAACCACAAGGGGGTAGTCTGCACTGAGCAGGGCCTATCTGGCCCACCTAGATACCAGGAAATTTCACGAACAAACATGTAGTTGTAACCGACAAGTTGGACACACAGGAACAGAGGGGTTGAGGGCCCTGCTCAATGAGCTTACATGCTAGAGGGAGTGGGGTAAAGTGACACAAAAGGTAAGGATAGTATTAGACTAATGACAGTTGCAAGAGAGGAATCAGTCAGGAGCTATTAACAGTTTAATTGATACGCTTTTATGAAGAAGTGCATTTTTTTATGATTTTTTGAAGGAGTGGAGACTTGGTGAGCATCTAACGGGAAGTGAGTTCCACAGGAATTGTGCAGCCCTCGAGAAGTCTTGAAGGCGAGCATCACAGGTGGGAGTACGGACAGAAGATTGACATAAGTCTTCAGAAGAGTGTAAAGGCCTAGATGAGACATACTTGTGTATTAGGGAGTATAGATAGGTGGGAGCAGTATTATGTAGAGATTTGCAAGCAAGAACCAGAATTTTAAATTGAGCCCTATATCTTACAGGAAGCCAATGCAGGGACTGAAAGCAAGATGAGCCTCGCCGCCGCATTCATTATGGACTGTAACGGCGCAAGTTGGGAGCACGTAAGACCACTGAGAAGCGGATAACAATAGTCAAGGCAAGAAGGGACAGTGAAATGGACCAGCACCTTAGTCGCATCTGGAGTTAAGTAGGGTCGGATGCGCACAATGTTTTTGAGATGGAAGCGACAGCATTGGGCGATAGACTGAACAGGAGATGTGAAGGAGAGGTCGGAATCAAAGAGAACACCTATGCAGTGAGCCTGCGTGGTGGAGCCGATGGTAGCACCATTGACTTGGAGGGAGACAGACACAGGAGTAGCAACACTTGAGGGAGGAAAGACCAGAATTTCAGTTTTGGTCAAGTTGAGTTTAAGGAAGTGGGCAGCCATCCAGTTAGAAATTGCAGAGAGGCAGTCAGAGACAATAGTCAAGAGGGACGGGTAGAGATCAGGAGACGACAGGTAGATTTGCGTGTCATCCGCATATAAATGATATTGGAAGCCAAAGGAGCTAATGAGTTTACCAAGGGAGGCAGTATAGATGGAGAACAGTAGGGGACCAAGGACTGAACCTTGGGGGACACCAGCAGAGTGGAGTTGGGGAGAAGAAGCAGAGCCAGAGAAAGAAACACTGAAAGTGATAGAATGTTCTGATTAAAGTCCCTCTTTTAATATAAATAATCTTCAATTCATTATCATTGAACAAGTCACTTTAGATCACAGAGGTGGGGATCTAATAATCCAACTGAGAAGAAGGGAAGGTTTCTGGATCCACAGGCTACAAACCATGCAGCCTAAAGGTCTTAATGTGGATTTCGATTTGGTGTGTTTTTTATAATATTTTTAGAATTTGTATATAATGAAGTCTTTCTAATTATTATTTTTTACTTTATTTTTACTTACTTTTGTATTTTTTTTCTTTAATATATTTCTTTTTAGTCCAGGCATGGTTTGTCTAGTATTTAAACTTCAATTTTTTTTTTAGCTATTTTTATATAACATACCACCTTCTTTTCAGTTACTTACTATTTTCATTTAAATGTTTTTTTGTATGTCTGCATTTTTAGATATAACTTTATCTTATATCCTTTTGCTAATCCTTCGTTTTTTTCTGTATATCGTTTTCCCCTTTTTTTTGCTATTTATCATGGACATTGATGGACTTATGTATCTGTAATGAGGGTGGAACACAATTGCAAACGTGGAACGCACGTCGGCAAATGAATACGACGTCATCAAACCACGGACGGAATTCAGGATGAAAACTAGGCTTTACACAACGAGTTTCAGCTGTTATATCTCCATGCGGATAGGCTGATGGCAACCCGCGAGAGCATCCTGATGGATTTAAAAAACGCACCACCGACCTTTAAGGATCATATCACCACAAGGAGATGAGCTTGTGCCTTATTGACCCAGAGGAAGTTAATGCTACATGAACGAAACATAGGGCTTTTTTATAAAGTTATTAGAGTTTCTCTTTTTTTTTTTTTTTTTTTATACTTCAAATTGACACTTTGTTCCTGTGCTTAAAGAAGAATTGCAGTCCTTCTCCATTACACCATTGGAGGCTCCTGTCTTCCTGCACCAAGTGACTGTTTTTTGATGTGCCTACTTGTAATTTTTATCCTATAAGTGCAATGTGTATTAAAAGGTTTACTTTGTTTTAGAAACTCTGCACTATTATTTTTTTTACTTCTCTCCTATATGTCCGATCTTTGATACGAAGATGCTCGGCTATATATTGATATGCCTACAATCAATCTGGGTTTGTGAGTGAATTTCTATAGAATATAACTTTTCACTGCATTTATTTGCAATATTACCCTATGTTGTTTCTATTATATTTCTGTATTGTAGATACAAGTTGTTTGGTGTGTGTATATTCTATTGTTGAAGACCTGGAAGAATCTTATTTCTACATACAGTTAGTATATTGGGGTGAATTCATTTTTTTTTTTACAATTTTTATCCCTACTGAATAGAAGGAATAGAAACTCTACTACCCGTGGTCTCTGACTGAATGTCCCCCCGCTTTCTGAAACTAAATCTCTCTAAAACTGAGCTCCTTGTCTTTCCTCCTCCTAATACTGATCTCCTATTTCACTCTGCCTTCAAGTTAGGGGTATCCACATCAGTCCATCCTTGCAAGCGCACTGTCTTGGTGTCATAATTGATTCTGGCCTCACCTTAAAGCCTCACATCCAGCATGTTACCAAATCCTAAAAACATAGTCCGCATCCGCCCATTTCTTACGCAAGATGCGACTAAGGAGCTTGTCCATGCTCTAGTAATTTCCTGCATAGATTATTGTAACCCTCTCCTAATTGGTCTTCCCAAAAACGTATTGCACTGCTACAGTCTGTATTGAATGCTGTCACCTGACTAATTTTCCTCTCTAGTCGGTCCTATCACACCTCACCCCTCTGTCGGTCATGACATTGGCTTCCTGTATCCTATAGGAGTCAATTCAAAGTACTAACCCATACCTATAAAGCATTGACCAATTCTAGCCCCTCTTATATCTCCTCACAGATCCATAGGTATGCCTCTTCTCGGTCTCTCTGCACTGCCCGCAACCTTCTTCTGTCTGCTGCTTGCACCCGTACGACCAACTCACGCTTGCAGGACTTCTCGCGGGCGGCTCCCTTCCTATGAAATAGCCTGCCTACAGTCATCAGACTCTTCCCTATTCTTCAATCATTTCAGAAGTGCCTTAAAACCCATCTCTTTAGGAAAGCTTATGGCCTCCCAGAGTAACCTCTACCTCACATACCTGTCTCTTACGCTCTCCTAAAGGGCAGCATTCTACTCTCTCCTCCAGCTCTGCTTTACTCCCACCTTATTTGATTGCTATTTCCTGTCCTAATGGGTTCTATACCCCACCTCCTATAGACTGTAAGATTGTTTGAGCAGGGTCCTCTTCAACCTATCGTATATGTAAGTTTTCTTGTAACTGTCCTATTTATAGTAAAATCCCCCCACTTATAATATTGTAAAGCACTACGGAATCTGTTGGCGCTATATAAATGACAATAATAATAATAATAATGCTACAAGAAGGTACAGGAGGGGAGGGGGGAGACATATAGAGAGGCGGGGGGAGGAATGAGACACATGTGAGCAGAGCTACCAAAAGACAGAGGCTACAGATTAACGGAAGAAGGCAGCCAGGGACACACATGGTGATTATTGCTACCACATGTCTGTATGGCTGTCTTTTTATTTTATTATGATTTGTCCCTAATCCAACCCTTAATCAAACCCTTAATCCAACTCAAATTCCAATCTATAATCCTACCCATCAACCAACCCTAATCCTACCTATAATCCTACCCATAATCTAACCCATAATTCTACTCATAATCCTAACTATAATCCCAGTCCTAGCTCACTCTCTAATCCCAGTCCCAATGTAATCCCCTAATCCTACCATTCAAGGGATCCCCTCTGCTGCTGCCAGTACTGGCAGCAGCAGAGGGATTTCCTTGCTCACCCAGTACAGAAGGCTCCCAGCATGAGAGGGAGAGCTCACTGTGCTCACTCACTCAATTCTTCAGCTCCGCACACAGAGATCGTGCTGGGCAGCTGGCAGAACCAGCAAGCAGGGAGACCTTCCCAGCATCTTTTTAAACCCTGTGGGTCTCCCTGACACTTGTGGGACTCTGTGCCAGACTCTGTGCTAGGCCCTGCTGGTACTTTTACTACATGACGATTTATGTTGTCACTGGGCATTAAAGCCCTTCATTGCGTGACAGCATAGATCGTCATGCTGACATTAAGTGGTTAATGGTAGAGCTTTTGTGCCACTATTATCTGCATTTTATTGCAAGTTAACCTTCTCAGGCTCTGTGTGTTAAAGGAACACTATAGTCACCTAAATTACTTTAGCTAAATAAAGCAGTTTTAGTGTATAGATCATTCCCATGCAATTTCACTGCTCAATTCACAGTCATTTAGGAGTTAAATCACTTTGTTTCTGTTTATGCAGCCCTAGCCACACCTCCCCTGGCTATGATTGACAGAGCCTGCATGAGAAAAAAACTGGTTTCACTTTCAAACAGATGTAGTTTACCTTATATAATTGTATCTCAATCTCTAAATTGAACTTTAATCACATACAGGAGGCTCTTGCAGTGTCTAGCAAGCTATTAACATAGCAGGGGATAAGAAAATCTTAATTAAACATAACTTGCAATAAAGAAAGCCTAAATAGGGCTCTCTTTACAGGAAGTGTTTATGGAAGGCTGTGCAAGTCACATGCAGGGAGGTGTGACTAGGGTTCATAAAGTTCAAAGTGATTTAACTCCTAAATGGCAGAGGATTGAGCAGTGAGGCTGCAGGGGCATGTTCTATACACCAAAACTGCTTCATTAAGCTAAAGTTGTTCAGGTGACTATAGTGTCCCTTTAATATTTTTTTTTTTTTGTCAATCTTTCTTTTATTAAGGCATGTGAGGTGGGTTACAGAATGGAGAAAGGGGAAACGTACGAGTGGTATGCAATAAAGGGTTAATACAGCAATAACATTGAATTACATTTCCGATATAGTAATGCCTCATTTTTGATTTTTTGTTGTTTAACGAAAACATATTATAAACAGGCTTATATTCCCCCACATGTCAACGATTTAAAGAGTTGGGTGAGAAGATGAGGGGGACAAGTGTGCATGCATGTTTGCAAAGGTAAACTTAATGTGCAGGTTACAGACAGGTTTAAGCTCCTCACACGTTATCATAACATGTGAGCTTAGTGTGCACATTATAAACAGGCTTAATCTTACTAACATGTCACGAGGGTTACGAACTGTAAATAAGTCTTACTCGCCTGACCAGTCACAGTGTGCTATAGCAAACAATAATACATAACAAATAATAGGGTGAGACGTACAATCTATCACATGCAACACTCTCGCATGGCGGAGACACGCCAAGTGGGCTATAGGCTGGGCCAAGAGATATTGTGTGCACTGCGGTAGGATTAGGGCGTAAGATAGCAGAATTGCGAGACCAACATGGGCAATATAGAAATGAAGACTAAAGAAAAGATAAGAAACAAATAGTAAAACGAACATGGGAGGTAGACAGCATGAAATCATGGTCATATAACTGGCTGGTACCCTGGATACACTGGGTCTGGAGAGAGTCCGTGTGTGGCGTTTAGCCTATGCCACTTAGAGTCCAAGTATAATGAGGGCGCCTGAGAGCAGTCTCGGTTTCCCTCATCTGCTCACTCCGTGCGCGTTTCTGCGGCATGTGTGTCTCTGCTCCCCGGGTTGCAGCGCTCCCCCTGGGCTTCCTGGGTGTCCGTCGCCCAGGCGCCATGTTTCTTCGGCCCGAGGCCTTAGCAGGGGCTCGTGCCACATGTCCATTGACCCCATCAACAGGGTCGTGGGCCCAAAGGTCCCCTTGGGTGTATGGGTGGCGTGGAAGGATTTCCTCCGGATGAACCCCCAGCTCGGAAGAAGTGTGCATGGGCCTGTCGATGGCATGGTCTCCCCATGTGGTGCGGTGCGTTGAACGGGTAGCCCGGGATTTGCACAGGAGTGTGCCCTGGAAAGCCTCTTTCTCTGCTCCTAGTCGGCATTTGGGTTTAGACACGGCCCGTGTAGGTAGCTTCAGCCGCCTCCCATGCCTGCTTGCGATGCATTGTCTTCTCAGCTTTATCAGTGGGAGCTTTGGGCGGTAAGTAGAGTTCGCCGGGCGAGTTTTATGTTTTGCCCCTATTGGTGGCGGTTGTTGTCGCTTCAGCCCATGGACTCCACGTGTCCGTTGGCTGTGGCTCACCTTGGGCAACGCCTGAGCTCGCGGTAGTGCCGGCTCTGTGTGGGTGAGTGTCAGCTGCAGTACAGGGGTGTGAGTGCCTGCCCGTTGCTCCCTGGACGCCAGCTTCGCCCAGAACTTGTCAAACAGTTCGTCCAGTTTGGCCTCCAGCTCCGCATTCTGTGAGGGCCAGGTACACGTGGCGGCAGCCATGTTGTCACGGTTCATGTTACTCCGCAGCTCGCCATGCGTCTCAGCGGTTGTGGGTAGGTTGTTGCTTTGCATTGGACCGGGATAACCCCCGCCGGTCCTGGGGGGGGAGCAGGGCATCTGTTGGGCCGTACCTCCAGTGTCTGGGCGAGGAGAGCGGCCGCCTCTCCCCGGTCCCATCCCCCGCAGGCCGCGGCTGTCCATTCTGGGTGTCTGATCCGTCGGGCACTCAATTAGGGTTTCCAAGTTTGTTGCCGGGTCACCCCTGTTATAGGTAGCCGATCTCGGGTGCTTTAGGCTTCGATTCTGTGGGTTTTTAGCCCGAAATTGGCAAACACAGCGGGAGCCCAGCTTTTCTGCGACTTCTCAGTTTGCTGGCTTGGCCCCGCCCCCGTGTCCCTTTAATATTGTGTGCACTTTTGCCCTGCTACAACTACTGAGCATTAAGTCTTTGTAACTGCAGTGGTAAAATATGCAGTAGCTAGATTATGACAATTAAAGGATGCATCTCTAGCAAAAGTAGGAAAATACGATCTTTTGTTTGCTACTAATGTAAAGGTTGCTGTAATGAAGAAGTAGAATGGAGCCTTTGATCCCTGTCAGGGATTCAGCTAGCAAACACTGTCTGTGTACATGATTACATATTCTGCACAATATATATATATATATATTCTCTTGATTTTGGCTTTGACCACAATCCCACATTTCTTTACTTGTGCTAATGGTTTTTAAACTCAGCCAGTATTGAAGGACCACTATAGTGCCAGGAAAACATAATCGTTTTCCTGGCACTATAGTGCCCTGCGGGTGCCCCCACCCACAGGGTCCCACTCCCGTGGCGCTGAAAGGTCGAGGAAGGGGTTAATCCCTTACCCTTTTTCCAGGCCCGGCGCTGGGACCCTCCTCTCTCTTCTTCCGTCATCGGCTGAATGCGCATGCGCGACAAGAGCCTCATGCTTTCCTATGGACGCTGGCGTCTTCTCACTATGAAAATCACAGTGAGAAGCGTGGAAGCGCCTCTAGCGGCTGTCAATGAGACAGCCACTAGAGGCTGGATTAACCCATAGGTAAACATAGCAGTTTCTCTGAAACTGCTATGTTTAGAGCAAAAAGGGTTAAACCTAGCTTGACCAGGCACCCAGACCACTTCATTAAGCTGAAGTGGTCTGGGTGCCTATAGTGGTCCTTTAAGTAGTTGTTTTCAACATGTTCACAATCCAAAAACTGTATTAACCATTTCCTGCCCTTAAGGCTGCCAAAAGGTAAATATCATAATCAACTTCTAACCTGATATTACATGTAGTTGTTGTTGTTGTTACTCACACGCTGTCAAGATCAATATGCTGAGATGTTCTGTTATATATTCCACTGAGTTATAGTGGTGTACCATCACTTTATTTGCTTCAATTGCTTTAAACCTGAGCATTTGTGTGAATATTTGTCATCAAGTATGACAAGGTGTATAGTTGTGCTAAAAAGTTTGCATACCCTGGAAGAAATTGGGAAATTCTGGCATTGATTTTGAAAATATGACTGATCATGCAAAAAAAAGTATTTTATTGACGGATAGTGATCATATGAAGCCATTTATAATCACATAGTTGTTTGCCTCCTTTTTACATTATAATGATAACAGAAATCACCCAAACGACCCCGATCAAAAATGTGTATACCCTTGAATGTTTGGCCTTGTTACAGCCACACAAGGTGACACACAGGTTAAAATGGCAATTAAAGGTTAATTTCCCACACCTGTGGCTTTTTAAAATGCAATTAGTGTCTATGTATAAATAGTCAATGAGTTTGTCAGCTCTCACGTGGATGCACTGAGCAGGCTAGATACTGAACCATGGGGAGCAGAAAAGAAACTGTCTAAAGACCTGCGTAACAAGGTAATGGAACTTTATAAAGATGGAAAAGGATATAAAAAGATATCCAAAGCCTTAAAAATGCCAGTCAGTACTGTTCAATCACTTTTTACAAAGTGGAAAATTTGGGGATCTCTTGATACCAAGCCAAGGTCAGGTAGACCAAGAAAGATTTCAGCCTCAACTGCCAGAAGAATTGTTCGGGATACAAAGAAAACCCCACAGGATACAAAGAAAACCTCACAGGTAACCCCTCTGTGAAGCATGGTGGTGACTCACTGATGTTTTGGGGAAGTGTGAGCTCTAGAGGCACGGGAATCCTGTGAAAATTGATGTCAAGATGAATGCAGCATGTTATCAGAAAATACTGACAGACAATTTGCATTCTTCTGCACGATGTCTGAGCATGGGACGCTCTTGGACTTTCCAGCATGACAATGACCCTAAGTACAAGGCCAAGTTGACCTTCCTGTGGTTACAGCAGAAAAATGTGAAGGTTGTGGAGAGGCTATCACAGTCTCCTGACCTTAATATCATCGATATACTCTGGGGAGATCTCAAATGTGCAGTTCATGGAAGACGACCAAAGACTTTGCATGAACTGGAGGCATTTGCCAAGACGAATGGGCAGCTATACCGCCTGCAAGAATTTGGGACCTCATGGACAACTATTACAAATGACTGCATGCTGTCAATGATGCGAAAGGGGGCAGGGCGGGTGCATCCTATAGGCTAAGTAGACGGCTTTACTGCTTGTCTGTCTGCCCAAGTTGAATTGATTATATAGAGCAGGCTGCGGCTGCCGCCGTCCACGTTACTGGGCGCTAGGGAGCATTTACTTGTAAACTAGGGCCCGGTAGAATGTCGGTATGGCATTCACCTCAGCCTGCAAAGTCAGGACCCCTCTCCCAGCCAAGCACCGCAGCAGCGCAAGGGCGGGTCATTCACTTGCCCCCGCCCCTTGCCCTGTACATGGGGACAAGTGGGCAGGAGAATAACAGGAAATGGGGCTGAAAAAAGTGTCATCCGCCGGGCGCAGTAAAGAAGACAGGAACAAAGAGCAAAGTGTAATGAAGGTAAGAGAGAACTTGCAGTGTGTGTTTCATAGAATGTGTGTCAGTCAGTATGTTTGTGTATGTCAGTCTGCACATGGGTCTGTTTGTGTGTAGGTATGGGCCTGTGTGTGTATGTATGGATGGGTTTGTGTCTGTGTGTGTGTGTATGTTTGGATGTATGGGTCTGTGTGTGGATGTATAGGTCTGTGTGCATGTATGGGTCTGTGTGTGTGTGTATGTATGGGTCTGTGTGTGTGTGTGTGTGTGTATGTATTGGTCTGTGTCTGCATGGGTCAGTGTGTGTCATTATGGGTCAGTGTGTGTGTGTGTGTGTATGGGTCTCTTTGTGTGTGTATGGGTCAGTGTGTGTGTTTATGAGTCAGTGTGCATGTGTGGCGAAAGTAACCTCGCCATGGGTTCCTGGAGGAGCCTGCTTGTCAGCCTCTTGCCCCAGGGCTATGGGCCCTGTAAAAGACATAGGAAAAGACTTAGTTCATGCCATTTTCTCATGCTGTTCGGGAATTGAACGGGCACATGAACTATGGACCACCCGGAAGCTTGTTAAGCCCTATCATCACCTCTTAATAATTCTAACCGCAGTGTTCTAATTGTTCGTACGGGTGGCTGCAGTCCGTATGAACGACCACGAGGCGGCGGCAATTTAGTTCCCGCGAACGCAGGCAGCGGTGTTTGGCGTCGAGTTCATGGAACTGAAATCGGACACTGAAACTTCAGAACACTGCTGGACTTTCATCATCTTTTGCGTTCGTTTCTACACCACCTGGATGGGCACTGTTCGGTAGAATCATTCGTCTGGATAAGCTCCACGGTATTACTATTGACTACATTCGGTAGTTTGTTCCTTTTTAAACTACCGAACTTTACCGACCACTACCACTTTTTCTCTGGAACTGTTTTGGGCATAGGATCATGTGTGCGGTCGGTCAAATTATGACTTCAATGAAAAACCTGAACCCCGGAACCGAACTGGGTGATTTTTGAATATGTTGGTCACCCAGATCGGGGCTATCAGAGGATGTACCTTTTGTGGGAGTTTTATGTGTTTTAGGGGTGCTTTTTGGGTGTTTGTAAATTGTATGTTTTTATGTACCTGGAGATAATTGAGTTTGTGCAGTTCCTGACTCAATAATCTCTCCGGCACAGGGGAGGAGTTTGTGACTTGTATAAATTCTGTAACTGTGCTGCCATTAAATAGACTACTCCCAGCTTTAAGCCTTGGCTCATGTGTGGGGGTAACAGCTATACTGCTCTAATTTACTGTTATACCTGCTATACTCTCTTGGAGGAGAAGTCTTCCCACTAGGAGCTGGATCCAGGTGTTGGTCCAAGGTGGGAAGAGACGGCGAGACCCCAGCCAAGCTGTGCTAAAGGGGGCTACAGTGCTTATGGTGTCCAGTGCGGTGCTTATGGTACTCGGCTACTACTAGGAAGCATGATTGACGGAGGTACCCAGCCGGGGTGCCAGGAGGTCCACCACAGTATGTATGGGTCTGTTTGTGTGTATGGATCAGTGTGTGTCTGTGTTTTTTGGGTCAGTGTGTGTCTGCATGGGTCAGTGTGTGTGTGTGTGTGTGTGGAGGGGGGGTCAGCGTGTGGTCAGTGTGGGTGTGTGTATTGGTCAGTTTAGGTACGTCTGCATGAGTGGGTGGAATGAATGGGGTGTCAAAAATTTTTTTGCTTAGGGCGGCAAAAATCCTTACACCGGCCCTGAAAGGGGGAAATACAAAGTATTAAGAACTAAGGGTATGCAGACTTTTTCTTTGTTGCCATGTTATATTTTATGTTTGTGCCATGCTGTCATAGCCTACAGTTGAATATGAATCCCATAAGAAACAAAATAAATGTGTCTTGCCTGCTTACTCATGTTTTCTTTAAAAATTGTACAGATATTACCAATTCTCCAATGGTATGCAAACTTTTGAGCACAACTGTGTGTAACATTTATTATGCTCATTTGCATTGTTAAAGGAATACCTAAAGCACCATAACCACTATTTGCTAGTAGTTTCTATGGTGCTAGCAGTTCCAGGGCGCATCCCCGATATTAGTACTTAAGCTTTTTAAGAATAGTTTTAAAACATATCTGGGGTCAGCCAGGAGCCTGCTGCCATGTCCTCTGACTCCAGAAGCTACTGCACTAAGCTAAGCAGGGCTCATTAGCTACATTTAGCACATCTCTGTTTGTAAGTGTATATATGAAAGCTTTTTCCATTTTTAAAGCTATTACAGACTGGATAATTTAATAATTGACCTGCAATACTAGCAATGTTGTTTTATATTGGTATCAGTATGTTCTTTTCCACCTAATGGTGAGACTACACTGAATTAAATAAATGTGTTAATATCTCCCCACATTATTTGTAGTTTTGTTATGAGGTAGTGTTGATAGTTATATTGTAGATAACCATACCACTTTGTATTCATATATAATACATTCTTCACCTAGCGGCATAAGGCTATCCTAACTATAAGATAAGGCCAGGGACTAATAAAAGTATTTAGAAAATTGGGCAGACTAGATGGGCCGAATGGTTCTTATCTGCCGTCACATTCTATGTTTTTATGTTTCTATAAATTATCCCTCCTGGAACATAAACCCAGGTGCCTGCTGTGGCCTTCCCATTAGTGTTGGAAGACAGTAAGCAGAATCTGCTGAGGTCTTCCTATCAGCGTTGGAAGGTTGTGAGGCAGCTCTGGTCAATTTTCACCCAGCTCATGTCCTGAGCTCCTCAGAAAATGAGAAAAATTTCCCTTCCACTAAAAAGAATTTAAAAATTCTACTACAAGTTATTAAGAAGATGTTTACATGAGAAATGTTGATGGTAAGGGAGGAACGTCATTCCTTTATAGGATCGGCTAAAGTGGTCCTTTAGTTTTAAAACTATAATGTTGAATATTGCAGTTTTCTAGAAACTGCAATGTTTACAGTGCACAGTTAAGTCCACCTTTAGAGGCTGTCATACAGCCACTAGAGGTGCTTATTCAGCACTGACCAAGTAAAACTCTGTCACGTGATGCGGACCATCATCTACCCTAACACCAAAACAGCTGGTTACACAATGTTTGAACATCTTTAAGAGAAATCTAGTGTCACAACTGGAATTAAATGGACTTCAGAAGAAAGCAACCATGCACCATGAGGAGGAAGAAAATCCCATACCCACATTCTTACCTGCAGAGAATTGCAAACCTGAATCTATAACCCAAGATGAAATAACAACAGATAAGGGAGGGGGCGGAGCCTGACCAGCAAGCTAGCCAAACGTGCCTTGCATGAGTTCCTAGTAAAAGGTACCCAAGGAGCCCTACAAGCAGAGGCAACGTACCCGTAACCTTGAAACCGGAGTCAATGCTCAGAGCACTCGGGAACCGAGACACCAAGGTGCGGCCTACCAGAGACGGCCGCTTTCCTCCTACAATCACAGGACCAGTCTGAGTGAGAATCTCCTACTCCCCCCCCCCCCCCTCTGTAGACCGGTGGTTTTTATCACAGTCCCGTTCGTCCCAAACTGCCACAGACTAACCTGCCCTGGAAGACCCTGTACTACTCTTGAACTGATCAGGTGCAGAGGGATCCAAGATGGCGGACGTACATGGCTGTTACACACGGCCTAAATCAACAACAGCATGGCACAGCAGACCCCAGCACTACAGCACCAGACACGCTTGACACAATCTTTGCAAGGTTCTGAGAGAAGCTGCTAAACCGCGAGCAACAAGCTAAAACCCTGCGGTTGTCACCTATGGGAGCACAAGATGGAGGAGCCAGGAGGAATGGGAAACCTCTCAAGGGCGCTAATTTGTCCCAAGCTTCCACTACCAGCGCACACTGCCCACCTGGACTGAGAGCAAAGATGGTTTCGACCAGAAGGTGCCGGCCACACACGTGGAGGGATAGAAGATGCCATTTGGGTCCCAAATTGCCACCAAGCAGCTCCCACCGCACCATTCCTAACGGAAGACCCTGGACCTCACAGGACTCCAGGTTTGTGATACAAAGGTACCAGCTCTCCCACAAACCCTCTTGCCGCACATGCGCATTCAGCCGATGACGTCCAAAGGAGGAGGAGAGTCCCCAGCGCCGAGGGAGCCTGGAGCTGGAGAAAGGTAAGTGATTTAACCCCTTCCTCTCACTTCAACCTGGCGGGAGGGGGGCCATGAGGGTGGGGGCACCCTCAAAGCACTATAGTGCCAGGAAAACGACTTTTTTTCCTGGCACTTTAGTGGTCCTTTAAAAAGAGAAATCAAACTGTTGAATCCTTGCTTTTACTAAACCAAAAATGTACCTGACTAGCAAATGCCACAAATTGTATTATCCATTGCAGTTCTTTCTACCTTGATACAGCTGTTGCGGCGAACCAAGGCTGTTTATTTTGTGCACAAAAAAAATAATTAAAAAAATACAGATATAAGGGAAAACTAGGCAAACTAGCAGTCATTGACCAGCGGACAAGACTACCGAAGATCACTGGAAACCTACCACCAGACAGCATGCTAGCTGAAGTTAATGAAGCATTGTCCACAATCTCAACCTGCACCATCACAGAGACCAACAGGCATATATATATATATATATATATATATATATATATATATGCCACAGCTTTAGTGGTCTTTCAGCTTCTTGACTACAAGATCAGGCTCAAAGAGAAGCAATGCCCACCATGGAGACTACAACTGGAAGCCAAGATCAAGACAACACTGAAGGAAGTTAGTAAACTGGATCAATTTAACAGAGGGGGAAATATCAAAGATAGATCCTGGCTGTTGCGGAAGTACAAGGATATGCCCATACCAGAGGCGCTGGAAACAGCTAAGCAAAGATTGACAGCACTGGCAACCAGACTGAGCAGATACATCAGTGAAGCAGATGCTAAGAGAATCAAGGCCCTCTTTACCAAAGAACCATCCAAGGTGTATGCACAGCTACAGGGTAACCACCAGATCTCCTCGCAAGATCCACCGAGAGCTGAGAGTGAACAGTACTGGAAGAATATCTGGGAGAAAGAAGCATCTCATAACACCAAGGCCCAGTGGCTACTAGACCTGAAAGCATGCTCCCAGAACAGCAACCAGTCACCAATACAGTCGAAGATATCCAACAGAGAGCAGCACACATGAAGAGTTGGTCAGCCCCAGGACCTGACGTGATCCACAACTACTGGGTAAAGAAGTTAACAGCGCTGCATGAACGCCTAGTAGCACAAATGAAACAGCTACTAGCAACAGGCTCTCACCCAGACTGGTTAACACAAGGCAGAACAATACTGGTCATGAAGGACACTCACAAGGAAACAACATCATCCAACTACCAACCAATAACCTGCCTCCTCACAACATGGAAACTCCTGTCAGGCATCGTAGCCTCCAAGATCCCAGGGCATATGAGTCAATACATAAGCAATACTTAGAAGAAGATTGGAAACAACACCAGATGATCATAACACCAACTACTGGTAGATCAAGCAGTCACAAGGGATTCTAAGTCCAGAAAGACCAATTTGTGCACGGCCTGGATTAACTACAAGAAAGCCTATGACACAATGCCACACACATGGATACTGGAATGCTTGGCTCTCTACAAGGTCAGCAAGACAATAAGAGCCTTCATAGAGAACTCGATGGGCAAGTGGAGAACAACTGTAGAAGCACAGTCATACGGAGACAAGCCTGCATACTTCTACGTCTCGTGAGTGCTCACTTTCCCCCCTCCCCTTTCCCTTGTATCTACTGTAATACACTATATACAGTAACAGTTTTTTGTTTTTTTTCAGATTGGCATATGTTATACTAGGTGGTATCTATATGTATTATTCACATATTGTTTGGAGTTTGTCTTCTTATACTTTGTATAAGTGTTTGCTGTCCTTCATAGGCCTCAACCCCCTTAGCCAGATCATCAAGAAGAGTGGATACGGATACAGGTTGAAGAGTGGAGCTACCATCAGCCACCTACTCTACATGGACAACATCAACCTGTATGCCAAGAATCAGCAGGGCATTGACTCACTGATTCACCTAACAAGGATATGCAACAAGGAGATCGGAATGTCGTTGAAATTAGATAAGTGTAAGTTGATTATAGCAAAAATAGGGAAGATGATTAGGACAGAAGGAGTTCAAGTACCAGAAAACCAAACAGAAGATGTAGAGAACAGCTACAAGTACCTGGGGGTACCACAAACACATGGCAACCATGAGGAAGAGGCAAGGAGCATAACAACATCCAAGTACTTCAAAAGAATCAGTCCTGAAGTCCCAGCTCAATGGCAAGAACAAATTCCAAGCCATCAACACATATGCCCTACCGGTCATCAGGTACCCAGCTGGAATAACATGGCAAAAAGAAGAACTGGTCACCATGGATGTCAAGACCAGGAAACTACTCACTATGAATGGAGAATTCCACCCGAAATCCAGCACCCAGAGACTGTACACCTGCCGGAAGGAAGAGGTCAGTGCCTGATGAGTGTCAAGGCCACAGTCCTGAATGAAACACAGAGCATTCACAAGTACGTCACGAAAATGGCTCCCAAAGATGAACTGCTAAGAGAATGCCTGAGACTTCAACAGATAAAGGATGCAGATAAAGAGGAGGTTCCTTGGCAAGACAAACTTCACCATGGGGTGTACCACCGACAGATAGTGGATGTGGCTCACATGACAAAATTATATCAGTGGTTAGAAAAGGCAGGACTGAAAGATAGCACTGAGGCACTAATCCTAGCAGCACAGGAACAGGCACTCAGCACCAGATCAATAGAAGCTGGAGTCTACCAAACCAGGCAAGACCCAAGGTGCAGAATGTGCAAAGAGGCCTCTGAGACAGTCCAGCACCTGCCCAAGTCCAGAAGGGAGATACCACAAAGGGTAGTTGAGAATGACAGGGCTAAGGTCCTGTGGGACTTCAAATTCCAGACAGACAAGCAAGAACTAACCAACCCGACATCGTGGTGGTAGACAAGGAACAAAAGACTGCAGTCATGTTGGATGTGGCAATACCCATCACATGACTATAACATCAGGAAGAAACACGAGAAGGTGGAGAAATACCAAGGACTGAAAGAAGAACTACAAAGGATGTGGAAAGTGAAGGCAGTAGTCGTCCCAGTTGTGATAGGAGCACTCGTGGCTGTGACTCCCAAGAGTGGTTTCAGCAGACTCCAGGTGGGACATCTGAGATCGCTGTCCAGAAGAGTGAAGTTCTAGAAACAGCTAAGATACTACGCAGAACCCTCAAACTTCCAGGCCTCTGGTAGAGGACTCAAGAATGAGGAATAAAACATACCACCCAGGAGGGGTGAGAAAACCAATTTATTTAAAAAAACGTAAAAAAACCAGATATATTTTTAATTATTGTTAATTTCTGATTTTCTCTGATGTTCATTATATCCTTGTGCTTTCTGTTTGTTTGCAGAGTTATCATTACCCTGTAGTGCCCTGTGATTTCCACTCTCCTTTTCTGTTGTGTTGGTTTTAACCCTCTGTTTGGGAGTTTATTATCCCTTCTTTCTCCTTTCCTCCTATTGCTGTGCTGACACCACTATAGTAGCATTTTTTTTACTCTGCCTTTCCCTTCACGACCGCTCACATGTGACATGCTACCAAGTAACATAGGCAATTTTTTTTTATTGGAGAACCTGTCTGATTCTATTAGTTTTGCCCTTATGGGGCACAACGCTCTAGTACGCCCCTTCCAGCTGTAGCTGAGGATAAACCGGTAGTGTCTACCTAAGGCCGTAAATCCACCTGTAAATCAGCTCATTCCAGTACCCATGCCTCAAAAACACTTGAGATGGTCAGGGTATATCCTGTCAATAATTATGCTGTGGTTACAACACGTAAAAGAGCCAAGAAGGGATTGAGTTTCACCCTGTGGAATTGTCAGGATAAGATCTTGGCCCTAACACAAAGTTGTTTGAGATTGTGGAGTCTGCATTGTCTGATGGTACCTCTGTTGACCTAAACATCCTCAGGGGTTGGATGCAATGATCCATCTGCTTAATAGACAATGCCAACACAGCTTTGGTGGCTAAAATACAAGGGCAATCTATTCTTGTTCCCCAAGAGAGATGGTGTGGTGAGACTGATATCCATTGCCATTCAAGATCTGCTCCATAGGGGTAAACTGGAGGGTCAAACTCGACCCAAAGGATGCTTGCCTCACAGTTCCCATCACCAGAGTGCTTCAGGATTACCTCCAGTTCCATTGGAAAGTGGTGAAATGGCAATTCACGTGCCGTCCATTCGACCTCTTCTCAGCGCCTTGATGTTTTACTAATCTCCAGCAGCTGGTGGTTGCATTCATACACAACCAAGTGTTCAGTTGATTATTTAGTTAGACTTATTGTTGCTCATTATGTTGCAAGATATTTTTATATTTCTGCCTTATTTTATTATTTATTATTTATTTATGCACATTTCTGATGTGAGGGCATTAGATATCGAAATGTGTTCTTATACTCCTTATGGTGTTTCCTTCAACATTTCTAGGTGGACTAAAATATCCATTAAATCAGTCTTCTAACCAGCTTTCCACACAAATTAGAACTATGCCTCAAGAGTATGAGGCTCTGACTTCATCTTTTCATGATGCCTCTCATCCTGTGTAGTTCTTAGCCTTAGATAAACCTCACTACTGTCACTCTAGCACGTTGGATAAGATGGATTATGTCATCTGCTGGTATTGATACATCGGTGTTTAGACCACATTCCTTGAGAGGTGGAATGGCTTCCAAAGCTGTTTCTTTGGGTTGTTGCTTAGAAGAATTTTTGAAGGCTGCAGACTGATCTCGAGAATCCACGTTTAGGAAATTTTATTTCTCACTTTACTTCTTTTATCTCACAGCTTTAAACTAGCAAATATGAGCCTCCGTTTCTTTTAATAAAATTGCAAATTTTACTATTAACATGACATAAAGTCAGATAAACTGGAAAATGCAGTCAATCTCAGGATATCTGCCAAAAGATCCTCAATAACAATACGCGTGTTGGCGCAGACCTAGCTCATTATAGACATTCCTTAACCAGACAGTGAGGGAAATACAATGACTTATCAAGGTGTGGCAGTCATGACAGGACTATGACGAGAGATAGAGGGTTGAAAGGCCTGTGGAAAGCCTGTGGAGGTCCAGAGGTGGTGCACGCACCCTCACCCCTTTTTTCCTTCTTTGTTTTTTTTTCTCTCTCTCTCTCTTCTTTTTCTTTGTCTTCAGTGGGAAAGTTTATTCAGTTTGTGATAAAATCTATAAAAAAAAACTTTGAGTCAGGAGATAAAGATTACTATATATTGATGATCTGTGCCTACAGCGGTGGATGTATTATGCATGGTTTTTGATTGTTCATGTATCACTGTTCTCTAATGATGTCACACAAACTATTATCCGATGTATTATATCATTCTTTTGACTGGAAACATTGAACTACTACTTGAGGTTGTGGTACCAGGAGTTGAGACAATCGGTCTGACTCCCCAGCAGCAGCATACCTACCAGGGCGAGGAGAAAACTGGTCTCTCTCCCCAGCGGCAGTGCATCTCACAGGGAGAAGATACAATTGGTTTAGCTCCCCAGTGGCAGGGTGAGTTACAGGGAGGGGGGACAGTCGGTCCTACTCCCCAGCAGCAGCTTACCTACCAGGGAGAGGAGACAACTGGTCTCTCTCCCCAGCAGCAGTGCATTTCACAGGGAGAGGAGACAACCGGACTCCCTCCCCAGCGGCAGGACAAGTTGCTGAGAGTGGAGACGGTCGGTCAGTGTGTGTTACAGGGAGAGGAGCATATAACTCCCTCTCCCCAGCAGCCGCCTACCCTACAGGGATACTGGGCGGTTGGTCCAGATCCCCAACCCATACTACAGGAGTGCCAGGAGGAGGAGGTAGGTGATCCCTCCTCTCCACAACAGCTTCTTGGTTCAGGGCCTGAATTCCCGCAGGCCTCCCCAGCAGAAGCGCTGGCACCAGGGCAGAGCGCAGTTGGCCTCTGCCCACCACGTACCTACAGCACCATGCCTGGGAGCACAAGGGAGCACGGCGGACAAACAGGACAAAGCTGGACACCCGAGAACTACAGGTGCAGTACTTGGTTGTGGGTCGGCTGCTCGACTAACTCAGGTACTGACCGACAGGAGGTCAGGTACCTGGTTAGTGTCCCCCTGTTAGGGAAGATGTGTGACGAAAGCACCTTCGTCACTGGGATTTGGAGAGGCCTGCTTGCCAGCCTCTTGCCCTGTGACTATGGCCCCTGGGATGTATTGCCCTTTGAAAGCTTTATTTGGGCATATTGGATTTTAAATCACTTTTTCTGCCCCTTTAAATCCATGGGAAAATGTGCCTCTTCCCCTCCCCCTTTTTCCTGTCCTATTGTTTCTCCAGCAGGGCGTTGTCCCAGGGACACTGCCAGACCAGTTTAAACTGGCTGCTTTGTCCCTCCTCAATCTCCCATCAGCCCTTACTATTGTTTAACCACATGGCAATCCAACTGTATTTGTGAGATCTGAGCGCTTTTTGGACATATTGATCGCTCAGATCCAAGCTATCTGGGAAAATGTTGGACATATAGGTTGAACATTGTATTATAAGAGTTATGTATTTGTATGTGTTTTTTGTAATAGTTTTAGACTTAGAGATATTTCCTGTTACTGGAGATAATTAGGTTACCACAGCCACTTAAGACAATTATCTCCAGGATAGAGGAGAAGATAGACCGGCCGTACAGCCTAAATCTGTGGAACTGTTTTGGGCATGAAAGCCATGCTTGTGATCAGTGAAATGTGACTTCCATAAAACTTTTGAACCCCTGCTCTGATCTGGGTGATTGTTGGATAAGCTGTTCACCCAGATCAGGGCTATCCGGGGATGTAGGGATGTGGGGATATGTTGTTGTTTTGGGGTGTTTCTGGACTTTGGGTAAAACTGGATATTTTCTGCCTGTGGTAATTGAGTTAGTCCATTGTGTTTGGTAATTATATCACAGGCAGAGGGGAGGGTTTGTGTACATTAGCTGGGAGTGTCTAACTGTACAATACTGTGTTGATTGGCTGTTGTCCTTTGTGAACTGTGCTCCACAAGGTCCACGGGGCTGGTAACTTTGTGGGGAAAATGTGTATAAAATAAATTACTTTGTGCTCATTAAACAGACCTGTTCTACCCTTCATGAAGTCTTGGCTCATGTTTGGGGGATTGGAGACCTACACTCTGGGGATTGCTATAATCACTATACTCCCCAGAGTAAGCTCTTGTAAGAGCTTGTTCCTGTTCCTGCTCTGGATTCTAAGAGAGGTCTGCCTACTGGAAGCTGGATCCTGGTCTTGGGTCCAGAGTGGGTGGAAGACCGCGAGACCCCAACCAAGCTGCGGCGGTTTGTGGCGTCTGTGGTGGTTATGGTGTCTAGTGGAGTGCTTGGAGACCTTGGGAAGCACTAGGATCATCGGTCAAACAGAGCTACCCAGTCGGGGTGCCAGGCGATTTGTTACAGCGACAAATACCATTATTAGTACATATAACATAACCATCAGAAAGGACATATGAAGGGGGGGGGGGGGCGGGGGAGGGACTAAGAAAAAAGATTATAACAATAAAAAATGGGCTAAATTAACATTCAATAACATAAATGTACATAAGTATTGGCTATGTGCAAAAAGTGCATTTGAGTCTAAATAGGCCAAAAACAATCCACCATTCAGTCCACCTGATACAGCTAGGGATGGAGCCTGCACATCCAATGGTCCAAACTCAAAGGTCTGTCAGAATATCTCAAATCAACAAAAGTCTTCCGATGGCATACATGAAGTAAAAACAAAGAACGGGCAAATCGGGTGGCAAGAAAAACAAAACCCTCTAGTTGCTCAACCTGTTTTAAACCTATAGTACAAAGGATTTACTCAGGATATAAATCTTCATACAGTTGGTCCTCTTTATATTAAAAAAAGCACGCTAATAACCAGACGCTAATGCAAAAACCCAATTGAACTCTATTGATTCTCACTCAGATGGGAACTACTGGCATTGCACACTAGCACCTGATCTTCTATATATCTGGTTGGGTTGCCTGTTAATCTTTCCATATTGCCTTTTAACTTTCCACTCCGCCTCCCACAATGTCTTTGAGGGGACATGTCCTCCATGTCCAATCCAATGCTCCTCATAGAGTAGACCTAATGCACATGCATGCGGACCTCCACATATACATTCAAGCTTTTCAATAGGCACGCATCAAATTAAATTCTCTCCTATGAGTTTCACAGATTTTAAGACAGATTACTTACGAGGTCAGTGCAGTAAAAGTGCCACTAGTGGTTGTCAGTATGACAGCCACTAGAGGAGGAATTAATTCTAAAATGTAAGTATTGCAATTTCTAAAAATGTCAATGTTTTACATTTCAAGGTTAAAAGGGCAGGACCACTGCACCTAAGCCACGTAATTGAAATGAAGTGGTTTGGGTGAGTATGGTGTCCCTTTAAATAACATCATGTATAACTTGCAGAAAAATATTGCCTTTGCAGCACCGTTTCTGGCAAGAATTCATAATTTTTTTTTTTATTGGAAAGTGTACAAACCAGTCCTGAAAAAATAATAAAGGTAATTCAATAATTTGGTTATGAAGAATGATTTGCTGAACTGGCTTCATTTACTACGGAAAAGAAACGCCTGAAACAATCACATTACTCTATGCAAATAAATTCTAAGTCAGAATTGTAGAAATAATTGTCCGCTATATTTTCCAAAGGACAGCATTCCTTGGCATGCTACTTGTTCAAATTAAATGATCGCTTTGTTCCAATGGTTATTTTGATTGTCATTTGTAGTCATGGAGGAATATGATTGAATATTATAAATGGGATTAGGAAGGTTTATTTCTAAATTAATAACATTGCAATCTCCTGAAGACTGAATTGAACTGTTTCTGTTTTCTATAAGGCAAAACTATATAACTATGACTCCTTGCTGGGTCACAGGTGAACTGGTTTTATTACAGGGTCTGTTTAGATGACCGCTACTGTTATACAGAGATGGACTGAGAGTAGCTTGGATCCCAGGACGAAATTAAGTTCTGTGCCCCGAAAACGCATATCCATGCTGGTAAGTGAATATATATTTGGATTGTTGTGTATCTTGTCAGGAGTGTCTTGTTTATCATGGTAATGTGTATAAAGGGGTACATTTGTGAACTATGGCAATGTGTATGTATAAGGGGGTGTATTTGTGAAGCATAACAGTGCTATTTTAGCATCTCTCTTCAAATCCCCTCATTCACGCTTCACCTTCAAAATATAAATATAAAATATGTATTCAAATATTTATTTGTTATTATTAAGGATATATAATTAGTGATGTCGCGAACATGAAATTTGCCGTTCGCAAACGGCGAACGTGAACTTCCGCAAATGTTCGCGAACGGGCGAACCGTCATAGACTTCAATAGTCAGGCGAATTTTAAAACCCACAGTTTTCTGGCCACAATAGTGATGGGCCTCCACCCACCGGAGCGGTGGGTGGGAGCCCTAAACAAGAATAAGGTGGGGGGACCTAATGTCCTCCCCCCTGGCCCCCACCCCTGAGCGGTGGGTGGGGGCCCTAAATACCAATGGGGGGGACCTAATGTCCTCCCCCCCAGCCCCCACCCCTGAGCGGCGAGTGGGGGCCCTAAATACCAATAGGGGGGCACCTAATGTCCTCCCCCCGGCCCCCACCCATGAGCGGCAGGTGGGGACCCTAAATGCCAATAGGGGGGACCTATTGTCCTCCCCCCCGGCCCCCACCCCTGAGCAGCTGGTGGGGGCCCTAAATACCAATAGGGGGGACCTATTGGCCCCCACCCCTGGGCGGCGGGTGAGGGCCCTAAATACAAATAGGGAGGGGGACCTATTGTCCTCCCCCTGGCCCCCACCCCTGAGCAGTGGGTGGGGGCCCTAAATACCAATAGGGGGGGACCTATTGACCTCCCCCCCGGCCCCCACCCATGAGCGGTGGGTGGGGCCCTACATACCAATAGGGGAGGGAACTATTGACCTCCCCCCCGGCCCCCACCCCTGAGCGGCGGGTGGGGGCCCTAAATACCAATAGGAGGGGGCCTATTGTCCTCCCCCCAGCCCCCACCTCTGAACGGCCCTAAATACCAATGGGGGGACCTATTGTCCTCCCCCCCGGCCCCCACCCATGAGCGGCGGGTGGAGGCCCTAAATACCAATGGGGGGGATCTATTGTCCTCCCCCCCGGCCCCCACCCCTGAGCGGCGGGTGGGGGCCCTAAATACCAATAGGAGGGGGGACCTAACACTCTGATTGGTGGATTAAGTAACCAATCAGAGAGTTATGAGTCAAATTACACAGCGTGGGAAAATTCCACAGAACTTTCCCACGCTGTGTAAAATGACACATAGCACTCTGATTGGGTGGCTTGAAATCCACCCAATCAGAGTGCTCTGTGTCATTTTACACAGCGTGGGAAAGTTCTTTGGAATTTTCCCATGCTGTGTAAAATGACACAGAGCACTCTGATTGGCTTAAACCAACCAATCAGAGTGTTCTAAGCCTAATTGCAGGGCGTGGCAAGGCTTTATAAGCCTTGACCCGTCCTGCGGAGCTCAGTATGCGGCGTGCCCTCGAAGGGTGAAGAAGGATTAATTTTTTTTGCGCTAATTTTTTTTTTTCAAAGTGCGACGGTTATATTGGCTTTTTATTTGGCCTTTTTGGGGGCTGAAGAAAGAAGATTTTAGAAAAAAGAAGACATCTAATGGTAAGTTTATTTTTATTTATTTACAGGTTTTTAGCTTTATTGACTCCCCCCTCATTATTTTTAGGGAGAGGGGGGTAGGTAGGGGCACCATTTTTTTGGGGGGGGGAGAGGGGGAGTCACCTAGTCACCTGGGAGGGGACTTTTTTTAGGGCCCCCACCTGCCGCTCAGGGGTAATTTTTACTTAGTATTAGTAAATTTGGCTGAAAGACCACAAATAAAAAAAAAATAGGGGGCGGACGTGGCGAACGCGAACACGCTATGTTCGCCAGGAACTATTCGCCAGCGAACCGTTCGGGACATCACTATATATAATATGATTTATAAATGTACCTCTGTTGTTGTGTAGTGTGCCAGAGCATTTAAAGGGATTCTATAAGCACCCAGACCACTTCATGAAAGTGGTCTGGGTGCACTGTCCCTGTCAGTTTAACACTGCAATGATAATTATTGCAGTAATTGAGAAACTGCAATAATTATCTTGCAGTGTTAACGTCACCTCTAGTGACTGTCTACCAGACAGCAACAAGAGGTGCTTCTGTGTCATTAGGCAACGTTTGATCACCTAACTGAAGCTGGACAACCTCACGCTATGCATGAGGACATCCAGCGTTAGCTAAAACCCCATAGGAAAACCCCATTGAGTTTTCCTATCGGATTGTACTCATGCGATCGCCTCACATATGGAGCCTGACCCACCGCCGAGGGACCCGTGTCCACAACTCTAAGTCTACCATATCCTACTGCCATTCCATATCCATCTGCCATTCCTATTATGGCTCTGCGGCAGTGGCCTTACAGCAGTTCCAGCCTGAGTTTGTTTACCAGATAATTTGCAAATCTCAGACTTTAAAAATACAATCTCCTGACGCAAGATAGAGAACTGTTTACAGATTAGACAACAACCAAACCTCCAAAAAGTGGAACGTGAAACAAATGCATAGCAACTATTACCAGGGGCGTATTAGCCGCGAGGCAAACAAGGCATTTGCCTTGGGCGGCATTTTCCAGGGGGCGGCAAAAAAAGCCGCCCCCAAATGCCCAAGGCAAATGTCTTGTTAGCCTTGCGGCTAACAGACATGCCGGCGGGCTGCTGGGCGATCGGGCGGCACTGCCTGGTGGGCAGGCGGGCGGCCGGCGAGGGAGCACTTCCCCTGAGCTGTCTGTTCAGCTCCCTCGCCAGCCGCAGAGTGAGGCTGGGAGGCGGAGCCGGAATATGACGTCATATTCTGGCTCCCAGCCTCACTCTGAAGCGCGCGAGGGAGCTGAGCAGACAGCTCAGGGGAAGTGCTCCCTCGCCGGCCGGCCGCCCGCCCACCAGGCAGTGCCGCCCGATCGCCCAGCAGCCACTGGACCACCAGGGAGGAAGAGACACCCCCCCTCCCCAGCATTCCCAAAGGTAAGGAGGCTGGGGGGGGGGTGTTAAATTAAAAAAAAATGTGTTAAAAATAAATGTAAAAAAAATGTGTGAAAAAATAATTAAAAAAAATGTGTGAAAAATAAATTTAAAAAAAATGTGTTAAAAATAAATTTAAAAAAAATGTGTTAAAAATAAATTAAAAAAAAATGTGTTAAAAATAAATTTAAAAAAATGTGTTAATGTGGGTGGGTGAGTGTGTGTCTTAATAGCTTTATTTCTCATGGTAGCTCTGTTTGAAATGGAAATAAACTGTACAAAAAAGATGGTTTGCATCTTTCTCAAAAGGGAACAACTGTTCTCAGTGAGCAGTTCAGAGCTTTTGCTAGGATGTATTTAAACTAAGAGGGGGGATGGGGGGGGGGCAAAAGGGTGATAAAACATCAATCCAATTGTCCCCCAAATGATAAGCTTAGAGTCATGTCTACAAATGCTCGCAGTTTAGGGAATAAGATCCATGAACTTGTGACAATAATGGCAAATGATAGTGTAGATTTAGGCGCTGTTACTGAGACATGGTATAATGAGAAAAATGACTGGGACATAGCAATACCAGGGTACTCTTTATATAGAAAAGATAGGGAAGGCAGGGAAGGGGGAGGGGTGGCCCTGTATGTGAAGGATAGCATAAAATCTAGCCTAATAAAAGTTAGTGAGGTGAACATAGAGTCCGTTTGGGTTACGTTAGAATTTGGTAATCACACAGTAATTCGTGTAAGTGTGATTTATAGGCCCCCAGGACAAATTGAAGAGTTAGATAATCTACTAGTTGAGGAAATAGCTAAAATGACAATGAAGGGGGAAGTTATCATCATGGGTGACTTCAATCTTCCTGATGTGAATTGGAAAACAAAAATATCTGATTTGTGCCAGGAGCACACATATTCTAAACTCCCTACTGGGATTGTCTCTAAAACAAGTCGTTGAGGAGCCAACTCGCAAAGAGGCCATACTAGATTTAGTGTTAACAAATGGAGATTTGGTATCCGATATTACTGTAGGTGAAAGTTTAGGATCCAGTGATCATCAGTCAGTGTGGTTTAATATAAGAACAGTGACCGAGTCACACCACACAAAACAAAAGTTTTAGACTTTAGAAAAACAGACTTTTCTAAAATTAGAATATGTGTTAAGGAGTCATTATCAGACTGGAGCAATTTAAATGGTGTCCAAGAGAAATAGGATTATTTAAAAGTTGCACTACTGAAGGCAACAGAAAATTGCATTAGGCTTGTCAGTAAAAGCAAAAAATTCAAGAAACCACTGTGGTACTCCGCAGATGTGGCCAAAATAGTAAAAAACAAAAAGTTAGCATTTAGTAATTGTACAAAAAACCAGAGTGAGGAAGACAGAATGTACTATAAGATTAGACAGAAAGAGGCTAAGCAAGTTATAAGAGCTTCCAAATCACACACAGAAGAGAAAATAGCACAGTCAGTAAAAAAGGGGGACAAAACTTTTTTAGATACATAAATGAGAAAAGAAAAGTAAAACAAGGATTAGTTAGAGTAAAAACAAAAGAAGGAAGGTATGTAGAAGAGGATAAAGGTCTAGCTGACTGCCTCAATGAATATTTTTGTTCGGTATTTACAGATGAAAATGAAGGAGAGGGACCTCAGTTAAGAAAAAGGATAAATGAGTTATTTATTACACGTGAGTTTACAGAGGAAGAGGTTCTATTTCAACTGTCAAAAGTAAAGACAAATAAGTCAATGGGACCTGATGGAATACACCCAAAGCTATTAAAAGAGCTTAGTGGTGTACTATCAAAACCATTAACAGATTTATTTAACCAATCATTGTTGACAGGAGTAGTCCCAGAAGATTGGAAGTTGGCGAATGTTGTGCCCATTCACAAGAAAGGTAATAGGGAGGAGTCGGGCAACTATCGGCCAGTAAGCCTTACTTCAGTAGTGGGGAAAGTGATGGAAACCATGTTAAAGGATAGGGTTGTTGAACATCTAAAAACACATGGATTTCAAGATCAGAGACAACATGGGTTTACTTCAGGGAGATTATGCCAAACTAATCTTATTGATTTTTTTGATTGGGTAACTAAAATTATAGATCAGGGTGGTGCAGTAGACATTGCTTACCTAGATTTCAGTAAGGCTTTTGACACTGTTGCACATAGAAGGCTTATAAATAAACTGCAATCTTTAAGTTTGGATTCCAATATTGTTGAATGGGTGAGGCAGTGGCTGAGTGACAGGCAACAGAGGGTTGTAGTCAATGGAGTATATTCGAATCTTGGGCTTGTCACCAGTGGGGTACCTCAGGGATCTGTACTTGGACCCATTCTCTTTAATATTTGTGTTAGTGATATTGCAGAAGGTCTTGATGGTAAGGTATGTCTTTTTTGCTGATGATACTAAGATATGTAGCAGGGTTGATGTTCCAGGAGGGATAAGCCAAATGGATAATGATTTAGGTAAACTAGAAAAATGTTGTGGCAACTGACATTTAATGTGGATAAGTGCAAGATAATGCATCTTGGACATAAAAACCCAAGGGCAGAGTACAGAATATTTGATACAGTCCTAACCTCAACATCTGAGGAAAGGGATTTAGGGGTGATTATTTCTGATGACTTAAAGGTAGGCAGACAATGTAACAGAGCAGCAGTAAATGCTAGCAGAATGCTTGGTTGTATAGGGAGAGGTATTAGCAGTAGAAAGAGGGAAGTGCTCATGCCATTGTACAGAACACTGGTGAGACCTCACTTGGAGTATTGTACGCAGTACTGGAGACCGTATCTTCAGAAGGATATTGATACCTTAGAGAGAGTTCAGAGAAGGGCTACTAAACTGGTTCATGGATTGCAGGATAAAACTTACCAGGAAAGGTTAAAGGATCTTAACATGTATAGCTTGGAGGAAAGACGAGACAGGGGGGATATGATAGAAACATTTAAATACATAAAGGGAATCAACACAGTAAAGGAGGAGACTATATTTAAAAGAAGAAAAACTACCACAACAAGAGGACATAGTCTTAAATTAGAGGGACAAAGGTTTAAAAATAATACCAGGAAGTATTACTTTACTGAGAGGGTAGTGGATGCATGGAATAGCCTTCCAGCTGAAGTGGTAGAGGTTAACACAGTAAAGCAGTTTAAGCATGCGTGGGATAGGCATAAGGCTATCCTAGCTATAAGATAAGGCCAGAGACTAATGAAAGTATTTAGAAAATTGGGCAGACTAGATGGGCCGAATGGTTCTTATCTGCCGTCACATGTATGTATGTTTCTAAGTGTGTGTATCTGTGTGTCTGTGTATCTGCATATATGTCAGTTTGTCTGTATCTGCATATGTGTATATATGTGTTTGTGTGTGTGCGTATCAGTGTGTGTTTGTGGCAGTGTAGATGTATAACACACAAGCACTGCTCATTGCTAAATACAACCCTGGAAGGATGGGCAAATGATAGATCCTTAGCTGACAAAGCATTGTGGGAGTAGTATGACAGAGTGGGATATGTTTGCACCAGGGCCCTCTCTATGTTAGTTCCACCACTGATGCTGACTAAATTTCTCTCTGCAAAGCCTAAACACAAAATCTTTGCAGAGCTGTTTAGAAGAAACGCAGGACAATTCAATAAATATTGGATTTTGTCTGGATGGACAAAATCCAGTAAAAATCTCTGAATGTCGACCAAATGATAATTCTCATATTTACTGAAGCCAAATCCAGTTGGAATTCAGCCAACCCAAGCATTCAGTGTTTTGATTAAAATCAGTGCTTTCCGCATCCGAACTCTATACAAAACAAACTATAGGAATTAGAATATTTATAAAGCATAGATTAAAAAAAATAATATGACCCAAACGCATTTGGCACTTTTTGCAAGTGAATGATAACTTCAATTGTTATTTGCCTGCTCACAGCACTAACAGCCACCCGACAAATAGTTAAATAACCCTCAGCAGAGCAGAGGTAATCATGTGGTAGTTGGCCAGCGCTTGCTAGCCCGCTGCCACATTAAAATGTAAAAAAAACAGGCTATTGCTCAATATGCCCCCATATTACTATAAGGGAGATTTGTTAACCTCCCTTATGCCCCCAACTGCCATATTGTCTTACACCCATGTTGAAGCTCAAGGACAGCAACGGTCAAAGAAAGGGTCAAAGAAAAGGTCAAACAGCCAAACATCAGTGCAGGGACAGGGACACTGTAGGCACCCAGGCCACTTCACAAACTCCCATCACCCTTAACCCTAAGCATGTAATTATTGATTAGGTCTACCAGACAGCCACTAGAGGGCCTTCTAGGTGGATAGGCAACTTTTGGTCTAGCGTCACCGGAATCCTCATAGGAAATAATGCTTTCCTATGGTGAATTGCCACGCAGGCGCATTGGGTCTCCCCCGCTGAGGAGCGTGGACGGAGCTGAGCTAGCACCAAGGGACATCGGGGCTTGACCCAGGTAAGTGACATCAGGGGTTATAAACCTCTTCTGCACTACGTGGAGGAAGGGGGGGGGGGGGGGTGGAGCTATAGTGCCAGGAAAACAAGGTTTTTTTTCATGGCACTATAGTTTCCCTTTAACCAAGTTTATCACCGGCCTTCAGAGTGACTAGACTGAACTATGTGCCTATAGTTAGGCAAAATGACAGAGAGGTCAGAAAATAAGTAATAATCAAGGAAAACAGAAATCATATGATTATGAAATTTCATTTCATTTCATTTAAATGAATCATTCATTTAAATGAAATCATTTCATTTAAATCATAATCATTTTTGAACAAAAAAACCCTAATCCAAATCAAGGAGATCATGAAGGCAGCGGAATCAAGACAGGGTATATGAAGAGTTTATATAGTTTGCACTGCCAGAGGATTGGTCTGCATCATTCCTGCACTCCTGGAATGTACATGTGCATCAATACCATGGAGCCTATATCAGAATTATGATTAACAGGTAGTTTGCTATAAAATAGCACTGTTTGTTAATGCCCAGTGTCTAAATTGACACTGGAGTAGGCAGAACAGAGCAGAAGCACATGTAATGTTACATTAAGGCGGATAGTGTGGGCCCTGTCAGATAAGTAATGTCAGATAAGATCTATGCAGCGGTGCTACAGTGTGTGATGCTATGAAATGGCTGGTTCTGTGGCCTCACACGAGGCTGCAAAGATAACTGTATTGTCCTCTATTTCCACCAGGTCTTTTCACTCCCTATCGCTGCTGATAAAGATGCTAGACAACAAGGCCCATGGGGTGAATGTCCTGCTACAGGATTAGGCATTTTTACAGGTTACGGCCCTGCCTTCCATGGAGAGAACTGTTGGATATTCAGGTTTATCATGGAAATAGGTGCTTGCTGGTCTGTACATTGGAACTTAACATAATGGGAAAATAGCGGTGAGACCAAGGCCTGTGCATGGCCCTCTAAAAGATCATTTTTTTATATGTGCATGTATGCTCACCATTGTCTCCAGATTTTGCAAAAATTACGAATATATAAAACTCACCAAAACCATTAGCTAAGTTTTAGCAATTTATTTGTGCTAAACCTGGGAAAGTGATAGTTCATCTATTCATGTAGACAGAGAAAGACAGCAAAATAAGATTTAACCAATAAAACCAATAAAAGTTTTGCAGAATGCTGCACCATAAACCTGCCTCTTTAGCCACGCCCCCTTACTCCAGAAAAAGACTTCCTTACAAAACAACCTGCATTAGAAGGAGCAGTCACCCAGGGAATCCTATAGTAAGGATTTCACTACTTGTGATTTCTCTGACTGTCTGCAGCCAGGTTGTGAATTAAAAGCAGCTCACTCAGTGCTGTTGGAGCTTAGATTGTGTGCATACCTTGGATAAGTAAGTATTTTTCTGGTATAAGTGGACATGGCTAAGAAGGTAGACTTATGGTGCCACATTCTGCAAAACATTTATTGGTGCCCAGAGTGTCCCTTTAAGGGTATAGAAAATCTATCATAAAATGGCTCCACAGTCTTTTGGCCGACCTCCACACTAATGGAGGATGCTGACAACCTCCTCACGTTCTGCCAAAGCTGTCTGTTTAGTATTTACAATTCAAAACTTGTCATCGTGGCTTTTCAAAATACAGTCTTCAGCAGGACATCATTTTCATCATGGAGGAAAGTAGGCTGTTTCTTGTTCTCCTCTTCTAGTTTTGTCTGTGAGTCCTGAGGCCATGTGAAAGCTGTCTCTGACGGTGCAGGTCCATGCCCCCAATCATCCACAAATGCACTTCTTCTCCTCCCTGTTGCATAACTTACCTAGGGTCCAGCAACTTTCCTCCACCTATCTTTATTATTAAGTGTTCTTGCATAGCAAGACCACTTAATGTTATCTCACATATATATTATTATTATTATTAAGTGTTCTTGCATAGCAAGACCACTTAATGTTATCTCACATATATATTATTATTATTATTAAGTGTTCTTGCATAGCAAGACCACTTAATGTTATCTCACATATATATTATTATTAAGTGTTCTTGCATAGCAAGACCACTTAATGTTATCTCACATATATATTATTATTATTATTCTTATTATAGCCAAATTTGCCACCCTAACTCCTCCCACAGTTTTTACACTACATAGACGAAAATTTACCAAAATGTGCAGATTGTTCCCGATCGGATTGCTATTACTTTGTGGAACGTTTCGCCAAATGGTTCACGGAATATCGTCGTTCTTGTGGCGCAATTTGTCCCATAGGAATGAATGGCAAAGCTAGAGTGGGAGCTGGCAAAAGCTGAAAAATCAGGACATGATTTCTAAACTGCCACCACTCCCTCATTTTCAGGCCCACCTACACAAATCTTATATCAAAACGTTCAGCTATCCCTGCTGCCACTAAAAATGTCCACAGCTAAGCCATAGTCCTTATAGTTTTCACAATATGACCATTTGTTTGCAACTCACGCAGTCCATTGACATTCATTGAAACTCCACTCTGCAAAGCTCACATTTGAAGGGCACTTTCTAAACTGCGACTGTGCCTTCATTGTTAATATCTCAGAGACATACTATACATCAACATGTAGGCCTGGGTCTTGTGATTCTCACAGTATAAAGCTCTTCACTGTAGGATTTATAGTTTTTAAGATACGACCGTTTGAAGATGGCAACCGCAAAAATACTCTGACCTGTGCAAGGCTGCAGCAGCAAGTGATGTCATAGACAAAGCCTTTTACACCTGCTAATGTTTTTATAACGGTATGGTTTAATGTAACTGTGCAACAACATTGCAATTAAATGTGCTATATAAATGATAACAGTTACTCCGCCCACTCCAGTTGTAGACTAATGGTGGAGGCAAGAACACTTCACACAATTTCCCCAGAAATTGTACCTTTTCTAGTTATTATTATTCTTATTATAGCCAAATTTGCCACCCTAACTCCTCCCACAGTTTTTACACTACATAGACAAAAATATACCAAAACGTGCAGATTGTTCCCGATCGGATTGCTATTACTTTGTGGAACGGTTCGCCGAATGGTTCTCGGAATATCGTCGTTCTTGTGGCGAAATTTGTCCCATAGGAATGAATGGCAAAGCTAGAGTGGGCAAAAGCTGAAAAATCAGGACATGATTTCTAAACTGCCACCACTCCCTCATTTTCAGGCCCACCTACACAAATCTTATATCAAAACGTTCAGCTATCCCTGCTGCCACTAGAAATGTCCACGGCTAAGCCATAGTCCTGATAGTTTTCACAATATGACCATTTGTTTGCAACTCACGCAGTCCATTGACATTCATTGAAACTCCACTCTGCAAAGCTCACATTTGAAGGGCAATTTCTAAACTGCGACTGTGCCTTCATTGTTAATATTTTAGAGACATACTATACATCAAAATGTAGGTCTGGGTCTTGTGATTCTCACAATGTGAAGCTCTTCACTGTAGGATTTATAGTGTTTAAAATATGACCATTTGAAGATGGCAACTGCCAAAATACTCTGACTTGTGCCAGGGTGGAGCAGCAAGTGATGTCATAGACAAAGCCTTTTACACCTGCTAATGTTTTTATAACTGTATGTTTTAATGTAACTGTGAAGCACTTTGGGCAACAACATTGCAATTAAATGTGCTATATAAATAAATAATAACAGTTACTCCGCCCACTCCAGTTGTAGACTACTGGTGGAGGCAAGAACACTTCACAATTTCCCCAGAAATTGTAGCTTTTCTAGTTATTATTATTCTTATTATAGCCAAATTTGCCACCCTAACTCCTCCCACAGTTTTTACACTACATAGACAAAAATTTACCAAAACGTGCAGATTGTTCCCGATCGCGTTGCTATTACTTTGTGGAACATTTCGCTGAATGGTTCTCGGAATATCGTCGTTCTTGTGGCAAAATTTGTTCCATAGGAATGAATGGCAAAGCTAGAGTGGGAGCTGGCAAAAGCTGAAAAATCAGGACATGATTTCTAAACTGCCACTACTCCCTCATTTTCAAGCCCACCTACACAAATCTTATATCAAAACGTTCAGCTATCCCTGCTGCCACTAAAAATGTCCACGGCTAAGCCACAGTCCTGATTGTTTTCGCAATATGACCATTTGTTTGCAACTCACGCAGTCCATTGACATTCATTGAAACGCCACTCTGCAAAGCTCACATTTGAAGGGCAATTTCTAAACTGCGACTGTGCCTTCCTTGTTAATATCTCAGAGACATACTATACATCAAAATGTAGGTCTGGGTCTTGTGATTCTCACAATATAAAGCTCTTCGCTGTAGGATTTATAGTTTTTATAATACGACCATTTGAAGATGGCAACCGCCAAAATACTCTGACTTGTGCCAGGCTGCAGCAGCAAGTGATGTCATAGACAGGGCCATTTGCACCTGCTAATGTTTTTATAACTGGATGTTTTAATGTAACTGTGCAACAACGTTGCAATTAAATGTGCTATATAAATAAATAACAGTTACTCCGCCCACTCCAGTTGTATACTACTGGTGGAGGCAAGAACACTTCACAATTTCCCCAGAAATTGTAGCTTTTCTAGTTAAGTGTTCTTGCATAGCAAGACCACTTAATGTTATCTCACATATATATTATTATTATTATTCTTATTATAGCCAAATTTGCCACCCTAACTCCTCCCACAGTTTTTACACTACATAGACAAAAATATACCAAAACGTGCAGATTGTTCCCGATCGGATTGCTATTACTTTGTGGAACGTTTCGCCGAATGGTTCACGGAATATCGTCGTTCTTCTGGCGAAATTTGTCCCATAGGAATGAATGGCAAAGCTAGAGTGGGAGCTGTCAAAAGCTGAAAAATCAGGACATGATTTCTAAACTGCCACCACTCCCTCATTTTCAGGCCCACCTACACAAATCTTATATCAAAACGTTCAGCTATCCCTGCTGCCACTAGAAATGTCCACGGCTAAGCCATAGTCCTGATAGTTTTCACAATATGACCATTTGTTTGCAACTCACGCCTTCCATTGACATTCATTGAAACTCCACTCTGCAAAGCTCACATTTGAAGGGCAATTTCTAAACTGCGACTGTGCCTTCATTGTTAATATCTCAGAGACATACTATGCATCAAAATGTAGGTCTGGGTCTTGTGATTCTCACAATATAAAGCTCTTCACTGTAGGATTTATAGTTTTTAAAATACGACCGTTTGAAGATGGCAACCGCCAAAATACTCTGACCTGTGCAAGGCTGCAGCAGCAAGTGATGTCATAGACAAAGCCTTTTGTACACCTGCTAGAGTTTTTATAAATGTATGGTTTAATGTAACTGTGCAACAAAGATGCAATTAAATGTGCTATATAAATGATAACAGTTACTGCGCCCACTCCAGTTGTAGACTACTGGTGGAGGCAAGAACACTTCACAATTTCCCCAGAAATTGTAGCTTTTCTAGTTATTATTATTCTTATTATAGCCAAATTTGCCACCCTAACTCCTCCCACAGTTTTTACACTACATAGACAAAAATTTACCAAAACGTGCAGATTGTTCCCGATCGCGTTGCTATTACTTTGTGGAACATTTCGCTGAATGGTTCTCGGAATATCGTCGTTCTTGTGGCAAAATTTGTTCCATAGGAATGAATGGCAAAGCTAGAGTGGGAGCTGGCAAAAGCTGAAAAATCAGGACATGATTTCTAAACTGCCACTACTCCCTCATTTTCAAGCCCACCTACACAAATCTTATATCAAAACGTTCAGCTATCCCTGCTGCCACTAAAAATGTCCACGGCTAAGCCATAGTCCTGATAGTTTTCACAATATGACCATTTGTTTGCAACTCACGCAGTCCATTGACATTCATTGAAACTCCACTCTGCAAAGCTCACATTTGAAGGGCAATTTCTAAACTGCGACTGTGCCTTCATTGTTAATATTTTAGAGACATACTATACATCAAAATGTAGGTCTGGGTCTTGTGATTCTCACAATGTGAAGCTCTTCACTGTAGGATTTATAGTGTTTAAAATATGACCATTTGAAGATGGCAACTGCCAAAATACTCTGACTTGTGCCAGGGTGGAGCAGCAAGTGATGTCATAGACAAAGCCTTTTACACCTGCTAATGTTTTTATAACTGTATGTTTTAATGTAACTGTGAAGCACTTTGGGCAACAACATTGCAATTAAATGTGCTATATAAATAAATAATAACAGTTACTCCGCCCACTCCAGTTGTAGACTACTGGTGGAGGCAAGAACACTTCACAATTTCCCCAGAAATTGTAGCTTTTCTAGTTCTTATTATTCTTATTATAGCCAAATTTGCCACCCTAACTCCTCCCACAGTTTTTACACTACATAGACAAAAATATACCAAAACATGCAGATTGTTCCCGATCGGATTGCTATTACTTTGTGGAACGTTTCGCCGAATGGTTCTCGGAATATCGTCGTTCTTGTGGCGAAATTTGTCCCATAGGAATGAATGGCAAAGCTAGAGTGGGAGCTGGCAAAAGCTGAAAAATCAGGACATGATTTCTAAACTGCCACCACTCCCTCATTTTCAGGCCCACCTACACAAATCTTATATCAAAACGTTCAGCTATCCCTGCTGCCACTAAAAATGTCCACAGCTAAGTCGTATTCCTTATAGTTTTCACAATATGACCATTTGTTTGCAACTCACGCAGTCCATTGACATTCATTAAAAACTCCACTCTGCAAAGCTCACATTTGAAGGGCAATTTCTAAACTGCGACTGTGCCTTCATTGTTAATATCTCAGAGACATACTATACATCAAAATGTAGGTCTGGGTCTTGTGATTCTCACAATATAAAGCTCTTCACTGTAGGATTTATAGTTTTTAAAATACGACCGTTTGAAGATGGCAACCGCCAAAATACTCTGACCTGTGCAAGTCTGCAGCAGCAAGTGATGTCATAGACAAAGCCTTTTACACCTGCTAATTTTTTATAACTGTATGTTTTAATGTAACTGTGAAGCACTTTGGGCAACAACATTGCAATTAAATGTGCTATATAAATAAATAATAACAGTTACTCCGCCCACTCTAGTTGTAGACTACTGATGGAGGCAAGAACACTTCACACAATTTCCCCAGAAATTGTAGCTTTTCTAGTTATTCTTATTCTTATTATAGCCAAATTTGCCACCCTAACTCCTCCCACAGTTTTTACACTACATAGCCGAAAATTTACCAAAACGTGCAGATTGTTCCCGATCGGATTGCTATTACTTTGTAGAACATTTCGCCGAATGGTTCACGGAATATCGTCGTTCTTGTGGCAAAATTTGTCCCATAGGAATGAATGGCAAAGCTAGAGTGGGAGCTGGCAAAAGCTGAAAAATCAGGACATGATTTCTAAACTGCCACCACTCCCTCATTTTCAGGCCCACCTACACAAATCTTATATCAAAACGTTCAGCTATCCCTGCTGCCACTAAAAATGTCCACAGCTAAGTCGTATTCCTTATAGTTTTCACAATATGACCATTTGTTTGCAACTCACGCAGTCCATTGACATTCATTAAAAACTCCACTCTGCAAAGCTCACATTTGAAGGGCAATTTCTAAACTGCGACTGTGCCTTCATTGTTAATATCTCAGAGACATACTATACATCAAAATGTAGGTCTGGGTCTTGTGATTCTCACAATATAAAGCTCTTCACTGTAGGATTTATAGTTTTTAACATACGACCGTTTGAAGATGGGAACCGCAAAAATACTCTGACCTGTGCAAGGCTGCAGCAGCAAGTGATGTCATAGACAGGGCCTTTTGCACCTGCTAATGGTTTCTATAACTGTATGTTTTAATGTAACTGTGAAGCACTTTGGGCAACAACGTTGCAATTAAATGTGCTATATAAATAAATAATAACAGTTACTCCGCCCACTCCAGTTGTAGACTACTGGTGGAGGCAAGAACACTTCACAATTTCCCCAGAAATTGTAGCTTTTCTAGTTATTAAGTGTTCTTGCATAGCAAGACCACTTAATGTTATCTCACATATATATTATTAAGTGTTCTTGCATAGCAAGACCACTTAATGTTATCTCACATATATATTATTATTATTATTCTTATTATAGCCAAATTTGCCACCCTAACTCCTCCCACAGTTTTTACACTACATAGACAAAAATATACCAAAACGTGCAGATTGTTCCCGATCGGATTGCTATTACTTTGTGGAACGTTTCGCCGAATGGTTCACGGAATATCGTCGTTCTTCTGGCGAAATTTGTCCCATAGGAATGAATGGCAAAGCTAGAGTGGGAGCTGTCAAAAGCTGAAAAATCAGGACATGATTTCTAAACTGCCACCACTCCCTCATTTTCAGGCCCACCTACACAAATCTTATATCAAAACGTTCAGCTATCCCTGCTGCCACTAGAAATGTCCACGGCTAAGCCATAGTCCTGATAGTTTTCACAATATGACCATTTGTTTGCAACTCACGCCTTCCATTGACATTCATTGAAACTCCACTCTGCAAAGCTCACATTTGAAGGGCAATTTCTAAACTGCGACTGTGCCTTCATTGTTAATATCTCAGAGACATACTATGCATCAAAATGTAGGTCTGGGTCTTGTGATTCTCACAATATAAAGCTCTTCACTGTAGGATTTATAGTTTTCAAAATACGACCGTTTGAAGATGGCAACCGCAAAAATACTCTGACCTGTGCAAGGCTGCAGCAGCAAGTGATGTCATAGACAAAGCCTTTTGTACACCTGCTAGAGTTTTTATAAATGTATGGTTTAATGTAACTGTGCAACAAAGATGCAATTAAATGTGCTATATAAATGATAACAGTTACTGCGCCCACTCCAGTTGTAGACTACTGGTGGAGGCAAGAACACTTCACAATTTCCCCAGAAATTGTAGCTTTTCTAGTTCTTATTATTCTTATTATAGCCAAATTTGCCACCCTAACTCCTCCCACAGTTTTTACACTACATAGACAAAAATATACCAAAACATGCAGATTGTTCCCGATCGGATTGCTATTACTTTGTGGAACGTTTCGCCGAATGGTTCTCGGAATATCGTCGTTCTTGTGGCGAAATTTGTCCCATAGGAATGAATGGCAAAGCTAGAGTGGGAGCTGGCAAAAGCTGAAAAATCAGGACATGATTTCTAAACTGCCACCACTCCCTCATTTTCAGGCCCACCTACACAAATCTTATATCAAAACGTTCAGCTATCCCTGCTGCCACTAAAAATGTCCACAGCTAAGTCGTATTCCTTATAGTTTTCACAATATGACCATTTGTTTGCAACTCACGCAGTCCATTGACATTCATTAAAAACTCCACTCTGCAAAGCTCACATTTGAAGGGCAATTTCTAAACTGCGACTGTGCCTTCATTGTTAATATCTCAGAGACATACTATACATCAAAATGTAGGTCTGGGTCTTGTGATTCTCACAATATAAAGCTCTTCACTGTAGGATTTATAGTTTTTAAAATACGACCGTTTGAAGATGGCAACCGCCAAAATACTCTGACCTGTGCAAGTCTGCAGCAGCAAGTGATGTCATAGACAAAGCCTTTTACACCTGCTAATTTTTTATAACTGTATGTTTTAATGTAACTGTGAAGCACTTTGGGCAACAACATTGCAATTAAATGTGCTATATAAATAAATAATAACAGTTACTCCGCCCACTCTAGTTGTAGACTACTGATGGAGGCAAGAACACTTCACACAATTTCCCCAGAAATTGTAGCTTTTCTAGTTATTCTTATTCTTATTATAGCCAAATTTGCCACCCTAACTCCTCCCACAGTTTTTACACTACATAGCCGAAAATTTACCAAAACGTGCAGATTGTTCCCGATCGGATTGCTATTACTTTGTAGAACATTTCGCCGAATGGTTCACGGAATATCGTCGTTCTTGTGGCAAAATTTGTCCCATAGGAATGAATGGCAAAGCTAGAGTGGGAGCTGGCAAAAGCTGAAAAATCAGGACATGATTTCTAAACTGCCACCACTCCCTCATTTTCAGGCCCACCTACACAAATCTTATATCAAAACGTTCAGCTATCCCTGCTGCCACTAAAAATGTCCACAGCTAAGTCGTATTCCTTATAGTTTTCACAATATGACCATTTGTTTGCAACTCACGCAGTCCATTGACATTCATTAAAAACTCCACTCTGCAAAGCTCACATTTGAAGGGCAATTTCTAAACTGCGACTGTGCCTTCATTGTTAATATCTCAGAGACATACTATACATCAAAATGTAGGTCTGGGTCTTGTGATTCTCACAATATAAAGCTCTTCACTGTAGGATTTATAGTTTTTAACATACGACCGTTTGAAGATGGGAACCGCAAAAATACTCTGACCTGTGCAAGGCTGCAGCAGCAAGTGATGTCATAGACAGGGCCTTTTGCACCTGCTAATGGTTTCTGTAACTGTATGTTTTAATGTAACTGTGAAGCACTTTGGGCAACAACGTTGCAATTAAATGTGCTATATAAATAAATAATAACAGTTACTCCGCCCACTCCAGTTGTAGACTACTGGTGGAGGCAAGAACACTTCACAATTTCCCCAGAAATTGTAGCTTTTCTAGTTATTAAGTGTTCTTGCATAGCAAGACCACTTAATGTTATCTCACATATATATTATTATTAAGTGTTCTTGCATAGCAAGACCACTTAATGTTATCTCACATATATATTATTATTATTATTCTTATTATAGCCAAATTTGCCACCCTAACTCCTCCCACAGTTTTTACAGTACATAGACAAAAATCTACCAAAACGTGCAGATTGTTCCCGATCGGATTGCTATTACTTTGTGGAACGTTTCGCCTAATGGTTCACGGAATATCGTCGTTCTTGTGGCGAAATTTGTCCCATAGGAATGAATGGCAAAGCTAGAGTGGGAGCTGGCAAAAGCTGAAAAATCAGGACATGATTTCTAAACTGCCACCACTCCCTCATTTTCAAGCCCACCTACACAAATCTTATATCAAAACGTTCAGCTATCCCTGCTGCCACTAGAAATGTCCACGGCTAAGCCATAGTCCTGATAATTTTCACAATATGACCATTTGTTTGCAACTCACGCCACCCATTGACATTCATTGAAACTCCACTCTGCAAAGCTCACATTTGAAGGGCAATTTCTAAACTTTGACTGTGCCTTCATTGTTAATATCTCAGAGACATACTATACATCAAAATGTAGGTCTGGGTCTTGGGATTCTCACAATATAAAGCTCTTCACTGTAGGATTTATAGTTTTTAAAATATGACCGTTTGAAGATGACAACCGCAAAAATACTCTGACATGTGCCAGGCTGCAGCAGCAAGTGATGTCATAGACAAAGCCTTTTACACCTGCTAATGTTTTTATAACTGGATGTTTTAATGTAACTGTGAAGCACTGTGGGCAACAACATTGCAATTAAATGTGCTATATAAATAAATAATAACAGTTACTCCGCCCACTCCAGTTGTAGACTACTGGTGGAGGCAAGAACACTTCACAATTTCCCCAGAAATTGTAGCTTTTCTAGTTATTAAGTGTTCTTGCATAGCAAGACCACTTAATGTTATCTCACATATATATTATTAAGTGTTCTTGCATAGCAAGACCACTTAATGTTATCTCACATATATATTATTATTATTATTCTTATTATAGCCAAATTTGCCACCCTAACTCCTCCCACAGTTTTTACACTACATAGACAAAAATATACCAAAACGTGCAGATTGTTCCCGATCGGATTGCTATTACTTTGTGGAACGTTTCGCCGAATGGTTCACGGAATATCGTCGTTCTTCTGGCGAAATTTGTCCCATAGGAATGAATGGCAAAGCTAGAGTGGGAGCTGTCAAAAGCTGAAAAATCAGGACATGATTTCTAAACTGCCACCACTCCCTCATTTTCAGGCCCACCTACACAAATCTTATATCAAAACGTTCAGCTATCCCTGCTGCCACTAGAAATGTCCACGGCTAAGCCATAGTCCTGATAGTTTTCACAATATGACCATTTGTTTGCAACTCACGCCTTCCATTGACATTCATTGAAACTCCACTCTGCAAAGCTCACATTTGAAGGGCAATTTCTAAACTGCGACTGTGCCTTCATTGTTAATATCTCAGAGACATACTATGCATCAAAATGTAGGTCTGGGTCTTGTGATTCTCACAATATAAAGCTCTTCACTGTAGGATTTATAGTTTTCAAAATACGACCGTTTGAAGATGGCAACCGCAAAAATACTCTGACCTGTGCAAGGCTGCAGCAGCAAGTGATGTCATAGACAAAGCCTTTTGTACACCTGCTAGAGTTTTTATAAATGTATGGTTTAATGTAACTGTGCAACAAAGATGCAATTAAATGTGCTATATAAATGATAACAGTTACTGCGCCCACTCCAGTTGTAGACTACTGGTGGAGGCAAGAACACTTCACAATTTCCCCAGAAATTGTAGCTTTTCTAGTTCTTATTATTCTTATTATAGCCAAATTTGCCACCCTAACTCCTCCCACAGTTTTTACACTACATAGACAAAAATATACCAAAACATGCAGATTGTTCCCGATCGGATTGCTATTACTTTGTGGAACGTTTCGCCGAATGGTTCTCGGAATATCGTCGTTCTTGTGGCGAAATTTGTCCCATAGGAATGAATGGCAAAGCTAGAGTGGGAGCTGGCAAAAGCTGAAAAATCAGGACATGATTTCTAAACTGCCACCACTCCCTCATTTTCAGGCCCACCTACACAAATCTTATATCAAAACGTTCAGCTATCCCTGCTGCCACTAAAAATGTCCACAGCTAAGTCGTATTCCTTATAGTTTTCACAATATGACCATTTGTTTGCAACTCACGCAGTCCATTGACATTCATTAAAAACTCCACTCTGCAAAGCTCACATTTGAAGGGCAATTTCTAAACTGCGACTGTGCCTTCATTGTTAATATCTCAGAGACATACTATACATCAAAATGTAGGTCTGGGTCTTGTGATTCTCACAATATAAAGCTCTTCACTGTAGGATTTATAGTTTTTAACATACGACCGTTTGAAGATGGGAACCGCAAAAATACTCTGACCTGTGCAAGGCTGCAGCAGCAAGTGATGTCATAGACAGGGCCTTTTGCACCTGCTAATGGTTTCTATAACTGTATGTTTTAATGTAACTGTGAAGCACTTTGGGCAACAACGTTGCAATTAAATGTGCTATATAAATAAATAATAACAGTTACTCCGCCCACTCCAGTTGTAGACTACTGGTGGAGGCAAGAACACTTCACAATTTCCCCAGAAATTGTAGCTTTTCTAGTTATTAAGTGTTCTTGCATAGCAAGACCACTTAATGTTATCTCACATATATATTATTATTAAGTGTTCTTGCATAGCAAGACCACTTAATGTTATCTCACATATATATTATTATTATTATTCTTATTATAGCCAAATTTGCCACCCTAACTCCTCCCACAGTTTTTACACTACATAGACAAAAATGTACCAAAACGTGCAGATTGTTCCCGATCGCGTTGCTATTACTTTGTGGAACGTTTCGCTGAATGGTTCTCGGAATATCGTCGTTCTTGTGGCAAAATTTGTCCCATAGGAATGAATGGCAAAGCTAGAGTGGGAGCTGGCAAAAGCTGAAAAATCAGGACATGATTTCTAAACTGCCACCACTCCCTCATTTTCAGGCCCACCTACACAAATCTTATATCAAAACGTTCAGCTATCCCTGCTGCCACTAAAAATGTCCACAGCTAAGTCGTATTCCTTATAGTTTTCACAATATGACCATTTGTTTGCAACTCACGCAGTCCATTGACATTCATTAAAAACTCCACTCTGCAAAGCTCACATTTGAAGGGCAATTTCTAAACTGCGACTGTGCCTTCATTGTTAATATCTCAGAGACATACTATACATCAAAATGTAGGTCTGGGTCTTGTGATTCTCACAATATAAAGCTCTTCACTGTAGGATTTATAGTTTTTAACATACGACCGTTTGAAGATGGGAACCGCAAAAATACTCTGACCTGTGCAAGGCTGCAGCAGCAAGTGATGTCATAGACAGGGCCTTTTGCACCTGCTAATGGTTTCTGTAACTGTATGTTTTAATGTAACTGTGAAGCACTTTGGGCAACAACGTTGCAATTAAATGTGCTATATAAATAAATAATAACAGTTACTCCGCCCACTCCAGTTGTAGACTACTGGTGGAGGCAAGAACACTTCACAATTTCCCCAGAAATTGTAGCTTTTCTAGTTATTAAGTGTTCTTGCATAGCAAGACCACTTAATGTTATCTCACATATATATTATTAAGTGTTCTTGCATAGCAAGACCACTTAATGTTATCTCACATATATATTATTATTATTATTCTTATTATAGCCAAATTTGCCACCCTAACTCCTCCCACAGTTTTTACACTACATAGACAAAAATGTACCAAAACGTGCAGATTGTTCCCGATCGCGTTGCTATTACTTTGTGGAACGTTTCGCTGAATGGTTCTCGGAATATCGTCGTTCTTGTGGCAAAATTTGTCCCATAGGAATGAATGGCAAAGCTAGAGTGGGAGCTGGCAAAAGCTGAAAAATCAGGACATGATTTCTAAACTGCCACCACTCCCTCATTTTCAGGCCCACCTACACAAATCTTATATCAAAACGTTCAGCTATCCCTGCTGCCACTAAAAATGTCCACAGCTAAGTCGTATTCCTTATAGTTTTCACAATATGACCATTTGTTTGCAACTCACGCAGTCCATTGACATTCATTAAAAACTCCACTCTGCAAAGCTCACATTTGAAGGGCAATTTCTAAACTGCGACTGTGCCTTCATTGTTAATATCTCAGAGACATACTATACATCAAAATGTAGGTCTGGGTCTTGTGATTCTCACAATATAAAGCTCTTCACTGTAGGATTTATAGTTTTTAACATACGACCGTTTGAAGATGGGAACCGCAAAAATACTCTGACCTGTGCAAGGCTGCAGCAGCAAGTGATGTCATAGACAGGGCCTTTTGCACCTGCTAATGGTTTCTATAACTGTATGTTTTAATGTAACTGTGAAGCACTTTGGGCAACAACGTTGCAATTAAATGTGCTATATAAATAAATAATAACAGTTACTCCGCCCACTCCAGTTGTAGACTACTGGTGGAGGCAAGAACACTTCACAATTTCCCCAGAAATTGTAGCTTTTCTAGTTATTAAGTGTTCTTGCATAGCAAGACCACTTAATGTTATCTCACATATATATTATTATTAAGTGTTCTTGCATAGCAAGACCACTTAATGTTATCTCACATATATATTATTATTATTATTCTTATTATAGCCAAATTTGCCACCCTAACTCCTCCCACAGTTTTTACACTACATAGACAAAAATTTACCAAAACGTGCAGATTGTTCCCGATCGCGTTGCTATTACTTTGTGGAACGTTTCGCTGAATGGTTCTCGGAATATCGTCGTTCTTGTGGCAAAATTTGTCCCATAGGAATGAATGGCAAAGCTAGAGTGGGAGCTGGCAAAAGCTGAAAAATCAGGACATGATTTCTAAACTGCCACCACTCCCTCATTTTCAGGCCCACCTACACAAATCTTATATCAAAACGTTCAGCTATCCCTGCTGCCACTAAAAATGTCCACAGCTAAGTCGTATTCCTTATAGTTTTCACAATATGACCATTTGTTTGCAACTCACGCAGTCCATTGACATTCATTGAAACTCCACTCTGCAAAGCTCACATTTGAAGGGCAATTTCTAAACTGCGACTGTGCCTTCATTGTTAATATCTCAGAGACATACTATACATCAAAATGTAGGTCTGGGTCTTGTGATTCTCATAATATAAAGCTCTTCACTGTAGGATTTATAGTTTTTAAAATACGACCGTTTGAAGATGGAAACCGCAAAAATACTCTGACCTGTGCAAGGCTGCAGCAGCAAGTGATGTCATAGACAGGGCCTTTTGCACCTGCTAATGGTTTCTATAACTGTATGTTTTAATGTAACTGTGAAGCACTTTGGGCAACAACGTTGCAATTAAATGTGCTATATAAATAAATAATAACAGTTACTCCGCCCACTCCAGTTGTAGACTACTGGTGGAGGCAAGAACACTTCACAATTTCCCCAGAAATTGTAGCTTTTCTAGTTATTATTATTATTCTTATTATAGCCAAATTTGCCACCCTAACTCCTCCCACAGTTTTTACACTACATAGACAAAAATATACCAAAACGTGCAGATTGTTCCCGATCGGATTGCTATTACTTTGTGGAACGTTTCGCCGAATGGTTCTCGGAATATCGTCGTTCTTGTGGCGAAATTTGTCCCATAGGAATGAATGGCAAAGCTAGAGTGGGAGCTGGCAAAAGCTGAAAAATCAGGACATGATTTCTAAACTGCCACCACTCCCTCATTTTCAGGCCCACCTACACAAATCTTATATCAAAACGTTCAGCTATCCCTGCTGCCACTAAAAATGTCCACAGCTAAGCCATAGTCCTGATAGTTTTCACAATATGACCATTTGTTTGCAACTCACGCCTTCCATTGACATTCATTAAAAACTCCACTCTGCAAAGCTCACATTTGAAGGGCAATTTTTAAACTGCGACTGTGCCTTCATTGTTAATATCTCAGAGACATACTATACATCAAAATGTAGGTCTGGGTCTTGTGATTCTCACAATATAAAGCTCTTCACTGTAGGATTCATAGTTTTTAAAATACGACCGTTTGAAGATGGCAACCGCCAAAATACTCTGACCTGTGCAAGGCTGCAGCAGCAAGTGATGTCATAGACAAAGCCTTTTACACCTGCTAATTTTTTATAACTGTATGTTTTAATGTAACTGTGAAGCACTTTGGGCAACAACATTGCAATTAAATGTGCTATATAAATAAATACTAACAGTTACTCCGCCCACTCTAGTTGTAGACTACTGATGGAGGCAAGAACACTTCACACAATTTCCCCAGAAATTGTAGCTTTTCTAGTTATTCTTATTCTTATTATAGCCAAATTTGCCACCCTAACTCCTCCCACAGTTTTTACACTACATAGCCGAAAATTTACCAAAACGTGCAGATTGTTCCCGATCGGATTGCTATTACTTTGTAGAACATTTCGCCGAATGGTTCACGGAATATCGTCGTTCTTGTGGCAAAATTTGTCCCATAGGAATGAATGGCAAAGCTAGAGTGGGAGCTGGCAAAAGCTGAAAAATCAGGACATGATTTCTAAACTGCCACCACTCCCTCATTTTCAGGCCCACCTACACAAATCTTATATCAAAACGTTCAGCTATCCCTGCTGCCACTAAAAATGTCCACAGCTAAGTCGTATTCCTTATAGTTTTCACAATATGACCATTTGTTTGCAACTCACGCAGTCCATTGACATTCATTAAAAACTCCACTCTGCAAAGCTCACATTTGAAGGGCAATTTCTAAACTGCGACTGTGCCTTCATTGTTAATATCTCAGAGACATACTATACATCAAAATGTAGGTCTGGGTCTTGTGATTCTCACAATATAAAGCTCTTCACTGTAGGATTTATAGTTTTTAACATACGACCGTTTGAAGATGGGAACCGCAAAAATACTCTGACCTGTGCAAGGCTGCAGCAGCAAGTGATGTCATAGACAGGGCCTTTTGCACCTGCTAATGGTTTCTATAACTGTATGTTTTAATGTAACTGTGAAGCACTTTGGGCAACAACGTTGCAATTAAATGTGCTATATAAATAAATAATAACAGTTACTCCGCCCACTCCAGTTGTAGACTACTGGTGGAGGCAAGAACACTTCACAATTTCCCCAGAAATTGTAGCTTTTCTAGTTATTAAGTGTTCTTGCATAGCAAGACCACTTAATGTTATCTCACATATATATTATTAAGTGTTCTTGCATAGCAAGACCACTTAATGTTATCTCACATATATATTATTATTATTATTCTTATTATAGCCAAATTTGCCACCCTAACTCCTCCCACAGTTTTTACACTACATAGACAAAAATATACCAAAACGTGCAGATTGTTCCCGATCGGATTGCTATTACTTTGTGGAACGTTTCGCCGAATGGTTCACGGAATATCGTCGTTCTTCTGGCGAAATTTGTCCCATAGGAATGAATGGCAAAGCTAGAGTGGGAGCTGTCAAAAGCTGAAAAATCAGGACATGATTTCTAAACTGCCACCACTCCCTCATTTTCAGGCCCACCTACACAAATCTTATATCAAAACGTTCAGCTATCCCTGCTGCCACTAGAAATGTCCACGGCTAAGCCATAGTCCTGATAGTTTTCACAATATGACCATTTGTTTGCAACTCACGCCTTCCATTGACATTCATTGAAACTCCACTCTGCAAAGCTCACATTTGAAGGGCAATTTCTAAACTGCGACTGTGCCTTCATTGTTAATATCTCAGAGACATACTATGCATCAAAATGTAGGTCTGGGTCTTGTGATTCTCACAATATAAAGCTCTTCACTGTAGGATTTATAGTTTTCAAAATACGACCGTTTGAAGATGGCAACCGCAAAAATACTCTGACCTGTGCAAGGCTGCAGCAGCAAGTGATGTCATAGACAAAGCCTTTTGTACACCTGCTAGAGTTTTTATAAATGTATGGTTTAATGTAACTGTGCAACAAAGATGCAATTAAATGTGCTATATAAATGATAACAGTTACTGCGCCCACTCCAGTTGTAGACTACTGGTGGAGGCAAGAACACTTCACAATTTCCCCAGAAATTGTAGCTTTTCTAGTTATTATTATTCTTATTATAGCCAAATTTGCCACCCTAACTCCTCCCACAGTTTTTACACTACATAGACAAAAATTTACCAAAACGTGCAGATTGTTCCCGATCGCGTTGCTATTACTTTGTGGAACATTTCGCTGAATGGTTCTCGGAATATCGTCGTTCTTGTGGCAAAATTTGTTCCATAGGAATGAATGGCAAAGCTAGAGTGGGAGCTGGCAAAAGCTGAAAAATCAGGACATGATTTCTAAACTGCCACTACTCCCTCATTTTCAAGCCCACCTACACAAATCTTATATCAAAACGTTCAGCTATCCCTGCTGCCACTAAAAATGTCCACGGCTAAGCCATAGTCCTGATAGTTTTCACAATATGACCATTTGTTTGCAACTCACGCAGTCCATTGACATTCATTGAAACTCCACTCTGCAAAGCTCACATTTGAAGGGCAATTTCTAAACTGCGACTGTGCCTTCATTGTTAATATTTTAGAGACATACTATACATCAAAATGTAGGTCTGGGTCTTGTGATTCTCACAATGTGAAGCTCTTCACTGTAGGATTTATAGTGTTTAAAATATGACCATTTGAAGATGGCAACTGCCAAAATACTCTGACTTGTGCCAGGGTGGAGCAGCAAGTGATGTCATAGACAAAGCCTTTTACACCTGCTAATGTTTTTATAACTGTATGTTTTAATGTAACTGTGAAGCACTTTGGGCAACAACATTGCAATTAAATGTGCTATATAAATAAATAATAACAGTTACTCCGCCCACTCCAGTTGTAGACTACTGGTGGAGGCAAGAACACTTCACAATTTCCCCAGAAATTGTAGCTTTTCTAGTTCTTATTATTCTTATTATAGCCAAATTTGCCACCCTAACTCCTCCCACAGTTTTTACACTACATAGACAAAAATATACCAAAACATGCAGATTGTTCCCGATCGGATTGCTATTACTTTGTGGAACGTTTCGCCGAATGGTTCTCGGAATATCGTCGTTCTTGTGGCGAAATTTGTCCCATAGGAATGAATGGCAAAGCTAGAGTGGGAGCTGGCAAAAGCTGAAAAATCAGGACATGATTTCTAAACTGCCACCACTCCCTCATTTTCAGGCCCACCTACACAAATCTTATATCAAAACGTTCAGCTATCCCTGCTGCCACTAAAAATGTCCACAGCTAAGTCGTATTCCTTATAGTTTTCACAATATGACCATTTGTTTGCAACTCACGCAGTCCATTGACATTCATTAAAAACTCCACTCTGCAAAGCTCACATTTGAAGGGCAATTTCTAAACTGCGACTGTGCCTTCATTGTTAATATCTCAGAGACATACTATACATCAAAATGTAGGTCTGGGTCTTGTGATTCTCACAATATAAAGCTCTTCACTGTAGGATTTATAGTTTTTAACATACGACCGTTTGAAGATGGGAACCGCAAAAATACTCTGACCTGTGCAAGGCTGCAGCAGCAAGTGATGTCATAGACAGGGCCTTTTGCACCTGCTAATGGTTTCTGTAACTGTATGTTTTAATGTAACTGTGAAGCACTTTGGGCAACAACGTTGCAATTAAATGTGCTATATAAATAAATAATAACAGTTACTCCGCCCACTCCAGTTGTAGACTACTGGTGGAGGCAAGAACACTTCACAATTTCCCCAGAAATTGTAGCTTTTCTAGTTATTAAGTGTTCTTGCATAGCAAGACCACTTAATGTTATCTCACATATATATTATTATTAAGTGTTCTTGCATAGCAAGACCACTTAATGTTATCTCACATATATATTATTATTATTATTCTTATTATAGCCAAATTTGCCACCCTAACTCCTCCCACAGTTTTTACAGTACATAGACAAAAATCTACCAAAACGTGCAGATTGTTCCCGATCGGATTGCTATTACTTTGTGGAACGTTTCGCCTAATGGTTCACGGAATATCGTCGTTCTTGTGGCGAAATTTGTCCCATAGGAATGAATGGCAAAGCTAGAGTGGGAGCTGGCAAAAGCTGAAAAATCAGGACATGATTTCTAAACTGCCACCACTCCCTCATTTTCAAGCCCACCTACACAAATCTTATATCAAAACGTTCAGCTATCCCTGCTGCCACTAGAAATGTCCACGGCTAAGCCATAGTCCTGATAATTTTCACAATATGACCATTTGTTTGCAACTCACGCCACCCATTGACATTCATTGAAACTCCACTCTGCAAAGCTCACATTTGAAGGGCAATTTCTAAACTTTGACTGTGCCTTCATTGTTAATATCTCAGAGACATACTATACATCAAAATGTAGGTCTGGGTCTTGGGATTCTCACAATATAAAGCTCTTCACTGTAGGATTTATAGTTTTTAAAATATGACCGTTTGAAGATGACAACCGCAAAAATACTCTGACATGTGCCAGGCTGCAGCAGCAAGTGATGTCATAGACAAAGCCTTTTACACCTGCTAATGTTTTTATAACTGGATGTTTTAATGTAACTGTGAAGCACTGTGGGCAACAACATTGCAATTAAATGTGCTATATAAATAAATAATAACAGTTACTCCGCCCACTCCAGTTGTAGACTACTGGTGGAGGCAAGAACACTTCACAATTTCCCCAGAAATTGTAGCTTTTCTAGTTATTAAGTGTTCTTGCATAGCAAGACCACTTAATGTTATCTCACATATATATTATTATTATTATTCTTATTATAGCCAAATTTGCCACCCTAACTCCTCCCACAGTTTTTACACTACATAGACAAAAATGTACCAAAACGTGCAGATTGTTCCCGATCGCGTTGCTATTACTTTGTGGAACGTTTCGCTGAATGGTTCTCGGAATATCGTCGTTCTTGTGGCAAAATTTGTCCCATAGGAATGAATGGCAAAGCTAGAGTGGGAGCTGGCAAAAGCTGAAAAATCAGGACATGATTTCTAAACTGCCACCACTCCCTCATTTTCAGGCCCACCTACACAAATCTTATATCAAAACGTTCAGCTATCCCTGCTGCCACTAAAAATGTCCACAGCTAAGTCGTATTCCTTATAGTTTTCACAATATGACCATTTGTTTGCAACTCACGCAGTCCATTGACATTCATTAAAAACTCCACTCTGCAAAGCTCACATTTGAAGGGCAATTTCTAAACTGCGACTGTGCCTTCATTGTTAATATCTCAGAGACATACTATACATCAAAATGTAGGTCTGGGTCTTGTGATTCTCACAATATAAAGCTCTTCACTGTAGGATTTATAGTTTTTAACATACGACCGTTTGAAGATGGGAACCGCAAAAATACTCTGACCTGTGCAAGGCTGCAGCAGCAAGTGATGTCATAGACAGGGCCTTTTGCACCTGCTAATGGTTTCTGTAACTGTATGTTTTAATGTAACTGTGAAGCACTTTGGGCAACAACGTTGCAATTAAATGTGCTATATAAATAAATAATAACAGTTACTCCGCCCACTCCAGTTGTAGACTACTGGTGGAGGCAAGAACACTTCACAATTTCCCCAGAAATTGTAGCTTTTCTAGTTATTAAGTGTTCTTGCATAGCAAGACCACTTAATGTTATCTCACATATATATTATTATTAAGTGTTCTTGCATAGCAAGACCACTTAATGTTATCTCACATATATATTATTATTATTATTCTTATTATAGCCAAATTTGCCACCCTAACTCCTCCCACAGTTTTTACACTACATAGACAAAAATGTACCAAAACGTGCAGATTGTTCCCGATCGCGTTGCTATTACTTTGTGGAACGTTTCGCTGAATGGTTCTCGGAATATCGTCGTTCTTGTGGCAAAATTTGTCCCATAGGAATGAATGGCAAAGCTAGAGTGGGAGCTGGCAAAAGCTGAAAAATCAGGACATGATTTCTAAACTGCCACCACTCCCTCATTTTCAGGCCCACCTACACAAATCTTATATCAAAACGTTCAGCTATCCCTGCTGCCACTAAAAATGTCCACAGCTAAGTCGTATTCCTTATAGTTTTCACAATATGACCATTTGTTTGCAACTCACGCAGTCCATTGACATTCATTAAAAACTCCACTCTGCAAAGCTCACATTTGAAGGGCAATTTCTAAACTGCGACTGTGCCTTCATTGTTAATATCTCAGAGACATACTATACATCAAAATGTAGGTCTGGGTCTTGTGATTCTCACAATATAAAGCTCTTCACTGTAGGATTTATAGTTTTTAACATACGACCGTTTGAAGATGGGAACCGCAAAAATACTCTGACCTGTGCAAGGCTGCAGCAGCAAGTGATGTCATAGACAGGGCCTTTTGCACCTGCTAATGGTTTCTATAACTGTATGTTTTAATGTAACTGTGAAGCACTTTGGGCAACAACGTTGCAATTAAATGTGCTATATAAATAAATAATAACAGTTACTCCGCCCACTCCAGTTGTAGACTACTGGTGGAGGCAAGAACACTTCACAATTTCCCCAGAAATTGTAGCTTTTCTAGTTATTAAGTGTTCTTGCATAGCAAGACCACTTAATGTTATCTCACATATATATTATTATTAAGTGTTCTTGCATAGCAAGACCACTTAATGTTATCTCACATATATATTATTATTATTATTCTTATTATAGCCAAATTTGCCACCCTAACTCCTCCCACAGTTTTTACACTACATAGACAAAAATTTACCAAAACGTGCAGATTGTTCCCGATCGCGTTGCTATTACTTTGTGGAACGTTTCGCTGAATGGTTCTCGGAATATCGTCGTTCTTGTGGCAAAATTTGTCCCATAGGAATGAATGGCAAAGCTAGAGTGGGAGCTGGCAAAAGCTGAAAAATCAGGACATGATTTCTAAACTGCCACCACTCCCTCATTTTCAGGCCCACCTACACAAATCTTATATCAAAACGTTCAGCTATCCCTGCTGCCACTAAAAATGTCCACAGCTAAGTCGTATTCCTTATAGTTTTCACAATATGACCATTTGTTTGCAACTCACGCAGTCCATTGACATTCATTGAAACTCCACTCTGCAAAGCTCACATTTGAAGGGCAATTTCTAAACTGCGACTGTGCCTTCATTGTTAATATCTCAGAGACATACTATACATCAAAATGTAGGTCTGGGTCTTGTGATTCTCATAATATAAAGCTCTTCACTGTAGGATTTATAGTTTTTAAAATACGACCGTTTGAAGATGGAAACCGCAAAAATACTCTGACCTGTGCAAGGCTGCAGCAGCAAGTGATGTCATAGACAGGGCCTTTTGCACCTGCTAATGGTTTCTATAACTGTATGTTTTAATGTAACTGTGAAGCACTTTGGGCAACAACGTTGCAATTAAATGTGCTATATAAATAAATAATAACAGTTACTCCGCCCACTCCAGTTGTAGACTACTGGTGGAGGCAAGAACACTTCACAATTTCCCCAGAAATTGTAGCTTTTCTAGTTATTATTATTATTCTTATTATAGCCAAATTTGCCACCCTAACTCCTCCCACAGTTTTTACACTACATAGACAAAAATATACCAAAACGTGCAGATTGTTCCCGATCGGATTGCTATTACTTTGTGGAACGTTTCGCCGAATGGTTCTCGGAATATCGTCGTTCTTGTGGCGAAATTTGTCCCATAGGAATGAATGGCAAAGCTAGAGTGGGAGCTGGCAAAAGCTGAAAAATCAGGACATGATTTCTAAACTGCCACCACTCCCTCATTTTCAGGCCCACCTACACAAATCTTATATCAAAACGTTCAGCTATCCCTGCTGCCACTAAAAATGTCCACAGCTAAGCCATAGTCCTGATAGTTTTCACAATATGACCATTTGTTTGCAACTCACGCCTTCCATTGACATTCATTAAAAACTCCACTCTGCAAAGCTCACATTTGAAGGGCAATTTTTAAACTGCGACTGTGCCTTCATTGTTAATATCTCAGAGACATACTATACATCAAAATGTAGGTCTGGGTCTTGTGATTCTCACAATATAAAGCTCTTCACTGTAGGATTCATAGTTTTTAAAATACGACCGTTTGAAGATGGCAACCGCCAAAATACTCTGACCTGTGCAAGGCTGCAGCAGCAAGTGATGTCATAGACAAAGCCTTTTACACCTGCTAATTTTTTATAACTGTATGTTTTAATGTAACTGTGAAGCACTTTGGGCAACAACATTGCAATTAAATGTGCTATATAAATAAATAATAACAGTTACTCCGCCTACTCTAGTTGTAGACTACTGATGGAGGCAAGAACACTTCACACAATTTCCCCAGAAATTGTAGCTTTTCTAGTTATTAAGTGTTCTTGCATAGCAAGACCACTTAATGTTATCTCACATATATATTATTAAGTGTTCTTGCATAGCAAGACCACTTAATGTTATCTCACATATATATTATTATTATTATTCTTATTATTCTTATTATAGCCAAATTTGCCACCCTAACTCCTCCCACAGTTTTTACACTACATAGACAAAAATATACCAAAACGTGCAGATTGTTCCCGATCGGATTGCTATTACTTTGTGGAACGTTTCGCCGAATGGTTCACGGAATATCGTCGTTCTTGTGGCGAAATTTGTCCCATAGGAATGAATGGCAAAGCTAGAGTGGGAGCTGGCAAAAGCTGAAAAATCAGGACATGATTTCTAAACTGCCACCACTCCCTCATTTTCAGGACCACCTACACAAATCTTATATCAAAACGTTCAGCTATCCCTGCTGCCACTAGAAATGTCCACGGCTAAGCCATAGTCCTGATAGTTTTCACAATATGACCATTTGTTTGCAACTCACGCCTTCCATTGACATTCATTGAAACTCCACTCTGCAAAGCTCACATTTGAAGGGCAATTTCTAAACTGCGACTGTGCCTTCATTGTTAATATCTCAGAGACATACTATACATCAAAATGTAGGTCTGGGTCTTGTGATTCTCACAATATAAAGCTCTTCACTGTAGGAATTATAGTTTTTAAAATACGACCGTTTGAAGATGGCAACCGCCAAAATACTCTGACCTGTGCAAGGCTGCAGCAGCAAGTGATGTCATAGACAAAGCCTTTTACACCTGCTAATTTTTTATAACTGTATGTTTTAATGTAACTGTGAAGCACTTTGGGCAACAACATTGCAATTAAATGTGCTATATAAATAAATACTAACAGTTACTCCGCCCACTCTAGTTGTAGACTACTGATGGAGGCAAGAACACTTCACACAATTTCCCCAGAAATTGTAGCTTTTCTAGTTATTATTATTATTCTTATTATAGCCAAATTTGCCACCCTAACTCCTCCCACAGTTTTTACACTACATAGACAAAAATTTACCAAAACGTGCAGATTGTTCCCGATCGCGTTGCTATTACTTTGTGGAACGTTTCGCTGAATGGTTCTCGGAATATCGTCATTCTTGTGGCGAAATTTGTCCCATAGGAATGAATGGCAAAGCTAGAGTGGGAGCTGGCAAAAGCTGAAAAATCAGGACATGATTTCTAAACTGCCACTACTCCCTCATTTTCAAGCCCACCTACACAAATCTTATATCAAAACGTTCAGCTATCCCTGCTGCCACTAAAAATGTCCACGGCTAAGCCATAGTCCTGATTGTTTTCGCAATATGACCATTTGTTTGCAACTCACGCAGTCCATTGACATTCATTGAAACGCCACTCTGCAAAGCTCACATTTGAAGGGCAATTTCTAAACTGCGACTGTGCCTTCCTTGTTAATATCTCAGAGACATACTATACATCAAAATGTAGGTCTGGGTCTTGTGATTCTCACAATATAAAGCTCTTCACTGTAGGATTTATAGTTTTTAAAATACGACCGTTTGAAGATGGCAACCGCAAAAATACTCTGACCTGTGCAAGGCTGCAGCAGCAAGTGATGTCATAGACAGGGCCATTTGCACCTGCTAATGTTTTTATAACTGTATGTTTTAATGTAACTGTGCAACAACGTTGCAATTAAATGTGCTATATAAATAAATAATAACAGTTACTCCGCCCACTCCAGTTGTATACTACTGGTGGAGGCAAGAACACTTCACAATTTCCCCAGAAATTGTAGCTTTTCTAGTTCTTATTCTTATTATAGCCAAATTTGCCACCCTAACTCCTCCCACAGTTTTTACACTACATAGCCGAAAATTTACCAAAACGTGCAGATTGTTCCCGATCGGATTGCTATTACTTTGTAGAACATTTCGCCGAATGGTTCACGGAATATCGTCGTTCTTGTGGCAAAATTTGTCCCATAGGAATGAATGGCAAAGCTAGAGTGGGAGCTGGCAAAAGCTGAAAAATGAGGACATGATTTCTAAACTGCCACCACTCCCTCATTTTCAGGCCCACCTACACAAATCTTATATCAAAACGTTCAGCTATCCCTGCTGCCACTAAAAATGTCCACAGCTAAGTCGTATTCCTTATAGTTTTCACAATATGACCATTTGTTTGCAACTCACGCAGTCCATTGACATTCATTGAAACTCCACTCTGCAAAGCTCACATTTGAAGGGCAATTTCTAAACTGCGACTGTGCCTTCATTGTTAATATCTCAGAGACATACTATACATCAAAATGTAGGTCTGGGTCTTGTGATTCTCACAATATAAAGCTCTTCACTGTAGGATTCATAGTTTTTAACATACGACCGTTTGAAGATGGGAACCGCAAAAATACTCTGACCTGTGCAAGGCTGCAGCAGCAAGTGATGTCATAGACAGGGCCTTTTGCACCTGCTAATGGTTTCTATAACTGTATGTTTTAATGTAACTGTGAAGCACTTTGGGCAACAACGTTGCAATTAAATGTGCTATATAAATAAATAATAACAGTTACTCCGCCCACTCCAGTTGTAGACTACTGGTGGAGGCAAGAACACTTCACAATTTCCCCAGAAATTGTAGCTTTTCTAGTTATTAAGTGTTCTTGCATAGCAAGACCACTTAATGTTATCTCACATATATATTATTATTAAGTGTTCTTGCATAGCAAGACCACTTAATGTTATCTCACATATATATTATTATTATTATTCTTATTATAGCCAAATTTGCCACCCTAACTTCTCCCACAGTTTTTACACTACATAGACAAAAATTTACCAAAACGTGCAGATTGCTCCCGATCGCGTTGCTATTACTTTGTGGAACATTTCGCTGAATGGTTCTCGGAATATCGTCGTTCTTGTGGCGAAATTTGTCCCATAGGAATGAATGGCAAAGCTAGAGTGGGAGCTGGCAAAAGCTGAAAAATCAGGACATGATTTCTAAACTGCCACTACTCCCTCATTTTCTTTTTTTTTTATAAATTCTTTATTTATGTCAAGGAAGAACATTACAATAATTGCATATCAAAACGAGCCGATACAGGATATTGTTACATTATATATGCATGGTTCACATCGTATTTGGAATGACCTTAAACTATCCCTCCTAGTAAACCTTCACTTCACCAACGTATCCTGGAATGCGGCTATCAGCTTTTAACCAGTCCTTCCCAGTTTTTTATTTTTAAAATTTTTAAACTTATAACATAGATGAGAGATAAGCAAAGGCAGTAATAAGACAAAAACAGAAACCAATAAGGCAGGTCAAACAGCACCATATATGTCATACTAGTATGTTCGCATGTTAAATATGTTTAGGACATGCCCTATTTTCCATCCTGTGTTTCCATGATAATCTAACAACTCGTTTGCTGTTTTATATTTTTTGTCCAACTCTTACAAAGTTCTATCCAATTGCACCAGTAAGCCCATGTCCCAATCCTTTCGTGGTACTAGTTATTTACAGTCTGCCTGGCTTTCGTGAAATAATTAAGAAGATCTCACAAGAAAGAAGGAAAGGAACAGAGAGATGAAAGTAGATATCAGAGTGTGAAAAAAGGAAAAACTAGGGGAAAGAAAAAAAAAGGGGGGGGGGAGGAGGGTGACGTCAGGAGGGTCCGGCCATCCCATGTCGTGTGAGCTAAACTCACGTATTGGCTGCGCTGGCCTCCCAAGGGCCCCAAATTTTTTCAAACTTTTTCGTCGTACCCCTAACTCGAGCTGTGAGGTCATCCATGAGGTAATTATCTTTAATTTTCCTGATCACCATATCAATCCCTGGGGCCTCCTGTTTCAACCATCCCTGTGCCAGAGCTCTCCTAGCTGCCAGAGTCACCTTATTCAATAGGGTTAGTTGCGCTTTGGTCCAGTTATCTATAGGTCTGGCTAACAGGAACACCCATGGGTCTAGTTTAACCTCCCTCTCAAATATGTCTCGTAGCAATTGCGCAATTTGTCGCCAAAACACTTGTGCTATTGGGCATTCCCACCACATGTGGACATATGTGCCCTTGAGACCACATCCTCGCCAGCATAGGTCTGTAGTAATTTGATTCATACGGCTCAACTTTACCGGTGTGGTATACCACCTAAATAGCGTCTTATAGGACTGTTCCTGCAGGGAGACACACATAGAAGCCTGCGCGGCCGCCTCCCACATCTCCTGCCACTCCACTCCCTCTAATGTCTCTCCTAATTCCGCTTCCCATTGGGCTATGTATGTTAGTCCTCCCCATTCTGAAGTGTTGTGGCATAAATGTAAGTAGATAAGTGAAATCATTTTTCCTGGGAATCGTTCTTTTGCGCACATTCTCTCAAAGAACGTCATCTGTGCCTCTGCGGCTTGTTTAACCTGGATGTTACGGGCATAATCCCTGATCTGAAGGTACCTGAAATAGTCAAAGGGTCGCAGAGGTGTTTTATTTTGCAGATTGTCAAAAGTCACGATCGAGCCCCCCTCGTATAGCTGAAATAACCTTTGCAGTCCCGCCCTTTCCATGCCTCTAAACTCCCGGGCCGACATCCCTGGTAAGAATGCTTTGTTCCTCAATAGAGGGGTCATCGGTGAGGGGGAGGACGCCAAGCCATACTTAGGTGCAGCCGTGTCCCATATTTTCAGCGAGTTAGAGATCGCTGGACAAGTCACTGTTATGTTCGGTCTGTGCTCCTTCGGGGTCCACATATAGAACTGAGGCATATCCATCCCCATAAGGGATGCTTCCAGGTCAACCCATCTTCTTTCCTCAGGCGGGGAGTGCCACAGCGCCACCTGTGCCAGTTGGGCGGCAATGTAATAAAAGTGTAAATGTGGAAGGCCAAGTCCTCCTCTGCCCTTAGCTCGATAAAGAATGTTGCGTGATACCCTGTGTTTCCTGTTTTGCCATATAAATTTGCCTATGGCTTGCTGTAGCGGTCCTAGGTCTGATCTGGATACCCTTATCGGAAGTGCCTGGAACAAAAACAATATTCTGGGTAGCACATTCATCTTTACGGAGTGTATCCTGCCGATCCAAGAAATTGCCTTTTCCATCCATTTCTCCATATCCGTCATCAAGGTCTTAATCAGCGGAGTGTAATTCTGTTGGTATAATTTAGATGGATCCGCTGTCAATCGTATGCCTAGATATTTTATGTGATCTCTCGATATTCTTAACTTGTAGGTTCTCCCTATGTAGTCTGTGTCCAGCTCCGGCATCCCTATGGGTAACACACTGGATTTATCCATATTCACCTTGTATCCGGCCAATTCTCCAAATTCTCCCAAAACGTCTGCCAGTGCCGCCATAGATCCCCTCGGTTCAGTTAGCGTCAGTAACACGTCGTCGGCAAATGCCGACACCACGTATCGTTTCCCTCCGACATCTACCCCTTTGATATTCGGGGCTGCGCATATTGCCTGAAGGAGCGGCTCTAAAGACAGGGCGAATAATAAGGGCGACAATGGGCATCCTTGTCTCGTGCCATTGCTAAGACCAAACGGTTTTATCTTTGCACCCGAAATGCGGATTTGGGCTCTGACGTTGGTATACATTGCTCGAACCGCAGTCGTGAACTGAACCGGGAATCCAAGGTGATCCAGCATTGTAAATAAGTAAGGCCATTGAACCCTGTCGAAAGCCTTTTCGGCATCCAACGATAGTAATATCGTCGGTATCTTCCTCGTGGTTTGTCTCCATATGAGGTCCACGTTACGTCGAGTATTCTCTAATAGTTGTCTAGTTGGTATAAACCCCACCTGGTCAGGGTGAATCAGCCGAGGTAGGATCAGATTTATCCTGGTAGCCAGGATCTTCGCTAGTATTTTTGAGTCGTGATTGATAAGGGAAATCGGGCGAAAGTTTTCTGGGGTCGACAAATCTCTGCCTGGTTTCGGCAGTAAAACGATGTCTGCTAGGGACATATCCCTATCAGGCGTTCCTCCATCTAATAATTCGTTAAGCCAATCAACCAGGTGTGGAACCAGTTCTTCCCTAAAGGTTTTATAATAAGAGCCATCGAATCCATCCGGTCCCGGAGCCTTATTACTTTTCAGAGTATAGATTGCCACTTCTACTTCCCCCTCTGCAATCGGTTTCCTCAAGGACTCCACTTCCGCCCCATTTAGTTTTGGTAAATCCAGCCCGGCAAGGAAGGCTTGTATCTTGTCCCTTTCGTCGCTGATTCTGGCGGGGTCTGTTGTGGAGTGGTTGTATAGTTTAGCGAAGAATTCCGTAAATACTGTAGCTATATCTGTGGGGTCTGTGCGGTATTGACCTAAGGCATCTCTGATTTTAGTAATGTGGGGTCGATGCTGTCGTGGCCGTAACGTTCTCGCCAGTAGGGTATCCATCTTGTTGCCCTTTTCAAAATAGGTCCGTTTAGATCTTACGATAGCCCGTGCTGTTTCGTCTATCATCGTTCCTTTAATCGAGGCTCTCAGTTCCCGCACCACCTGCAAGTTAGCAGGTGTAGCGTCGATCTTATGTTTCAGTTCGGCCTCACGCAAGGACTCCAGAAGGGAAGATAGCAGTTGGGTTTTGCGTTTTTTCTTCAGCGTTGCTGCACGAATCAAAACGCCCCTGATCACCGTTTTATGAGCCGACCACACCGTCACCTTTGATAAATCCGTGCCAGTTTCTCTAGCGAAGTAGTCAAGCAATTCCTTCCTAACCTCCTCAACTATTGCCGGATCACGCAGCAAAGAAGTGTTCAATTTCCATGACCATGGGGACATAGCACTTAGTTTATCCAATGTTATGGAAATGTCAGCGTGATCAGACCAGGTTATGGATCCTACAGTCGATATCGATACTTTGGGCACTGAGTGAGTATTAACCAAAAACAAGTCAATTCTCGAGTAAGTATCATGGGGTGCAGAGTAGAATGTAAAATCGTTGTCGACCGGGTGTTGTGCCCTCCAGATATCTACTAAGCCTGTGTCCTGCATGAAGATATGTAATAATTTGTCCTGTCCGCCCCTATTATGCGATCTAGGAATACCTTTACCTGATCCCCTATCTCTCGCCGGGCATGGCGCTGCATTGAAATCGCCTCCTACTATTATCATGCCATGTGGTAGAGTGTTAATCATCAGTGTCAATTCCGCCCAAAACTCCTTAGAGGGGTCATTGGGGCCATAAAGATTAATAATATGTATGCTATGGGAGTACAACGTTCCTGACAGGAGCACAAAGCGGCCCCCCGAGTCCGCATGTACCCTAGTAACATTAAGCGGGCATCTGTGGTGTACCAGGATTGCAATGCCATTCCTCTTATTGAGCGCTCTCGACTCATACGTGGTTCGGTACGTACGGTCTCTGAGTGCAAATTTCGCCGAGGCCTGAATGTGTGTCTCCTGCAGGAAAGCTATATCGGGGTTCAAACGGTTGAGATCCCTAAACATGAGGCGCCTTTTTTTGGGTGCATTAAGACCTTTAACATTCATGGACAATATCTTCACCGGCATGGGTCTATCCCGTGTGAATCGCTATGATAAAACCCATTGTGAAGCCTGCGCACTAAATGTATTTCGTCTAACTTTCTCTCGGTAGGAATAGATAATCTTCGCCGGCGCGATCTAGCTTGCATAGTAAGCGCTGCTCCTGTCATTGAAGTCTCACCAGTTACGTTCCGGCCGTTCCTAAGGTGTATTCCCCCAACGTCACCCTCCAGGGCTGGGTAAGGGAAGGTATAAGAAGGGATAGAAAGGGGACAAAATAAAGAGGAAAAAAAAAGAACAGTAAGTAGAAAACATATTATGTACAGTAAATGCCTGGTCTTATCTAAAGCCAGGCTCTTGTGGGGTATGAGTCCCTGTCCCTCCAGTGATCCTAAAAGGCTCAACAGGGCCAGGGATTCAGACCAACCTAAAAATAATTAAAACCGCAGCCGAATAGAAACGATTGGTGGCGGTCATTACAAATACATTCACCTAGGTAGGACGCCCCACCCCAGGCTCCCCTTGGGTATCATACCCGTACTCCTTCTCGGGCATCCCTTGCAACTCGACTTTACTCTCGCCCTGTGATCCCCTCGCTGCTCCCTGCATCCTATGGGTGGAAAGAGCTTGCCTTGCGTGTTATTTAAATCAAATGGGAAGACATTTATATAGGCCCGACCGGGGTATCCAGGGTTCGTGCGACTAAATATGGGCTATAGCCCTGGGGATATCCCACAGCTAATGGGGCGTGAGCCGGAGGCGGGAAGAAATAAGGCCTAAACCGACGTCCCCCCTCCCCCGTAAAGAACAAGCAGTATGCCCTTTGCCTCAATTGTTGGGGACCCCCCTCATCCCTAGCTCCCCGAGTCAGCCGGAGTGGAGCATACGGGTGCCAAAAATTGGTCTTGGTGGATTTCAACTATCCACCTCTATGCAGCCCAACATGTGGCCGCATCTAATACCTGGTTGTGGGTACTCGAGAGTGAAAGAGGAAGCATAAATACATAGAAGGGGGGTACGAAGAAAAAACTAAAAACTGTTTAAACATGCCTATAACCGAACAATAGGTGTGCATAGTACAAATACAAATAACCCCTCCGTCGGTGCCTACCCCACCGTCCACCCCGCTCCCGCCGGACATATTAAAAGTCAGAGTCCAGACCTCACAACAATAGCGAAAACGTTAACCCATGAGCTGGCAACCACACCGTGCCTCGATTGTATGCTGGGCGCCGCCTTGCAGATGCGTCAGAATCATGTCCCCAATATGAGTATATAATCCCACACCTTTCCAGAAGGAGAAGCCCTAACCCTCCCCAAAACACAATGGAGCCCCCCCCCCGGATATCAACCCCAGGCCGAGCAAAAATCACTCGCTCCTGACGGGTACAAAAACCTTTAAATTAAAATAGATATAAGTGCCCGCAGAAAAAAGACCCCCTCCCAAAAAAACAGGATGCAAAATACCCCCCACAAGCCGTCCCCAATGGGGCACTTCTTCAAGGGGCTGGCACCAGAAAAGGAACGTAAGGGAGCCCCCCGCGGACCTCACTCACCCGCCGTGTACCATTCTCGAGGGAGGGGATGTACCGTCGCTGTCGCAGCTCCAGGCACTGCAATGTCGCCTGTGTCTTGTACCCCTAGGTCGTGCAGGAATGCCGCCGGATCGCCCCCAGGGTGTAGGATCTTAGAGCGCCCATCCTTAAAGGCCATCAGGCGGAACGGATGGCCCCACGCGTATTTAATAGAGTGCTGTTGGAGCAATTCAGTTATAGGCCTCCATTCCCTCCTCTGTCTCAGGGTGTCTGGTGTCAGGTCCTGAAATAGGGCCAATTCAGCTCCTCTATACTTGATTTGGTTTTCCCTTCCATATCTCATCAAAGCTTCCTTTGTTTGAAAAAACTGAAATTTGATGATGATATCCCTGGGTCTGGTATCATTTGGCCGTCTGACCCTGAGAGCCCTATGAGCCCTCTCAACATGCCAGAGGTTTTCCGGTATGTTTGGTAGCAATGGTTTAAATATGGCGAGTACCACCTCAATCAGGGAGCCTTCCCCCTCTCTCTCTGGCAAACCCCGCAGTCTGATATTGTTCCTACGCGAGCGGTTGCCCAAATCTTCTAGTGCATATTCAGCCACCGCTAACCTGGATGTTAACAGGTTAATTTGCGCAGCGGCTGCATTGTGAGCTTCCACTGTGGACTCCACTCTTTGCTCTAGCACTGCTGTTCTATTGCCGAGTGCCTGTATCTCCGCCTTAACTTCGGCGGTATTTCTAGCTATCTCTGTCGCTAGGTAGGATCTTACCTCCGCCAAGGTAGCCAGTATCTGTTTGGCGTCAGGCTCTTGGGATCCCGAAGTCCCGCTGGATGCCGGGCTGGAAGGAGATCGCGGCCCTCCAAGGCTTTCCCGTCCGCCATCTTGGGTGTTCCTCATGGCGCGGGAGGCCGCAAAGAGATCTGCCACCGTCGCTCCCTGTTCAGCCTGTTTTTTGGTCGGCTTCTTAGGGGCCCGCTTTTCCATCTCAGGTCTCCCTTCAGTTTGATCCGCAATCGGTCACGGAATGCCGCTTCTGTTAGCCGTTGATCCAGTGGTCCCGGCGGAGCTCACACGGACACGTCCAGCTCGCTCCCACCTCAGACCACGCCCCCTACTCCCTCATTTTCAAGCCCACCTACACAAATCTTATATCAAAACGTTCAGCTATCCCTGCTGCCACTAAAAATGTCCACGGCTAAGCCATAGTCTTGATTGTTTTCGCAATATGACCATTTGTTTGCAACTCACGCAGTCCATTGACATTAATTGAAACGCCACTCTGCAAAGCTCACATTTGAAGGGCAATTTCTAAACTGCGACTGTGCCTTCCTTGTTAATATCTCAGAGACATACTATACATCAAAATGTAGGTCAGGGTCTTGTGATTCTCACAATATAAAGCTCTTCACTGTAGGATTTATAGTTTTTAAAATACGACCGTTTGAAGATGGCAACCGCAAAAATACTCTGACCTGTGCAAGGCTGCAGCAGCAAGTGATGTCATAGACAGGGCCATTTGCACCTGCTAATGTTTTTATAACTGTATGTTTTAATGTAACTGTGCAACAACGTTGCAATTAAATGTGCTATATAAATAAATAACAGTTACTCCGCCCACTCCAGTTGTATACTACTGGTGGAGGCAAGAACACTTCACAATTTCCCCAGAAATTGTAGCTTTTCTAGTTATTATTATTATTCTTATTATAGCCAAATTTGCCACCCTAACTCCTCCCACAGTTTTTACACTACATAGACAAAAATATACCAAAACGTGCAGATTGTTCCCGATCGGATTGCTATTACTTTGTGGAACGTTTCGCCGAATGGTTCTCGGAATATCGTCGTTCTTGTGGCGAAATTTGTCACATAGGAATGAATGGCAAAGCTAGAGTGGGAGCTGGCAAAAGCTGAAAAATCAGGACATGATTTCTAAACTGCCACCACTCCCTCATTTTCAGGCCCACCTACACAAATCTTATATCAAAACGTTCAGCTATCCCTGCTGCCACTAGAAATGTCCACGGCTAAGCCATAGTCCTGATAGTTTTCACAATATGACCATTTGTTTGCAACTCACGCAGTCCATTGACATTCATTGAAACTCCACTCTGCAAAGCTCACATTTGAAGGGCAATTTCTAAACTGCGACTGTGCCTTCATTGTTAATATTTTAGAGACATACTATACATCAAAATGTAGGTCTGGGTCTTGTGATTCTCACAATGTGAAGCTCTTCACTGTAGGATTTATAGTGTTTAAAATATGACCATTTGAAGATGGCAACTGCCAAAATACTCTGACTTGTGCCAGGGTGGAGCAGCAAGTGATGTCATAGACAAAGCCTTTTACACCTGCTAATGTTTTTATAACTGTATGTTTTAATGTAACTGTGAAGCACTTTGGGCAACAACATTGCAATTAAATGTGCTATATAAATAAATAATAACAGTTACTCCGCCCACTCCAGTTGTAGACTACTGGTGGAGGCAAGAACACTTCACAATTTCCCCAGAAATTGTAGCTTTTCTAGTTATTAAGTGTTCTTGCATAGCAAGACCACTTAATGTTATCTCACATATATATTATTAAGTGTTCTTGCATAGCAAGACCACTTAATGTTATCTCACATATATATTATTATTAAGTGTTCTTGCATAGCAAGACCACTTAATGTTATCTCACATATATATTATTATTATTCTTATTATAGCCAAATTTGCCACCCTAACTCCTCCCACAGTTTTTACACTACATAGACAGAAATATACCGAAACGTGCGGATTGTTCCCGATTGGATTGCTATTACTTTGTGGAATGTTTCGCCGAATGGTTCACGGAATATTGTCGTTCTTGTGGCGAAATTTGTCCCATAGGAATGATAGGCAAAGCTAGAGTGGGAGCTGGCAAAAGCTGAAAAATCAGGACATGATTTCTAAACTGCCACCACTCCCTCATTTTCAGGCCCACCTACACACATCTTATATCAACACGTTCAGCTATCCCAGCTGGCACTAAAAATGTCCACAGCTAAGCCATAGTCCTGATAGTTTTCAAAATATGACCATTTGTTTGCAACTCACGCAGTCCATTGACATTCATTGAAACTCCACTCTGCAAAGCTCACATTTGAAGGGCAATTTCTAAACTGCGACTGTGCCTTCATTGTTAATATCTCAGAGACATACTATGCATAAAAATGTAGGTCTGGGTCTTGTGATTCTCACAATATAAAGCTCTTCACTGTAGGGTTTATAGTTTTTAAAATACGACCGTTTGAAGATGGCAACCGCAAAAATACTCTGACCTGTGCCAGGGTGGAGCAGCAAGTGATGTCATACACAGGGCCTTTTATACATCTGCTAATGTTTTTATAAATGTATGTTTTAATGTAACTGTGAAGCACTTTGGGCAACAACGTTGCAATTAAATGTGCTATATAAATAAATAATAAGTTACTCCGCCCACTTCAGTTGTAGACTACTGGTGGAGGCAAGAACACTTCACACAATTTCCCCAGAAATTGTAGCTTTCTAGTTATTAAGTGTTCTTGCATAGCAAGACCACTTAATGTTATCTCACATATATATTATTAAGTGTTCTTGCATAGCAAGACCACTTAATGTTATCTCACATATATATTATTATTATTATTCTTATTATTCTTATTATAGCCAAATTTGCCACCCTAACTCCTCCCACAGTTTTTACACTACATAGACAAAAATATACCAAAACGTGCAGATTGTTCCCGATCGGATTGCTATTACTTTGTGGAACGTTTCGCCGAATGGTTCACGGAATATCGTCGTTCTTGTGGCGAAATTTGTCCCATAGGAATGAATGGCAAAGCTAGAGTGGGAGCTGGCAAAAGCTGAAAAATCAGGACATGATTTCTAAACTGCCACCACTCCCTCATTTTCAGGCCCACCTACACAAATCTAATATCAAAACGTTCAGCTATCCCTGCTGCCACTAGAAATGTCCACGGCTAAGCCATAGTCCTGATAGTTTTCACAATATGACCATTTGTTTGCAACTCACGCCTTCCATTGACATTCATTGAAACTCCACTCTGCAAAGCTCACATTTGAAGGGCAATTTTTAAACTGCGACTGTGCCTTCATTGTTAATATCTCAGAGACATACTATACATCAAAATGTAGGTCTGGGTCTTGTGATTCTCACAATATAAAGCTCTTCACTGTAGGATTTATAGTTTTTAAAATACGACCGTTTGAAAATGGCAACCGCCAAAATACTCTGACCTGTGCAAGGCTGCAGCAGCAAGTGATGTCATAGACAAAGCCTTTTACACCTGCTAATTTTTTATAACTGTATGTTTTAATGTAACTGTGAAGCACTTTGGGCAACAACATTGCAATTAAATGTGCTATATAAATAAATACTAACAGTTACTCCGCCCACTCTAGTTGTAGACTACTGATGGAGGCAAGAACACTTCACACAATTTCCCCAGAAATTGTAGCTTTTCTAGTTATTATTATTCTTATTATATCCAAATTTGCCACCCTAACTCCTCCCACAGTTTTTACACTACATAGCCGAAAATTTACCAAAACGTGCAGATTGTTCCCGATCGGATTGCTATTACTTTGTAGAACATTTCGCCGAATGGTTCACGGAATATCGTCGTTCTTGTGGCAAAATTTGTCCCATAGGAATGAATGGCAAAGCTAGAGTGGGAGCTGGCAAAAGCTGAAAAATCAGGACATGATTTCTAAACTGCCACCACTCCCTCATTTTCAGGCCCACCTACACAAATCGTATATCAAAACGTTCAGCTATCCCTGCTGCCACTAAAAATGTCCACAGCTAAGTCGTATTCCTTATAGTTTTCACAATATGACCATTTGTTTGCAACTCACCCAGTCCATTGACATTCATTGAAACTCCACTCTGCAAAGCTCACATTTGAAGGGCAATTTCTAAACTGCGGCTGTGCCTTCATTGTTAATATCTCAGAGACATACTATACATCAAAATGTAGGTCTGGGTCTTGTGATTCTCACAATATAAAGCTCTTCACTGTAGGATTTATAGTTTTCAAAATACGACCGTTTGAAGATGGCAACCGCAAAAATACTCTGACCTGTGCAAGGCTGCAGCAGCAAGTGATGTCATAGACATGCACCTGCTAATGGTTTCTATAACTGTATGTTTTAATGTAACCGTGAAGCACTTTGGGCAACAACGTTGCAATTAAATGTGCTATATAAATAAATAATAACAGTTACTCCGCCCACTCCAGTTGTATACTACTGTTGGAGGCAAGAACACTTCACAATTTCCCCAGAAATTGTAGCTTTTCTAGTTATTCTTATTATTAAGTGTTCTTGCATAGCAAGACCACTTAATGTTATCTCACATATATATTATTAAGTGTTCTTGCATAGCAAGACCACTTAATGTTATCTCACATATATATTATTATTATTATTCTTATTATTCTTATTATAGCCAAATTTGCCACCCTAACTCCTCCCACAGTTTTTACACTACATAGACAAAAATATACCAAAACGTGCAGATTGTTCCCGATCGGATTGCTATTACTTTGTGGAACGTTTCGCCGAATGGTTCACGGAATATCGTCGTTCTTCTGGCGAAATTTGTCCCATAGGAATGAATGGCAAAGCTAGAGTGGGAGCTGTCAAAAGCTGAAAAATCAGGACATGATTTCTAAACTGCCACCACTCCCTCATTTTCAGGCCCACCTACACAAATCTTATATCAAAACGTTCAGCTATCCCTGCTGCCACTAGAAATGTCCACGGCTAAGCCATAGTCCTGATAGTTTTCACAATATGACCATTTGTTTGCAACTCACGCCTTCCATTGACATTCATTGAAACTCCACTCTGCAAAGCTCACATTTGAAGGGCAATTTCTAAACTGCGACTGTGCCTTCATTGTTAATATCTCAGAGACATACTATGCATCAAAATGTAGGTCTGGGTCTTGTGATTCTCACAATATAAAGCTCTTCACTGTAGGATTTATAGTTTTTAAAATACGACCGTTTGAAGATGGCAACCGCCAAAATACTCTGACCTGTGCAAGGCTGCAGCAGCAAGTGATGTCATAGACAAAGCCTTTTGTACACCTGCTAGAGTTTTTATAAATGTATGGTTTAATGTAACTGTGCAACAAAGATGCAATTAAATGTGCTATATAAATGATAACAGTTACTGCGCCCACTCCAGTTGTAGACTACTGGTGGAGGCAAGAACACTTCACAATTTCCCCAGAAATTGTAGCTTTTCTAGTTCTTATTATTCTTATTATAGCCAAATTTGCCACCCTAACTCCTCCCACAGTTTTTACAGTACATAGACAAAAATCTACCAAAACGTGCAGATTGTTCCCGATCGGATTGCTATTACTTTGTGGAACGTTTCGCCTAATGGTTCACGGAATATCGTCGTTCTTGTGGCGAAATTTGTCCCATAGGAATGAATGGCAAAGCTAGAGTGGGAGCTGGCAAAAGCTGAAAAATCAGGACATGATTTCTAAACTGCCACCACTCCCTCATTTTCAGGCCCACCTACACAAATCTAATATCAAAACGTTCAGCTATCCCTGCTGCCACTAGAAATGTCCACGGCTAAGCCATAGTCCTGATAGTTTTCACAATATGACCATTTGTTTGCAACTCACGCCTTCCATTGACATTCATTGAAACTCCACTCTGCAAAGCTCACATTTGAAGGGCAATTTTTAAACTGCGACTGTGCCTTCATTGTTAATATCTCAGAGACATACTATACATCAAAATGTAGGTCTGGGTCTTGTGATTCTCACAATATAAAGCTCTTCACTGTAGGATTTATAGTTTTTAAAATACGACCGTTTGAAAATGGCAACCGCCAAAATACTCTGACCTGTGCAAGGCTGCAGCAGCAAGTGATGTCATAGACAAAGCCTTTTACACCTGCTAATTTTTTATAACTGTATGTTTTAATGTAACTGTGAAGCACTTTGGGCAACAACATTGCAATTAAATGTGCTATATAAATAAATAATAACAGTTACTCCGCCCACTCCAGTTGTAGACTACTGGTGGAGGCAAGAACACTTCACAATTTCCCCAGAAATTGTAGCTTTTCTAGTTATTATTATTCTTATTATAGCCAAATTTGCCACCCTAACTCCTCCCACAGTTTTTACACTACATAGACAAAAATGTACCAAAACGTGCAGATTGTTCCCGATCGCGTTGCTATTACTTTGTGGAACGTTTCGCTGAATGGTTCTCGGAATATCGTCGTTCTTGTGGCGAAATTTGTCCCATAGGAATGAATGGCAAAGCTAGAGTGGGAGCTGGCAAAAGCTGAAAAATCAGGACATGATTTCTAAACTGCCACTACTCCCTCATTTTCAAGCCCACCTACACAAATCTTATATCAAAACGTTCAGCTATCCCTGCTGCCACTAAAAATGTCCACGGCTAAGCCATAGTCCTGATTGTTTTCGCAATATGACCATTTTTTCAACTCACGCAGTCCATTGACATTCATTGAAACGCCACTCTGCAAAGCTCACATTTGAAGGGCAATTTCTAAACTGCGACTGTGCCTTCCTTGTTAATATCTCAGAGACATACTATACATCAAAATGTAGGTCTGGGTCTTGTGATTCTCACAATATAAAGCTCTTCACTGTAGGATTTATAGTTTTTAAAATACGACCGTTTGAAGATGGCAACCGCAAAAATACTCTGACCTGTGCAAGGCTGCAGCAGCAAGTGATGTCATAGACAGGGCCATTTGCACCTGCTAATGTTTTTATAACTGTATGTTTTAATGTAACTGTGAAGCACTTTGGGCAACAACATTGCAATTAAATGTGCTATATAAATAAATAATAACAGTTACTCCGCCCACTCCAGTTGTAGACTACTGGTGGAGGCAAGAACACTTCACAATTTCCCCAGAAATTGTAGCTTTTCTAGTTATTAAGTGTTCTTGCATAGCAAGACCACTTAATGTTATCTCACATATATATTATTAAGTGTTCTTGCATAGCAAGACCACTTAATGTTATCTCACATATATATTATTATTAAGTGTTCTTGCATAGCAAGACCACTTAATGTTATCTCACATATATATTATTATTATTCTTATTATAGCCAAATTTGCCACCCTAACTCCTCCCACAGTTTTTACACTACATAGACAGAAATATACCGAAACGTGCGGATTGTTCCCGATTGGATTGCTATTACTTTGTGGAATGTTTCGCCGAATGGTTCACGGAATATTGTCGTTCTTGTGGCGAAATTTGTCCCATAGGAATGATAGGCAAAGCTAGAGTGGGAGCTGGCAAAAGCTGAAAAATCAGGACATGATTTCTAAACTGCCACCACTCCCTCATTTTCAGGCCCACCTACACACATCTTATATCAACACGTTCAGCTATCCCAGCTGGCACTAAAAATGTCCACAGCTAAGCCATAGTCCTGATAGTTTTCAAAATATGACCATTTGTTTGCAACTCACGCAGTCCATTGACATTCATTGAAACTCCACTCTGCAAAGCTCACATTTGAAGGGCAATTTCTAAACTGCGACTGTGCCTTCATTGTTAATATCTCAGAGACATACTATGCATAAAAATGTAGGTCTGGGTCTTGTGATTCTCACAATATAAAGCTCTTCACTGTAGGGTTTATAGTTTTTAAAATACGACCGTTTGAAGATGGCAACCGCAAAAATACTCTGACCTGTGCCAGGGTGGAGCAGCAAGTGATGTCATACACAGGGCCTTTTATACATCTGCTAATGTTTTTATAAATGTATGTTTTAATGTAACTGTGAAGCACTTTGGGCAACAACGTTGCAATTAAATGTGCTATATAAATAAATAATAAGTTACTCCGCCCACTTCAGTTGTAGACTACTGGTGGAGGCAAGAACACTTCACACAATTTCCCCAGAAATTGTAGCTTTCTAGTTATTAAGTGTTCTTGCATAGCAAGACCACTTAATGTTATCTCACATATATATTATTAAGTGTTCTTGCATAGCAAGACCACTTAATGTTATCTCACATATATATTATTATTATTATTCTTATTATTCTTATTATAGCCAAATTTGCCACCCTAACTCCTCCCACAGTTTTTACACTACATAGACAAAAATATACCAAAACGTGCAGATTGTTCCCGATCGGATTGCTATTACTTTGTGGAACGTTTCGCCGAATGGTTCACGGAATATCGTCGTTCTTGTGGCGAAATTTGTCCCATAGGAATGAATGGCAAAGCTAGAGTGGGAGCTGGCAAAAGCTGAAAAATCAGGACATGATTTCTAAACTGCCACCACTCCCTCATTTTCAGGCCCACCTACACAAATCTAATATCAAAACGTTCAGCTATCCCTGCTGCCACTAGAAATGTCCACGGCTAAGCCATAGTCCTGATAGTTTTCACAATATGACCATTTGTTTGCAACTCACGCCTTCCATTGACATTCATTGAAACTCCACTCTGCAAAGCTCACATTTGAAGGGCAATTTTTAAACTGCGACTGTGCCTTCATTGTTAATATCTCAGAGACATACTATACATCAAAATGTAGGTCTGGGTCTTGTGATTCTCACAATATAAAGCTCTTCACTGTAGGATTTATAGTTTTCAAAATACGACCGTTTGAAGATGGCAACCGCAAAAATACTCTGACCTGTGCAAGGCTGCAGCAGCAAGTGATGTCATAGACAAAGCCTTTTACACCTGCTAATTTTTTATAACTGTATGTTTTAATGTAACTGTGAAGCACTTTGGGCAACAACATTGCAATTAAATGTGCTATATAAATAAATACTAACAGTTACTCCGCCCACTCTAGTTGTAGACTACTGATGGAGGCAAGAACACTTCACACAATTTCCCCAGAAATTGTAGCTTTTCTAGTTATTATTATTCTTATTATATCCAAATTTGCCACCCTAACTCCTCCCACAGTTTTTACACTACATAGCCGAAAATTTACCAAAACGTGCAGATTGTTCCCGATCGGATTGCTATTACTTTGTAGAACATTTCGCCGAATGGTTCACGGAATATCGTCGTTCTTGTGGCAAAATTTGTCCCATAGGAATGAATGGCAAAGCTAGAGTGGGAGCTGGCAAAAGCTGAAAAATCAGGACATGATTTCTAAACTGCCACCACTCCCTCATTTTCAGGCCCACCTACACAAATCGTATATCAAAACGTTCAGCTATGCCTGCTGCCACTAAAAATGTCCACAGCTAAGTCGTATTCCTTATAGTTTTCACAATATGACCATTTGTTTGCAACTCACCCAGTCCATTGACATTCATTGAAACTCCACTCTGCAAAGCTCACATTTGAAGGGCAATTTCTAAACTGCGGCTGTGCCTTCATTGTTAATATCTCAGAGACATACTATACATCAAAATGTAGGTCTGGGTCTTGTGATTCTCACAATATAAAGCTCTTCACTGTAGGATTTATAGTTTTCAAAATACGACCGTTTGAAGATGGCAACCGCAAAAATACTCTGACCTGTGCAAGGCTGCAGCAGCAAGTGATGTCATAGACATGCACCTGCTAATGGTTTCTATAACTGTATGTTTTAATGTAACCGTGAAGCACTTTGGGCAACAACGTTGCAATTAAATGTGCTATATAAATAAATAATAACAGTTACTCCGCCCACTCCAGTTGTATACTACTGTTGGAGGCAAGAACACTTCACAATTTCCCCAGAAATTGTAGCTTTTCTAGTTATTCTTATTATTAAGTGTTCTTGCATAGCAAGACCACTTAATGTTATCTCACATATATATTATTAAGTGTTCTTGCATAGCAAGACCACTTAATGTTATCTCACATATATATTATTATTATTATTCTTATTATTCTTATTATAGCCAAATTTGCCACCCTAACTCCTCCCACAGTTTTTACACTACATAGACAAAAATATACCAAAACGTGCAGATTGTTCCTGATCGGATTGCTATTACTTTGTGGAACGTTTCGCCGAATGGTTCACGGAATATCGTCGTTCTTCTGGCGAAATTTGTCCCATAGGAATGAATGGCAAAGCTAGAGTGGGAGCTGTCAAAAGCTGAAAAATCAGGACATGATTTCTAAACTGCCACCACTCCCTCATTTTCAGGCCCACCTACACAAATCTTATATCAAAACGTTCAGCTATCCCTGCTGCCACTAGAAATGTCCACGGCTAAGCCATAGTCCTGATAGTTTTCACAATATGACCATTTGTTTGCAACTCACGCCTTCCATTGACATTCATTGAAACTCCACTCTGCAAAGCTCACATTTGAAGGGCAATTTCTAAACTGCGACTGTGCCTTCATTGTTAATATCTCAGAGACATACTATGCATCAAAATGTAGGTCTGGGTCTTGTGATTCTCACAATATAAAGCTCTTCACTGTAGGATTTATAGTTTTTAAAATACGACCGTTTGAAGATGGCAACCGCCAAAATACTCTGACCTGTGCAAGGCTGCAGCAGCAAGTGATGTCATAGACAAAGCCTTTTGTACACCTGCTAGAGTTTTTATAAATGTATGGTTTAATGTAACTGTGCAACAAAGATGCAATTAAATGTGCTATATAAATGATAACAGTTACTGCGCCCACTCCAGTTGTAGACTACTGGTGGAGGCAAGAACACTTCACAATTTCCCCAGAAATTGTAGCTTTTCTAGTTCTTATTATTCTTATTATAGCCAAATTTGCCACCCTAACTCCTCCCACAGTTTTTACAGTACATAGACAAAAATCTACCAAAACGTGCAGATTGTTCCCGATCGGATTGCTATTACTTTGTGGAACGTTTCGCCTAATGGTTCACGGAATATCGTCGTTCTTGTGGCGAAATTTGTCCCATAGGAATGAATGGCAAAGCTAGAGTGGGAGCTGGCAAAAGCTGAAAAATCAGGACATGATTTCTAAACTGCCACCACTCCCTCATTTTCAGGCCCACCTACACAAATCTAATATCAAAACGTTCAGCTATCCCTGCTGCCACTAGAAATGTCCACGGCTAAGCCATAGTCCTGATAGTTTTCACAATATGACCATTTGTTTGCAACTCACGCCTTCCATTGACATTCATTGAAACTCCACTCTGCAAAGCTCACATTTGAAGGGCAATTTTTAAACTGCGACTGTGCCTTCATTGTTAATATCTCAGAGACATACTATACATCAAAATGTAGGTCTGGGTCTTGTGATTCTCACAATATAAAGCTCTTCACTGTAGGATTTATAGTTTTTAAAATACGACCGTTTGAAAATGGCAACCGCCAAAATACTCTGACCTGTGCAAGGCTGCAGCAGCAAGTGATGTCATAGACAAAGCCTTTTACACCTGCTAATTTTTTATAACTGTATGTTTTAATGTAACTGTGAAGCACTTTGGGCAACAACATTGCAATTAAATGTGCTATATAAATAAATAATAACAGTTACTCCGCCCACTCCAGTTGTAGACTACTGGTGGAGGCAAGAACACTTCACAATTTCCCCAGAAATTGTAGCTTTTCTAGTTATTATTATTCTTATTATAGCCAAATTTGCCACCCTAACTCCTCCCACAGTTTTTACACTACATAGACAAAAATGTACCAAAACGTGCAGATTGTTCCCGATCGCGTTGCTATTACTTTGTGGAACGTTTCGCTGAATGGTTCTCGGAATATCGTCGTTCTTGTGGCGAAATTTGTCCCATAGGAATGAATGGCAAAGCTAGAGTGGGAGCTGGCAAAAGCTGAAAAATCAGGACATGATTTCTAAACTGCCACTACTCCCTCATTTTCAAGCCCACCTACACAAATCTTATATCAAAACGTTCAGCTATCCCTGCTGCCACTAAAAATGTCCACGGCTAAGCCATAGTCCTGATTGTTTTCGCAATATGACCATTTTTTCAACTCACGCAGTCCATTGACATTCATTGAAACGCCACTCTGCAAAGCTCACATTTGAAGGGCAATTTCTAAACTGCGACTGTGCCTTCCTTGTTAATATCTCAGAGACATACTATACATCAAAATGTAGGTCTGGGTCTTGTGATTCTCACAATATAAAGCTCTTCACTGTAGGATTTATAGTTTTTAAAATACGACCGTTTGAAGATGGCAACCGCAAAAATACTCTGACCTGTGCAAGGCTGCAGCAGCAAGTGATGTCATAGACAGGGCCATTTGCACCTGCTAATGTTTTTATAACTGTATGTTTTAATGTAACTGTGCAACAACGTTGCAATTAAATGTGCTATATAAATAAATAATAACAGTTACTCCGCCCACTCCAGTTGTATACTACTGGTGGAGGCAAGAACACTTCACAATTTCCCCAGAAATTGTAGCTTTTCTAGTTATTATTATTCTTATTATAGCCAAATTTGCCACCCTAACTCCTCCCACAGTTTTTACACTACATAGACAAAAATATACCAAAACGTGCAGATTGTTCCCGATCGGATTGCTATTACTTTGTGGAACGTTTCGCCGAATGGTTCTCGGAATATCGTCGTTCTTGTGGCAAAATTTTTCCCATAGGAATAAATGGCAAAGCTAGAGTGGGAGCTGGCAAAAGCTGAAAAATCAGGACATGATTTCTAAACTGCCACCACTCCCTCATTTTCAGGCCCACCTACACAAATCTTATATCAAAACGTTCAGCTATCCCTGCTGCCACTAGAAATGTCCACGGCTAAGCCATAGTCCTGATAGTTTTCACAATATGACCATTTGTTTGCAACTCACGCCTTCCATTGACATTCATTGAAACTCTACTCTGCAAAGCTCACATTTGAAGGGCATTTTCTAAACTGCGACTGTGCCTTCATTGTTAATATCTCAGAGACATACTATACATCAAAATGTAGGTCTGGGTCTTGTGATTCTCACAATATAAAGCTCTTCACTGTAGGATTTATAGTTTTAGAAATATGACCGTTTGAAGATGGCAACCGCAAAAATACTCTGACCTGTGCAAGGCTGCAGCAGCAAGTGATGTCATAGACAAAGCCTTTTACACCTGCTAATTTGTTATAACTGTATGTTTTAATGTAACTGTGAAGCACTTTGGGCAACAACATTGCAATTAAATGTGCTATATAAATAAATACTAACAGTTACTCCGCCCACTCTAGTTGTAGACTACTGATGGAGGCAAGAACACTTCACACAATTTCCCCAGAAATTGTAGCTTTTCTAGTTATTATTATTATTATAGCCAAATTTGCCACCCTAACTCCTCCCACAGTTTTTACACTACATAGACAAAAATATACCAAAACGTGCAGATTGTTCCCGATCGGATTGCTATTACTTTGTGGAACGTTTCGCCGAATGGTTCACGGAATATCGTCGTTCTTGTGGCGAAATTTGTCCCATAGGAATGAATGGCAAAGCTAGAGTGGGAGCTGGCAAAAGCTGAAAAATCAGGACATGATTTCTAAACTGCCACCACCCCCTAATTTTCAGGCCCACCTACACAAATCTTATATCAAAACGTTCAGCTATCCCTGCTGCCACTAAAAATGTCCACAGCTAAGCCATAGTCCTGATAGTTTTCACAATATGACCATTTGTTTGCAACTCACGCCTTCCATTGACATTCATTGAAACTCCACTCTGCAAAGCTCACATTTGAAGGGCAATTTCTAAACTGCGACTGTGCCTTCATTGTTAATATCTCAGAGACATACTATACATCAAAATGTAGGTCTGGGTCTTGTGATTCTCACAATATAAAGCTATTAAGTGTTCTTGCATAGCAAGACCACTTAATGTTATCTCACATATATATTATTATTATTATTCTTATTATAGCCAAATTTGCCACCCTAACTCCTCCCACAGTTTTTACACTACATAGACAGAAATATACCGAAACGTGCGGATTGTTCCCGATTGGATTGCTATTACTTTGTGGAATGTTTCGCCGAATGGTTCACGGAATATCGTCGTTCTTCTGGCGAAATTTGTCCCATAGGAATGAATGGCAAAGCTAGAGTGGGAGCTGGCAAAAGCTGAAAAATCAGGACATGATTTCTAAACTGCCACCACCCCCTAATTTTCAGGCCCACCTACACAAATCTTATATCAAAACGTTCAGCTATCCCTGCTGCCACTAAAAATGTCCACAGCTAAGCCATAGTCCTGATAGTTTTCACAATATGACCATTTGTTTGCAACTCACGCCTTCCATTGACATTCATTGAAACTCCACTCTGCAAAGCTCACATTTGAAGGGCAATTTCTAAACTGCGACTGTGCCTTCATTGTTAATATCTCAGAGACATACTATACATCAAAATGTAGGTCTGGGTCTTGTGATTCTCACAATATAAAGCTCTTCACTGTAGGATTTTTAGTTTTTAAAATACGACCGTTTGAAGATGGCAACCGCCAAAATACTCTGACCTGTGCAAGGCTGCAGCAGCAAGTGATGTCATAGACAAAGCCTTTTACACCTGCTAATTTTTTATAACTGTATGTTTTAATGTAACTGTGAAGCACTTTGGGCAACAACATTGCAATTAAATGTGCTATATAAATAAATACTAACAGTTACTCCGCCCACTCTAGTTGTAGACTACTGATGGAGGCAAGAACACTTCACACAATTTCCCCAGAAATTGTAGCTTTTCTAGTTATTATTATTATTATAGCCAAATTTGCCACCCTAACTCCTCCCACAGTTTTTACACTACATAGACAAAAATATACCAAAACGTGCAGATTGTTCCCGATCGGATTGCTATTACTTTGTGGAACGTTTCGCCGAATGGTTCACGGAATATCGTCGTTCTTGTGGCGAAATTTGTCCCATAGGAATGAATGGCAAAGCTAGAGTGGGAGCTGGCAAAAGCTGAAAAATCAGGACATGATTTCTAAACTGCCACCACCCCCTAATTTTCAGGCCCACCTACACAAATCTTATATCAAAACGTTCAGCTATCCCTGCTGCCACTAAAAATGTCCACAGCTAAGCCATAGTCCTGATAGTTTTCACAATATGACCATTTGTTTGCAACTCACGCCTTCCATTGACATTCATTGAAACTCCACTCTGCAAAGCTCACATTTGAAGGGCAATTTCTAAACTGCGACTGTGCCTTCATTGTTAATATCTCAGAGACATACTATACATCAAAATGTAGGTCTGGGTCTTGTGATTCTCACAATATAAAGCTCTTCACTGTAGGATTTTTAGTTTTTAAAATACGACCGTTTGAAGATGGCAACCGCCAAAATACTCTGACCTGTGCAAGGCTGCAGCAGCAAGTGATGTCATAGACAAAGCCTTTTACACCTGCTAATTTTTTATAACTGTATGTTTTAATGTAACTGTGAAGCACTTTGGGCAACAACATTGCAATTTAAATGTGCTATATAAATAAATACTAACAGTTACTCCGCCCACTCTAGTTGTAGACTACTGATGGAGGCAAGAACACTTCACACAATTTCCCCAGAAATTGTAGCTTTTCTAGTTATTATTATTATTATTATAGGCAAATTTGCCACCCTAACTCCTCCCACAGTTTTTACACTACATAGACAAAAATATACCAAAACGTGCAGATTGTTCCCGATCGGATTGCTATTACTTTGTGGAACGTTTCGGCGAATGGTTCTCGGAATATCGTCGTTCTTGTGGCGAAATTTGTCCCATAGGAATGAATGGCAAAGCTAGAGTGGGAGCTGGCAAAAGCTGAAAAATCAGGACATGATTTCTAAACTGCCACCACTCCCTCATTTTCAAGCCCACCTACACAAATCTTATATCAAAACGTTCAGCTATCCCTGCTGCCACTAAAAATATCCACGGCTAAGCCATAGTCCTGATAGTTTTTACAATATGACCATTTGTTTGCAACTCGCGCCACCCATTGACATTCATTGAAACTCCACTCTGCAAAGCTCACATTTGAAGGGCAATTTCTAAACTGCGACTGTGCCTTCATTTTTAATATTGCAGAGACATACTATGCATCAAAATGTAGGTCTGGGTCTTGTGATTCTCACAATATAAAGCTCTTCACTGTAGGAATTATAGTTTTTAAAATATGACCGTTTGAAGATGGCAACCGCAAAAATACTCTGACCTGTGTAAGGCTGCAGCAGCAAGTGATGTCATAGACAGGGCCATTTGCACCTGCTAATGTTTTTATAACTGTATGTTTTAATGTAACTGTGAAGCACTTTGGGCAACAACGTTGCAATTAAATGTGCTATATAAATAAATAATAACAGTTACTCCGCCCACTCCAGTTGTAGACTACTGGTGGAGGCAAGAACACTTCACAATTTCCCCAGAAATTGTAGCTTTTCTAGTTATTAAGTGTTCTTGCATAGCAAGACCACTTAATGTTATCTCACATATATATTGTTATTATTATTTTATTATAGCCAAATTTGCCACCCTAACTCCTCCCACAGTTTTTACACTACATAGACAAAAATATACCAAAACGTGCAGATTGTTCCCGATCGGATTGCTATTACTTTGTGGAACGTTTCGCCGAATGGTTCTCGGAATATCGTCGTTCTTGTGGCAAAATTTTTCCCATAGGAATAAATGGCAAAGCTAGAGTGGGAGCTGGCAAAAGCTGAAAAATCAGGACATGATTTCTAAACTGCCACCACTCCCTCATTTTCAGGCCCACCTACACAAATCTTATATCAAAACGTTCAGCTATCCCTGCTGCCACTAGAAATGTCCACGGCTAAGCCATAGTCCTGATAGTTTTCACAATATGACCATTTGTTTGCAACTCACGCCTTCCATTGACATTCATTGAAACTCTACTCTGCAAAGCTCACATTTGAAGGGCATTTTCTAAACTGCGACTGTGCCTTCATTGTTAATATCTCAGAGACATACTATACATCAAAATGTAGGTCTGGGTCTTGTGATTCTCACAATATAAAGCTCTTCACTGTAGGATTTATAGTTTTAGAAATATGACCGTTTGAAGATGGCAACCGCAAAAATACTCTGACCTGTGCAAGGCTGCAGCAGCAAGTGATGTCATAGACAAAGCCTTTTACACCTGCTAATTTGTTATAACTGTATGTTTTAATGTAACTGTGAAGCACTTTGGGCAACAACATTGCAATTAAATGTGCTATATAAATAAATACTAACAGTTACTCCGCCCACTCTAGTTGTAGACTACTGATGGAGGCAAGAACACTTCACACAATTTCCCCAGAAATTGTAGCTTTTCTAGTTATTCTTATTATTGCCAGTTATATAGCGCCAACAGATTCCGTAGTGCTTTACAATATTATAAGAGGGGGGATTTAACTATAAATAGGACAAGTACAAGAAAACTTACATGAAAGATAGGTTGAAGAGAACCCTGCTCAAATGAGCTTACAGTCTACCTTCCTGTCTGCAGACTTTCTTGGCTGGAACTTGTAATATAAGGTCAAGGCTGTTTCCCTAGGATTTTTTACTAGTTTAATACATTTTAATTATCTTTGGTACATCTGAAAGTTTGTCCATAAATAACAAGAACACAGATAATTGAAAATTGCTTTTTTATCATTATTATTATTATTATATTAGTCACAGTGCTGTACAATGGTTGAGGGTCATATACTGCAGTGTTAATAATACTATCCTACAATGTTGTCATATGTTAATGTCATCATGTGCAATTAAATAAGAAATCAAATTTAATAAAACCAATGGAACTTCACAATACAGAAAGTGGTGTTAGACTGCCACCTGCTGTCTCTTTGTAGAATATTCTATTCAAATAATCATTCCATGTTTCTCATTATCTGCATGAAATGGCACATTAAGCATTCTGAATGAGTAAAACAGGCCATACATTGCAATCTCACAGATCTATTATTAACAAAAGTCTGAAACATTTCTGTTAAATTGGGCACAGTACAGGGATGTTAAAATTACCATATTAGAATGATTTTTCTGCTCTCTAAAAATAAACTTAAATTAATTTACCGGTTGTATTTTAGACTGCACGTTTTGTCTTTTTTATGTATTTTTCTATCATGTCAAGAGAAGATACCTTGATAATGTATAAATTTGCTAAATTAACCAATAAATATATTATCGTATTCCTCGTCTCATGCAGAACTGTTCTAGTGACCGGCATCAAAAACTGAGCATTTTATAGCTCACACTATTACTAATTAATTACCTGCTTCAGGGTTATCTGGCGGCCATCCAAAGAGTTGTATTGGAAGAATTCACAAGGGGAATACAATATTACTAAGTACATCCTTTCTGACTATAACTGGTGGTAAAGATAAGATTCCCTGAAGAAGTTGCAAACATTTTGCATCAACAATGTTTGCCTTGATGGAACTACCCACTGGAGATGTGAGATTTGTTTTCTTCACCAATATCTAGTAAAAAATGAAAAGGGTCCCGTCCTTACACACCCACAAACATGTAAAAAGGAGACTGTTGCCATGTAATAAACATATAAAATCCTCTCTATACTCCATAGACCACGACTTATGAAGCAATAATATAGTCCCAACCCCACACGGAACACTAGAAGTAGCTTACCCTACCACACGCAAACCATACAAGTAGCATCACCACTAAGGGGCAACACCACCAGCAGCCACCTCCCTTCACATGGAATCCAACAGGCAACCTCCACACACACCACCCCCTCACAGCCTTGTCCCACTTATCATCCAATTACCCACGTTGTCACATTGACCATCCAATCATTACTCCTAGTTGGTAGAATCAAGAACTTCTATTTGAAAGATTGTTTCATTGGTGTTGTGGCTCAATTCCTTAAACTTCCTCACACGGTACAACATTGGTAATATCTTGACTGCATGGGGCAGTAGTGTAGCATAACGAATCCTGTATTTCTGTGTTCTAATAGGGCCATACCACATCTATTATACTTGAATAAGTAATGGCAATTATGGTGTAAAACATGATAACATAGCAGCCAATCATGTATCGCTAAATCTGCTGCATCTAAATAGTTTAAACATAATTTAAATGGTTTAGGGGAAATGGTGTATGATAAATGTCTAATTTCATTATGACTATTTCATTAAGACATACTAAACATGTCCTACATATTCAAGCTCACAAAAATAAATATAAAGTTACTAAAACTGCAAATGCAAGATTAATACAGAACGCTCAACAAACATGTTATTTGTTAGTATATAACAATATTCAATCAGATTTGCCTACCAAGATTATGCAGGAGATGGAGGGAATAGGAAAATGAATTTAATAAAATATACTCTTTGCATGTGCTGTATCTTCTGCCAGCATGGTGTACAGTTTGCTGACAGAGACTGAATAGAAAACAAAAGTGGTAAAAGTAAGGCCAAAATAGAGGAGGTGAAAAAAAATCCAAATTTGTTTATTCACAACTCATCTGTTTTGCCCATTGCGTAACAGATTATGTCTGTTATTCTAGTGGGTAAACAATCAAATGATATCAAACAGAACACAGTGTTGAAAGACACTCATTGCATGCTCAGACCAAGCATATACTTTCTTGCAGTATATCCATGTAGTTCTACCTTTTCCAGGTCTGCAAGTCAATACTGTAAACTTTTAAATATTAAAAATAGATACAGGGTTATCTACTAATGCTAGCTATGCGTCCAGTTTGACTACTGTGGCCTTAAATTTGAAACTTACTTTGAATTCACTTTGAATTCTCACTTTACTAAATAACTCTGATTTAGGTTTTGTACAATGTCACAATATTATGCATTTTTATTTTCATATACTGAAATATTTCGATTTAACATCTGTATGCTTGGTTTGGACACCTTGTTTATAGCCTGTATACAGTGCACTGCACATAAAAACAATTGTAGCCCATGGAGCAGCGGAGCTAAGGGGAGTGGGCCTTAACATTGCCAGGAGACAGGCATCTAAGGGTCAGTGGTTAGGGATTGGTTTAAAGAAATGGAGTGGGGTGGAGTTATAAGAGGAGTATAAGTAGTGGCCATTTTAGATCTAGGGATCACTTTAATCTAAGTTGCACTTACCTGTTGTTGTCCCACCCACCCTCCCTTTGCTTTCAGGTGTTTCCCGTTTGGTCACGGCGGCAGGGGATGGAGAGTAAAGTTGGGGGGAGAAAAGAGTGAGATGGGGAAAAAGTTTGGAGTTCAGGGCTAATAGGTAGGCCTTTGGACTGGTTTGGTAGGTTCGAGCTCCGAACCGGGGTGTGTAAGGGCGTCTCGGTATGCCCCTACACTTGTGGTGACCTTTGGTGGCAATGGATGGTGCCCTTTGGTGGCAATGGTCATGTTTCAATGTTAAGTTAAATGTTACAATGTTTGGGTATTATGTTTTGTGGGAGTGGGTCATTGACAGGGGGTTAAAATTGTAAAATGCAGGATGGTAATTGTGCAGGTCAACGTTGGCCTGCTGTTGACAATGACCTTTATATTTTATGTTAAGAATGAATAAAGCTGTGATATAAATTTTGCCAAAACGATGGTGTCAGTCTTTTATTGGTAAATGGGTAATGGTGGGGTTATGCATATGCCGACAAGGCGACCGTGCACGTCATGTTCTATCAGTGCCTTAATCCATTTAGCATGCAGTTCTCAAAATAGGTCCTTTACTGGAGGCATGGGACATCCCTTCCTATAATAGAGTACTGTTATTAATATACATATATAAATGAGACATTACCTTAGCGTCTTCTTGGTCTTGTCCTTCATCCTCAGCATCCTTGGATGGTTCTGAGCCAGTTGGGGGTGTCACCTGTACATTCACTGTTGGAACGTCACCACCATCCTTCTCATCTGTAATGTAGAAGAGGGTTTAATTGCAGGGCAGTTTCAATGTGAGAGTCATCTGTTCTATCTGTTTACTGTCATTATCATATATATTTTCTCTATATTTCATAAATACTTTATATGTAGCCACATTTCTGCTGGATCTCAAGAATGCTACAAGTCTTCAGTTTAGGAAGTCACTCTAGACGTTCAAACTAATTTGTTCCATTCTCATAACCATCAGTACTTGTATCTGTCACTTAGTCCCAAATCTCTAGCTCTTTGCTTAATCCCAGAAATCCAGCCAGCCAGACCTTTCTTAGCAGTGGGAAGGGATGTGTTTAATCCCTTACTGATTGAGTAGAGCAGTATTGATGGGATTATCAGTGATTTCTTTTTTAAGGTTTGGTGGTCTTCAGATGCCAGATTGGGATAGGGCATTTTTAGTTAAGTTTTAGGGCTAGACATTTGAGATTAAAGTTTGTGATTAAGGTTTCAGGTTATGTACAAGATTTTAGATACACATCATCAATCATGCATAGTGCTGCTTGGTAATAAAATGAGCAGAAGGAGACTGAGTAGACTCTTATGCAACTCTCTGGTAATTGTACGCTTTTCCCTTCCTTACTCAAGAGCTCAGACTGCTCCAAGAGTGTATCTACAAGGTAGACATGCGTGCTGCCACCAGGATCATATAAAGCGAGGAATTAATGTGAGCTAAAAGCCCAAGCTGTTCAGGGCAGTGATGTATTGTGCGTGCAGGGATATCATAGAACTGACCATTGCAGGATATGAATGCACAAACTGTGAATGAGAATCATGTGTAGAATTGAATTTAATAAAAAAATCTGTACACTGTAGAATGCCCATCCATAGGGTGAACCAAGACTATTTTCTTAAAATTTCTGAAATCCACAATATTCAACAAACCCTGTAACAGAGATAACTCTGCAAGTTTGTGTAATATTAACTATGAATAACCGACAGTGTATGAGATAATAGGGATGTATTATTTAAACAGTGAGTTGTAGTGTAATCACAACCAGGCCAAATCACAACCTGCCCAATTTAGGCCAAAACAGAAACTTGTTCAGACTGTGGTTTCATCCAAGTTACAAAATTCCGCAATCTGGTTGTCAGTTCAACATAACTGTTGAGTAAATAAACTGTTATTTTTATATTTTTTGCAACAGCAGGTGTTTATTTTATTTTTTTGTATAATATCTTTGTGGCTGGCAGGTGTGTGCAGTCGCAAGGTATTCCTACGTCGCCCATACAATGTCGCCCAGTACTACTCTGATCTAGAACGCTATACCCGGCCCCGTCCACTTTACAGAGAACCTGAGAGCTCATCTGAGATTAACAGAATCACAGTCTCCTTTTCTCACCTTTGGTTTTTACTCCTTTTTTGACTTCTGTTTCTACCTTAGCCTTGGCCATGTTGTTCATGATTTCAGCCTTGTCTTTAAATTTAGCTGCAAACAAGAAAATGAACTTACTGCACACATGTACAGTACACACATATATTTACACATGTACTGTACACACATACTGTACATACACAGATACACACATTCATTACATTGATAAGGTATTAGATATATAGATCTACTCCCAAGCATACTGTACATACAGCTCATAGATTCAGCAGAAACAAGTCGAAGACCTTGAGAAGAGGAGCCGGCAGCTTTGGAGGAAGAAGGCAGGTGTTAGGAATAGGTCGGTGTATGATTATTACTTTCTAGAACTGTTCAGATTAAATTAGGGACATTAAGGAAAAAGCATTCTGATTTATAATCTACACATGGAGGGCAACCTGTGGACCTTGTTTAAATGATGGATTACAACTGAGGTTCACAAGAGGTCAGGTTCAACAACTGCTTAAGAGCCACAGGTTGCCCAACATTAATTTACATCTTCCAATGGGTCCTAAATACTTTATACTAACCAGTCCAGTCTGTCTTCCTAAAGCATGGTGGAAAGCAGAACCTGTAGCTTTCAGAAGGGTGATACAGAACATACAAGCTACTCTGTCTATATTTTAATCCTGACCCTGAGTGAGAACATGATGCCATGTACTATTTAGGAAGTACCATACAAGTTTGGAAAGTAGTCACTTCAAGCTTTTAAATAAAACAGAAGATGGCGCTTGGTTTTTTTGGCGCTTGTGTGTTGTATGATGGCAGCCTTAGCTTCCCAAACCAGAGTCTCATCTTTCTGGTGGTAGGATGGATGTGACAGGGAGTTGGACACTTTGAGAAAGCCTTAAGTAGGCGAAACGCATTAGTGTTAGTATCTTTTATTGTATATTATACCGTTTTACAGTTTGTCTCCAAATAAAGATAGTCACTATTATGCTATTTGGAGCCTCCAGACCTATCTTTGAAGATTTTTATCAGAGGACTCACGCAGTAACATCCCTGGTGGGTATTATACCACCCACGCCTATTAGGATTGAGAAATACCTATATTTGCTCTCCGTTTGTGAATAAACCTCTTTTTATCCACCTTTTATTCCTTTTAAAACATAGAGAGAGCACTATATTTTGTTTTTACTTGATTGCTGGCCCACAATACCACTGTGAAAGATGCCGCCGAATACGTACAATTGTACCGTCCAGGTGTATAAATCTGGAGCTGATTTCAAGCTCCAGAAAAATGTAAGTGCATTTCGTTCTTTTATATTTTTAAAGTATTCTATACATACTACACTATATTACGCTTTCCGGTTTTACACACTATATTGCTTCGGACTTGAGAATAGCACCATAGGCGCTGCTTCCCTGGAACTCCCTGTTACTTCAAGCTTTTAACCCAAAAGTCTGAAGATTCCATTTAGAATTGTGCATGAGACAACAGAAACTGAATCTGTGATTACAATGCATGTAGGCCAGGAACAATTATGTTTTTAGTCTACATCTTCTTCTTCATATATGAATACACTAGTATTTCTTTAGCACATCATTCAATACAACATGTGGACAAGTTAACACATTAAATATAAAATATATCAATATAAGTCATTTAAAATCCAACTTATCAAAGAAAATCTTATATACAATCAGTTCCAAGAAAAGGTTCGAAATTTGTGCTGAAAGGAGCCCATAAAAAACAAACACATTTTCCCATAACTCAAACTGCAAATCATGTACATGTTAACAGAGCAGGGAATTTAATTAAAGTCATTTAAAATCCAACTTATCAAAGAAAATCTTATATACAATCAGTTCCAAAAAAAGGTTCGAAATTCGTGCTGAAAGGAGCCCATAAAAAACAAACACATTTTCCCATAACTCAAACTGCAAATCATGTACATGTTAACAGAGCAGGGAATTTAATTAAAGGGACACTATAGTCATCAAAACAATATTACCCTAATAATGCAGTTTTGGCTTATAGATTATCCCCCTGCAGTCTCACTGCTCAATTCTCTATTATATCGATGTTAAATCACTTTGTTTATGCAGCCCTAGTCATACCACCATGCTTGTGACTTACACAGCCTTCTTAAATACTTCCTGTAAAGTGAAATCTAATGTTTATGCTTCCTTTATTGCACAGTCTGTTTAATTTAGAATGTATTCCCCCCCTGCACTGTTAATGGCTTGCTAGACTTGTAGGAGACTCCTGTGCAGAATTATAGTTCAATGTACTTAGTAGGATATAAAACTTCTAAGCTAAGTTAACATCTTGTTGAAAAAGAAACCTTTTCTTTCATGCAGACTCTGTAAATCACAGCCAGGGAAGGTCTGCCTAGGGCTGCAAAACAGAAGCAAATGTGATTTAACTGCTAAATTGCAGAGCATTTTACAGTGCGACTTCAGAAGCATGATCTATACACAAAACAATAAGTGTGGTTTATTTCTTAATATGACAGTAAATTAAAATCTACAAATTAAGTCTGTAATAGCTTTCTTTGGTAGATACTCAACATGGAGTTACAGTTTCACACCAGTCAGATTTCCTCTTTAGCATAGTATCATTTAGGCTTCTTTGCACAGAGCATTTGTGGCATATTAACCTACTTTTCCTTTGTTGAATTTGTGTCCTGTAAAGAGGACTTTTCCAAAACCTTAGTTAATTAAAAAGAAAAACATCTCTTTCTGAAGGTGAAGCATGAGTCTCAGACACATATATGCTATGTGACATATATGTTATGAACATGTCAGTATAGTATAGGGAGTATCCAGAAGCCAAAAAGACAGGAATGTTGTAGTGTGAAGTAATACTTTTTTAAAATTAGATTAATAATCCATATTATAAAACAAGCTTTAGAGATTTAAGAATTTTCAAGAGCTTTCTCTCGAGTCAAAAGCAATATACAATAGACTTGGGCATTCGTTTTCGTACAGACTTATTTTCTTTATAATTGGCATTTTCGGCCATTAGTCAACAAGGCTGAACGCTTCATCAGAATGCATGAAATGCTCATTCTTTCGGTGCTCCTTTGCTCTTTCTTCTGATGGGAGTGAGCCAAAGTAATGAATGTGCACCGAATGAATGAGCCATTCGTTAATTTGGATTAGTCGTTCAGCCTTTTGAATTACAGACAGACAGTGTACTGTCTGTTATTGTATGTATTACAAACTGTCGAATGAGTCATCTGAATGCAGGAATGGCTCTAATGTTTGGTGCTCATTCGTTAGTTCTGTTCATTCTCATTCAGGTATAATGGGAGTGAGCCGAACGACTATTCGAGCACTGAACGTATGAGCCATTCGTGAATTCAGATGAAGCGTTTGGCTTTTTTTTAATACATTGCTTTAGCATAGAGACATGGGATGGGAGATTGAGCCGAATTAACAAATGGATTCTTCAAAACAAAAATAATGTCCAAATTTAATTCGAGTCAATGGCCGATACTCAGTTCTGACTATACAAATAATTTTTCGGATGAAACAAAAAAAAATGCCTGTGTCTAAGTCTAATATACAATACATAAACTCCAGGTGAGATGAGAAAATATAGTTTAGTGTAAATGTAAAAAAGTCTGGTGAGGGAGGGAATAAGAAATGAGAAGTGGCTTGTTTATATTGAGTTCTGATAACCTCGGGTTTTTGTTTTTTTCTTTCTCAATTCAAAGTTTATTCAGAGAGTACACAGGTTTCCATACAAGGACAACAAATAATTGCACCAGCATTAATCAAAAACACTTTACACCTGTGATATTTGCTGGGAGAACAAGAAAATCATTCTGCCCATAGCTAAAAGAATAACATAAGAGAGAAAGGTATCGGAAAATTGGAAACAAGTAAACTTGAAAAAAGTGAAAGGTTGATTAAAAAGGGCAGACTATGAATTAGGTGTCCAGTTCCTTCTAATGGCTGTACCAATGGTCTGAAACACTTGTCTCCACGTTGGCTGAATAGCCCACTACATGTGCAGATATGTTCTTTACATCCTACAGCACTAACATCAAAGTAGAGAACGGGCTGGATAGATGTCAGGATAGTATTAGAGTACAGCAGCAGAAAGTTATGAGGATGTGGAACTGAAGTCCTATTCCAACCTAAAAGGAATTTAGGGGCACGAGTAGTGACAAGTGTAACACGAGTAGATGTGAGGAAGTGCCAGCACTCCCAATAGTTTCAAATAATGGAGAAAAAAGTGTGAAAGTCTTTTTTTCCTACTTGCATAAATATATTGTTTAGTTATATAGATATCTGTCTTGTGTACGAGTAGAGTGACAGAGTAATTAAGTAAATAGGGGTATGACATTTGTCATATATATGGCTGAACTCTATGGGGTATTTCTACTCCCAAGAAAGAGAATATAATCTCTTCCATTTGAATTTATATTTTATGTTCGAAGATCCAACTTTAGTGGAGATAGAGACAAAGTGCTTGCCACTTCTCTTAATTAGCGTTATCGCACAAATTGACCCCAAATTTGTTAAGGAAGAAAAAAAAAGATTGGGTTAGGAAATGAGAGTGGCAGACAGTGATGATAAAAATTAATCAGCAAAATAATGTTAGGTCTCTGAATGTCAAGTGACGATCAAATGGCTATTGACACAGGTTCAACAGGGGGAAAAAAGCAGCAACACTAGAATAACCAAGTACCAAACATTTGAAACGACTGTGAGATAAAGCTATGTATAAAGCCTGGAATTAAATAAAGAGCCTCAGTGGAAAAGTGGAAAAGGTAGGCCACAGATATAATCAATATGCATAGATCCCAAATATATGCTGCCAATCATCATATTTTCTAAACAAGTGCTAAGAAGTTGGGCCAGAGGGCAAGTGTATCCCAAGTTCAACATATTGCTGTAAACTTTATTTGAATTCTTAGATTAAGCTTAATGCTTGCAGATAATTCAAATTACTATTGCAAAGTTAGGACAGTGTACAATATCTTATTCGGTTATATATAAGCAAGGTAGATCTAATGTTTTAATACTGCCTAATTACTGCATTTTATGTTACAACCTCTAAGCAATCACGCAACCTACCTAACACAAAGCACTGACACAAACCAGCTGCCATAAAGCACTTGCATACACCAGCCAACACAAAGCAAAGAAGCCAACCAGCTAACACAAACCAAAGGCATACACCAGCTAACATAAGATAATGGCTCGAACAGCTAACACAAAACAATTACGCAACCAGCAGACACACAGCACTTGCACGCACCAGTTAACTCAAAAAATTACTTAACGCTCTAAACGAAATAATAGGGCAACACAGTTCATAAAAGTATAAAGCACAAAGCAACGAACTGTGAACAAAAATGTTAAGCTAAACAGTCCTCTGCGCAGGCAACCAAATGTTTACACTGTTTTAAACCGATGCTTAAGCCCCTGTGTGGGCAACCACTTGCTTTTTTTTTTTTTTACAAATCAGTTTGATACATGCATCTATAATGTGAAAACAATAAAAATATTAAAAAAAAAAAAAATATATATATATATATAGATCCGTGTGCAGTATTAAAGGGACACTCTTGGCACCCAGACCACTTCTGCTCATTGGAGTGGTCTGGGTGCCAACTCCCACTACTCTTAACCATGCAAGTGTAATTATTGCTGTGTGAGGACCTCCAGCGTCGCTCAAAATCCCATAGGAAAGCATTGAAATGATTTTTCAATGCTTTCCTATGGGGAGACGTAATGCGCATGCGCGGCAATGCATTAGGTCCCCTCGGCCGGTGGGCGAGATCAGTCTCGCCCACCGGCCGACGCAATGAAGAGGAGGAGCGTCGCGGAGGCGGAGTCAGCGACGAGGGACATAGCCGCTGCCTCATGTAAGTCACTGAAGGGGTTTTCACCCCTTCAGTAACCGGGGATTGGGGGGTGGGAGGGAGAGGGACCCTCCAGTGCCAGGAAAAAAGATTGTTTTCCTGGCACTGGAGTTTCCCTTTAAATAAATGTTTATTTTTTAGTCGTCGTCCCCCCCCCCCCCCACAGTTTTCTGTAGATCATTATACTAGAATGAGATCTGGACTCTTGGAATCCCAAATGTTGTTATCGTGCTGAGAGTGCTCAGAGTTAATGAATAATAAACCTGCAGTGCATATTAAAGATTTAGCAATTTACATCACAATCCAGTTCTGTCCTGGATTGGGCACCCACCAGTGGCGTACATACCGGGGTCGCACTGCGACCCGGTATGTATGTCACTGGGCCAGCCTCTTCTCCTGGGGGGCCCAGGAGCCGGCCACCTCCGGGCCCCCCGAGGCTGGCCCTGCTGTCATCCGGCTGGCCGGTACTGCGGGCGCGCGAGGGAGCACTGTCTCCTGGGTGCTTCCTCTTCAGCTCCCTCGCGCACCGCACTGATACCGGAGCCGGAAGATGACGTCATCTTCCGGCTCCGGCATCAGTACGCGGCGCGCGAGGGAGCTGAAGAGGAAGCACTCAGGAGACAGTGCTCCCTCGCGGGCCCGCCAGCCTGCCTGCCCACCGGGTGACCGGCCCCCCAGGAGCCCAGCAGCACCACTGGACCCCAGGGAATCCCCTCAGCTCTCCCACAGGTAAGGAGGCTGGGGGGATTTAAAAAAAAAATGTGTTTGTGAGTGTTAGTGAGTGTGTGTTAGAGTGTGAGTGTATGTTAGTGTGTAAAGGGGTGTATATAAAAAATACCCCTTTCTGTCTCATTAGAGATATCTTTGCCAGAAGCTCAAGGAAGCAGGCTGAAGGGTCAGTGTTAGGACCCGCTTAGGGGGGTCTGCCTTGACGTTGGCAGGCGGCAGGCCCGGACTGGCCATCGGGCATACCGGGCAAATGCCCGGTGGGCCGCGGGGCCGAGGCCGGCAGGGGACATCACAGGATCTCCCCTGCCAGCCCCAGCAGGGCCAGCGCTATCCGAGCGCCGGCCCTGCTCTGAGCCTCCATGGACCGGTGGGGAGATCAAAGATCTCCCTCACCGGCCCAGAGACACTGACAGGCGGCTGCCGGCTGTGGGGTGTGAGGGAAGCAGCAGAGAGGACCGGCGGAGCTCAATCCAGCAGCTCCGCCGGGTCCTCTCGCGAGGTCTGAGCGTTGCCGCGGTTACCGCGGCAACGCTCAGATCTCGCGAGAGTGAACTCTAGCCGGCAGGTTAGAGTTCACTCTCACCACTGGACCACCAGGGAAGGAAGCTGCTCCTCGGCTCCTCGCAGGCAGAACGGCTCCCCCCTCCCATGCTAAAGGTAAGAAGGGAGGGGGGATTTTTATTTTTATTTTTTTTAATTATTAATAATATATTTAAATTAAAAAAAAAAACATTATTAATAATATATTTAAATTAAAATATTTAAATAAAAAAAATCACACCAACAGCCCCCTCACACACACACATCACCCCCAGAACACACAGCCCCCCCCAGACACACACAGCCCCCCCGACACACACAGCCCCCCCCAGACACACACAGCCCCCCCAGACACACACAGCACCCAAACACACACAGCACCCCCAGACACACACAGCACCCCCAGACACACACAGCACCCCCCCAGACACACACAGCCCCCCCAGACACACACAGCCCCCCCAGACACACACAGCACCCAAACACACACAGCACCCAAACACACACAGCACCCCCAAACACACACAGCACCCCCAAACACATACAGCACCCCCAAACACATACAGCACCCCCAAACACATACAGCACCCCCAGACACACACAGCCCCCCAGACACACACAGCCCCCCAGACACACACAGCACCCAAACACACACAGCCCCCCCAGACACACACAGCCCCCCCCAGACACACACAGCCCCCCCAGACACACACAGCCCCCCCAGACACACACAGCCCCCCCCCAGACACACACAGCACCCAAACACACACAGCACCCAAACACACACAGCACCCCCAAACACACACAGCACCCAAACACATACAGCACCCCCAGACACACACAGCCCCCCCAGACACACACAGCACCCAAACACATACAGCACCCCGAGACACACACAGCACCCCCAGACACACACAGCACCCCCAGACACACACAGCCCCCCCAGACACACACAGCACCCAAACACTCACAGCGCACGCAGACACACAGCGCACCCAGACACACAGCGCACCCAGACACACAGCGCACCCAGACACACAGCGCACCCAGACACACAGCGCCCTCAGACACTCAGCACACATCACCTTCAGACACACACAGCACCCTCACTCACAGACAGCACCCTCACTCATAGACAGCACCCTCACTCACAGACAGCACCCTCAGACAGACAGCACCCTCAGACAGACAGCACCCTCAGACAGACAGCACCCTCAGACAGACAGCACCCTCGCTCACACACATACACATATATAAAATAACCCTCAGTGAGTTAACAGACAAAGAAAATTAGAAACCTAGAATGTGACGGCAGATAAAAACACCCTCACACACAGCACCCCTCTTAAATACACACACACTGCGCCCCTCACACATACAATACGTCCAAATATATATATATATATATATATATATATACAAACACACACACTACAGCACCCCTCACACTGCACCACCACACACATTACGCTCCAGATACACGCTAGATCCCTTACCCTATATGCACTCTTAATCCTCTATATATATACACACACACACAATCTCCTATACACACTCTGGGTCCTTTACACACTAGATCTCCTACACACCCTCTCTACAACCCCTACACACACTACGTCACCTATACACACACACACACTACAGCCTGTATGCACACACTCGCTACATCCCCTATAACACTATGCCCCCTATACACACACACTATCTACAGCCCCTAGCCACACATATTACACCACAAACACAAATGAAATTGACCTATTTACACAATACCACACCACACTCAACACACACGCAATTTCACAAGCAGGCTCCAAACACATGCACCATGCACTTTCCTGGCCCAATTGTCCTCTGGTATCCCTTTTTCTAATGCCAGAGCTCTTCAGCGCGGCTCTGCGCATTGAACCAACTTGCTCACTTTGAGAGGGGGTGTGCTTGTCATTAGTGATGACAAAACACACCCTCTCTGGCCCCGCCCCCTTCTTAGGGGGCCGCTCTGATTGAAAAATGCCCGGGCCTAATTTTTTTCCCAGTCCGGCCCTGGCAGGCGGGCATCCCTCCAATGGCCATTGGAGCAACTAAATGACCTCCATTTGTCTAAATATACATAGGGATTAAGGAGAAAGCGCAAGTAACATTTTCTTTTCTTTGGTTTTTACTATATATTGGGGCTGATGTGTGTTGTAGTCCTTGCTGCTTAAGCGCAGGACTTCTCTTTTTGTATGTTAGTGTGTGTTTGTGAGTGTATGTTAGTGTTAGTGAGTGTGTGTTAGAGTGTGAGTGTGTGTTTGTGAGTGTGAGTGTATGTTAGTGTTAGTGAGTATGTGTTAGAGTGTGAGTGTGTGTTAGAGTGTGTTAGTGTTAGTGAGTGTGTGTTAGGGTGTGAGTGTGTGTTTGTGAGTGTGAGTGTATGTTAGTGTTAGTGAGTGTGTGTTAGAGTGTGAGTGTGAGTGTATGTTAGTGAGTGTGTGTTTGTGAGTGTATGTTAGTGTCAGTGAGTGTATGTTAGTGTGTGTTTGTGAGTGTGAGTGTATGTTAGTGTTAGCGAGTGTGTGTTTGTGAGTGTGAGTGTGAGTTAGTGTGTGTGAGTGTATGTTAGTGTGTGTTTGTGAGTGTGAGTGTATGTTAGTGTGTGTGAGTGTATGTTAGTGTGTGTGAGTGTATGTTAGTGTGTGTTTGTGAGTGTTAGTGTGTGAGTGTATGTTAGTGTCAGTGAGTGTATGTTAGTGTGTGTTTGTGAGTGTGAGTGTATGTTAGTGTTAGCGAGTGTGTGTTTGTGAGTGTGAGTGTGAGTTAGTGTGTGTGAGTGTATGTTAGTGTGTGTTTGTGAGTGTGAGTGTATGTTAGTGTGTGTGAGTGTATGTTAGTGTGTGTGAGTGTATGTTAGTGTGTGTTTGTGAGTGTTAGTGTGTGAGTGTATGTTAGTGTGTGAGTGTGTGTTAGAGTGTGAGTGTGTGTTAGTGAGTGTGCTAGTGTGTGTGAGTGTATGTTAGTGTGTGTGAGTGTGTGTTAGCGTGTGTGTGTTAGTCTTAGAGTGTGTGTGTGAGTGTATGTTAGTGTGTGTGTGTGTGTTAGAGTCTGTGTTAGTGTGTGTGTCTGTTACTGAGTATGTTTGTGTGCATCTGTTAGTGAGTGTGTATGTATGTCTGTCACTGAGTGTGTGTCTGTCAGTAAATGTGTGCGTCTGTTCATGAGAGTCTGTGTGTGTGTGTCTTAAGCACTTACCTTTCTCCAGCGCCGGACTCCCTTGGTGCTGGGAATCTCTCCACCTCTCAGCTCCGAATACGCATGCGTGGCAAGAGCCACGCGCGCATTCAAACCGCCCATAGGAAAGCATTATTCAATGCTTTCCTATGGACGTTCAGAGTCTTCTCACTGTGATTTTCACAGTGAGAATCGCAGAAAATCCTCTAGCGGCTGTCAATGAGACAGCCACTAGAGGCTGGATTAACCCTCAGTGAAACATAGCCGTTTCTCTGAAACGGCTATGTTTTCAGCTGCAGGGTTAAAACTAGAGACCTGGCACCCAGACCACTTCATTGAGCTGATGTGATCTGGGTGTCTGTAGTGGTCCTTAAAGTGTATGTGTTTATGCATGCACTGGCGTACATACCGCGGTCACACAGGTCGCAGCCCTGCGACCCGGTGCCCGCCGCCATGTGTTGCGGCCCCTGCCCGCGCAGCGTAAGCGCGCGCGCGGGGGGGCCCACGGATCAGTTTTCGCACCGGGGCCCCATGGGTTGTGTGTACGCCACTGGCACCCACTGTACTTATGTTCAACGACGGTAACGGGCAGACTTAAAAGAACGATTCAGGGAGCCAAGATGGAGGCACTCAGTTCCAGCATACAGCTAAATAAATACAGCATTGTGGATTTCTTCAATTTGTTTTATTTTTCAGACATAACAAGCACATATAATAAAAAAAATTTGGGGAAGTGACAGGTGTCCTTTAAACAGAGTCCAGCAGTCTAACTCTGTACTAATAATTGAGTTTGAAGCCAAGTTGCTTTTAGTGAATAGAAAGTTGGAGACAATTCAGAGAACATCCATCTTTATTGTGTAATTTTACAGTTTAACAAGTAGACCCTAATGTAATCACAAAGAGAAGTGGTTTATGTGTAACCTGAGATAATACCTCTAATCCTGGCTCACAGCAGCCACGATATTTTTCAATTTAAGTAAAACTTTTTTTTTTTGCCAGATTATGTAAACAGGATAAATTACACAAATTAGATTAAGACACTTGTTAAAATTACACTTATTTTACATTTTTAGGAATGTCATTTGATTTTAATGAGATGAGCAATCAGCTCATCCATACTGTGTTATACAATGAATGGACAGATTTTTTGATTGTTCATCTATATAAATGATGGTAATAGAAAAAGACAGAAGCTTGAAGCCACGTGGTTATGTGTCTCAGGATTAAAGAGATAAGGCTCAGTGCTACAGGCTGCTGTGCAGAGTTGACAAGATTCACATTAATCTGTGCTCTAATATACCTGACAGCAGGCACACAGTGAAATGTTTTGGGTAAGATGTGAAGGTCAGGAATACAGATAGCTGTCATAGATAACGATTCACTTATTACACTGCAACATCTTTATTACTTAATGGACCACTACCTGCATCTAAACAAAACAACACACCTGCAACACTGGTATGTCACATATGTAAGATACTTTCATACTAAACAGGCTTATTATTATTATTATTATTGCCATTTATATAGCGGCAACAAATTCCATAGTGCTTTACAATATTATAAGAGGGGGATTTAGCTATAAATTGGACAATTACAAGAAAACTTACAGGAACGATAAGTTGAAGGAGACCCTGTTCAAACAAACTTACAGTCTATAGGAGGTGGGGTGTAAAACACAACAGGACAGGGAATAGCAATCAAAATAGGTGGGAGTGAAGCAGAGCTGGAGGAGAGAGTAGAGTGCTGCCTTTCAGGAGTGAGCAAGAGACAGGTATGTGAGGTACAGGTTACTCTGGGAGGCCATAAGCTTTTCTAAAAAGATGGGTTTTAAGGCACTACTTAAACGATTGAAGACTAGGGGAGAGTCTGATGGCAGTAGGCAGGCTGTTCCATAGGAAGGGAGCCCCTTGCGAGAAGTCCTGCAAGCGTGAGTTGGCCGTACAGGGGCGAGCAGCAGACAGGAGAAGGTCACGGGCAGAGGGGAGAGACTGAGAAGGGGCATACCTATGAATATGTGAAGAGATATTAGAGGGGCAAGAATTGGTCAATGCTTTATAGGTATGTGTTAGCATTTTGAATTGACTCCTACAGGATACAGGAAGCCAATGTAAGGACTGACAAATGGGTGAGGTGTGAGAGGACCGACTAGAGAGGAAAATCAGTCTGGCGGCAGCATTCATTACAGACTAGTGAGGCAATACGGTTTTTGGGAAGAGGGTTACAATATTCCATGTAGGAAATTACTAGAGCATGGACAAGCTCTTTGGTACCATCTTGCGTAAGAAAGGGGCGGATACAGGCTATGGTTTTAAGATGGAATCTACAGGATTTGGTAACATGCTGGATGTGAGGCCAGAATCAAATATGACACCAATACAGCGCGCTTGCAAGGATGGACTGATGTGGATACCACTGACTTGAAGGGAGAGCGAAAGAAGAGGATCAGTATTAGGAGGAACGACAAGGAGTTCAGTTTTAGAGAGATTTAGTTTTAGAAAGCGGGAGGACATCCCAAATAGAGATGGAAGAAAGGCAAGCAGTGACACGTTGCAGGACGGCATGGGAGATGTCTGGGGAGGAGAGATATAGCTGGGTGTCATCGGCGTACAGGTGGTAGTGGAATCCAAATGAGGCAATAAGTTTGTCAAGAGAGGCAATATAAAGAGAAAATAGAAGGGGACCAAGGACAGAGCCTTGGGGGAGTGATTGAAGAGTTTGAAGAAGGAGAGCATGATCAATGGTGTCAAAGGCAGCAGAGAGGTCAAGAAGAATTAGTATAAAGTAGTAGCTTATGGTCATTTGAACTGCACCTCTATGCATTTGCCACCATTAGCAAATACTACAAAAATTATGTATAAAAAAAGGGTCCATGGCAAACAAAACTAAAATGCCTACTTTTCATATCCAATGAAAGTCCATATCAAGTAAAGATCAAATTAATATGTTAAATGTTAAAAATAAACTCAAATTTAAAATATGTAAATCAAGAATAATCTCCTTGCCCTCATCTGCCCTTTACAAAACCTACCAATAAAAAAAATAATTAAAAAACAGTTAAAGGGGTTATTTTTTCAGTTATAAAGGTATATGAGATCCCCCCAAACAGACAAAGAAGGACACTTTCATTTTAGGGTTGTGAGTGGGGGTGTGAGCAGATGCGGGCTGTTCTGAGAAATTTTGGTTAACTTATTAATAACATTGCATGCAACTAAAATGTAATTTAGAACAAGAACAATGTATCTTATTTACAGAGACTTATATCTAAACACATTTATTGCAGTTAACAGACACATTATTTTAAGTGTAATTGCCGTAGAGCTCTGCTTTACACACAGACACACCAACGATGTGGAGCTCCTAGAACAATTGAGAGAGAAATGTGGGCCCAAAATAGGGTCTAGGGACTGCACCTCCTAAATAGAGACAAATGGGTGGTATGCATAAATGTGTGATTGGAAAGGGACAAATTCTAAAAAATATTTTCCAGAAGGAATGTTCCAGCAGGGATTTTACTTTTAAACTGTGAAGTTAGTTGGACAACAACATCTGGCCCATCCCAAATACAGAGCAGATATGCTTAAACAGACTGTCTGATGCAAGCTATCGCTATATATATAATTCCACTGCTTTAAGGTGCTCTATAGGCACCCAGACCACTTCATTTCATTGTCCCTTTACCCTTAACGCTGCAAGTGAAAACATTGTAGTTGCAGAGAATCTACATTTCACATTGCATGGTTAAATGACCACTATAGGCACCCAGACCACTTCAGCTCAATAAAGTGGTCTGGGTGCCAGGTCCATCTAGGGTTAACCCTGCAGCTTTAAACATAGCAGTTTCAGAGAAACATTAGGGTTAATCCAGCCTCTAGTTGCTGTCTCATTGACAGCCGCTAGAGGCGCTTCCCACTGTGATTTTCACAGTGAGAAGACGCCAATGTCCATAGGAAAGCATTGAGTGCTGACGTTGAAAGGGGGAGGAGAGTCCACAGCGCCGAGAGAGCCCGGCCCTGGAGAAAAGTAAGCGTTTAACCCCTTCCCCCCCCCCCCCCCCCCCCCTTCAGCCTGGCGGTAGACAGGAAAAAGAGATTGTTTTCCTGGCACTATAGTGGTCCTTTAAGACTGCCTCTAGTGGACGCTTCGCACATTTCATGAGGATGCCCAGCATCTTCAAATCCCCCATATGAAATCACTGAGGCAATGCTTTCCTCTGCGGAAGGCCTAATGTGTGCGCGGTAGTCGCTGCGCATTAGCATTAGATTCCCTCACTGCGCTGATGTCGGAGGAGACAGAGAGAGAACCGTCGCTGAGGGATCTCGGCGCTTGAAAACAGTGAGTGGAAAGAAGGACAGAGGAACACAGCTTTGCATTTCTTTTTTTTTTTTTTTATTCTTTATTTTTGTCGTGCAGGTGTGTACATAGTAGGTTGAAATGCCACAACAGCGTACAGGTTATTTACATGTCAAACAGTGGCATGAGTAGAAGCACGGTTTATATTATAATGCATTTACAAGTGTAGTAATGTTAACCTATGGTAGGTTAAATGTTAGGTAGGAACAAATATCTAGTGTGTATCGAGTTGGGGCCTACAGGCCTTTCGACTAAACTCAAAGGTTTCCGCTCAGGTTGGTAAGTGTGTGCTCGCGAAGATTTTAAAATCACGGCTAAGTTGCCGTGGTGTGACCGCTCTGTCTGGTCGTTGACCCGGTGGTTAATTATATGCGTAGTTATACGTAGTGAGTGTAAACTATAACTTGTAGAAACAATGCCAACAATGTCATGATAAGACTGGGCTGACTTTTTATCTATCGAATCATGAGGATTGTGTGGGTTTCCAGGCTATTGCTTGCGCTCAGTGTTTAATATGTTTAGGCTGTTGGAAATTATTCGTTTTGCCCACGCTAGCTACGAGTGGGTCATCTGACTAACCATGAGCGGCCAGGTGAGCATATGTATGCTTTCGTGGTGATGCAATATCTGTTGTTTAGACTATAAAAATGTAAAAAACATAAAAATGAAAAAAAACAATGGAAAATAAAAAAAGGAATAAAAAACCTGTATACATATATATATATATATAGTTGAGAAAAAAAAAAAAAAAACGAAACACATGTATAAAAAGAATAGGCAATGTCACCATATTTGGGCCGAAGCCCAAAGGGTATTGTAGTATGCTTGGAAAAAAAAAACGTCCCCTTGTAGCTGCGGTAGATGAGGGTCCCGGTCTAAGGTGTGTGTGACTGAAGTGGGCTTCATTTGTGGGGGTTAACGTCCCAGTGTGTGAGATGAAAAAACCTTGGCAGTTCATTTAGGTGTCGGCAGCATCTTCGAGTGCGTCGGTCATTCGTCTGGGAATAAATTCCGCCGCGTTGGCTGTGCCCCAAGTCGATGGGTTCTTGGTTCGTTCTGTAGGCCTTTGTAGTGATAATGAGTCCGTGGGGAGTTCCAGCTGTCCCAGGATCGCTGGTGCTTCGTGCATGTGTTGTGCTGTGAGTGTGATGTTGCCCTTGGTAATCAGCAAGTTGTGGGCAGGGCCCCAGCGGTATTGTATATGGCGATCTCGCAGTAGGGAAGTTAGCTGTTGTAGGGTCCTTCTCCATACCAGCGTTGCCCCTGAAAGATCCGCATAGAAGGAGAGATTCATCTCTTCGAAAAGGTAAGTTGGGTGGTTTCTGGTGGCCGCCAGTACTGCGGATCTGTCCTTTAAGGTCTGGAATTGCAGGACTACATCTCGTGTGGCTGCGGTAGGGGCTTTGGCGGGCTTAGGAATACGGAATATGCCGTTGAGTACTATGGCCTTGGCTACCTTGGGTGTCAATAGGGCCGTGAGGAGCCGCCAAATGACATGTGGCAGCCCCGTATCAGGTACGTTATCGTCGATGCCCCCATCCTTGAGGTGTTTTAGGCGGCGTTTATCTTCGAGCTCGGCAAATTGGTGGTCGTTTTGACTAGATTGTTGTTTCAGCTCCTGTACCTCATTTTGAAGCTTTTAGATTTGGCTGGCGTGGGTGCTTGAGGTGCCTTCCACGGCTCCTAGTCGCCCTGTTAGGCCCCGCAGTGTGTCCCTAATCGAGGCAACATCCGCCGAGATTTTGCTATGGTGTTCCGCCATAAGCTCCCTGATGGCCTCCATGCTCACTGGCGTGGGTGCCGTGACTGGGGGCGGCTGTTGCGATTGGGCTGGTGGTGAGTTATGCCTTGCCGGGGTGAGGTCCCCTCCATCTTCATCCGACGTCTCTGCATAGAAGTCAGAGCATCCGCCGTGCAAGGACGCCATATTGGAGTTCGAGGCTCCTCGGGCCTGTCGCCACATCTCATCGATGTTCATGCCCATCGTGGGCTTTTCGAATTTGAGTTTTTTATTTTTCCTCCCCATTGGGCTCTTGGTGGTGTTGTGATCCCCCTGGGGTGGTTTCGACCCTTAGAAGGGGGTTATTTGTGGGTTTTTCCCTGTTGATAGCTCGGAGCTCAGCCGGCGTGCGACCGTTCTCCTCAGTAGCTAGGCGCCGCCCCCATGACAGCTTTGCATTTCTAACACTAAAGTGTTCCATTAATTCTTCCAAAAAGAATCTGAAGTAACCATACTTATACTTAATAAAAAATAATAATTAGATTAATAATAAAAGTAAATCATTTACCTTGTTTATGTAAACGTCCATCAATCCTTTCAAGTTAACACCTCAGTTATTTTGCTTGATCATCACCCTTTGTCACATATGAGGCTATATGCTATACACAATATTCACTCTAATTTTCAAACTGTATGTCATTTTGATTCTCTTTTTTTTTTTTCTTTACATTTTGTTGTTTCTTTTGTGCGGTAGTAAGAGTATAGTGACAAATCCACTTTATTATTTAAAACAACAAAAAGTGGCATGTATATTACATGGCATGGCATGTCATAAGAGTCACACATTTTATAAGGAGTTAAATATAGATAAAACAGGAGCTCCACGCCTGCAGGTGCTAGTTTCTAATCCTGAGCCAGATTTGGTGTCATAATGAACAGAGAGGAGACATATTAACACAGTAACTGCTTACTAAAGTGAGCATGGAAGATGATGCTAAACAGTATATCAGTAATTTCTAGTCTGAGGCAGTTAAGGTAAGCATGTCAAATTATCAACAGCCTGTGAATGGGTATTGTGGCAAGGTCAGAGAGGCGTTCTATGTTAGTAATAGATTGGAGCGCTCTCTATTCCCAGCATGATGGGGTTAATTGGGGGGAGTCACCCCTTGAATGTTATCAACCCGGTGAGCATATAACACCTAGAGCTCATCAGCATAAGATTAGGAGTAGGAAGGCTTATAACAGAACATGCTGCAGGAGGAAAGATGAACCTTAACGATAATAGTCACCAGGTATATAGCAGATTAGACCAGTAGGCAAAAATGGTATAGCTACAGGCGATACGATTTATGAACAGGTAGAATAACAGGGGCCTTCCCTGGAAGGGCGCATCTCCCGCCGCCCATACTCAGGCCTTCCTCACCACCGCCTGCTCGAGAACACGCCCATATCTCTAGCTGTGGGCCCCCTACAGCAAGAACCCAGCTCGCAAACCCACTTACCCAACAGCGTGTGGAGTATGGGTGCTCAACATCGCAGCAAATTGAACAGCCAAGGAGGGTCTCTCTCCCCCCCCCACCCCTCCCCTCCTTCTTCTCATTTCCTGCTATTCCTTCAAACCTACTTTCTCTACTAAACAATGACCAACAGATGTGTAATGAGCACATGTATAACATTATTTGAATTTCTAAATGTTAAAAATGTCGGATGATGAGAGCAATGGTCGGCATCCATACAAACCGACCGAGAAGACACCCACACTAAAGTCTGCATTGGCTTCTGCGTAAGCCCTGAAACTATGACTTGTAACACCAAAAATGTATACGCAAAGGACGGTTTCTGCGCAAACCGGTCAAACTGTACAAGACGTGTTTTCTCATTTTCTGACAATCCTTAAATAAAGAATTAAAAAAAAAAAAAAAAAAAAAAAGAATAACAGGGGGCACAGTGAGACAGTGAGTGACAGTGGGACATTAAAGGCAGACTGGAGATGAGCCAGATTTCCTGCTTCAACCGATGCCACAGTTATGCTGCACTTGAGAGCTGGCTCCACTGTCATTCACCAGATGCCGAGTGAGGATTGGATTTGCCACGAGGGCTCTGCTTGTGAAGGTGAGTAAGGGATTCTATGCCTCTGTTTTTAGTAGCTTTTTGCTAGCTTTTTCAGGTGGGGACGGGATAACTCCCACCGATCCAGAGGAGGGGTGGGGAGGGGGGATACAGGGCTGCGAAGGGTCTGCAATGAGTAGTAGTCCCTGGTTTGGGAGATTGGCTACCTCCCCTAGTCACTGGGCGCCCTAGGCCGCAGATCATGATCAGGTAAAGACCGGAGTAACTTAGGTGTATAGCGATGCTGGCAGCTGTATTGTTAGTCTGCAGCTGGAGCAGGAGAATACTTGAGTCACTTATAGGTGAATTGGATGCATTTCAGTGTAAAGTAAACCGGAGCCATGCAAAAACGCATCTGGCCATCTTAATCGTTAGACACCTCCTCCCCCCCCCCCGATTATCTTTCTAAATCACTGTTGCGTCTTTATTTCTGCTTTTTATGTGTAAGCTTAGTCAGCAGTTAAAACTATGCTAACTATGCCAATCTGGCAATTTCCCAAACACTCTCGTGGCATTGCTAATTCTCACCATGCAGCTCTGTATGCACACACTGTGCTTTGAAGTACTCAGCCCCTTCAACTTTTCCACATTATATAGTTTTACAGCATGCAATTAAAATGGATTTTAATGTGGATTATATAAATGGATTTATATTTAATTATCGTTTGTGTCACAATAAAAAAAATTCTGTACCTTGGAAGTGTATTATGTATAAATCATATGATTTGCTTGACGTAAACTGGACAAAGTCAAGACTATCAAGAGCATAGAGTTTATAAATGGCTAAATGGATCTGAGAAAAAAATACAACTTGTACACGCCAATGGAGAGTGAGAATTCGTAAACCCCTTGGCCCTACCATGGATTACGCCTCCGGAGAATCTTCCTCAGACTCTGAGCCTGCTCCTACTGCTGCACCTTGACACACTATGTACCTGAGCCTCAGTCTCTTACTAGAACAGACACAGGACTATTATGCATGGGTTGAAGAATACATTTTGTCCATGTTTGGAAATATTAGAATAAAAGGTATCTCGGGGAATACATTTTCCAGAATTTTAAGCTGAACTTTTTCAATGACACATCTCAAGCAATTACCTTACTCCACAATAATGGAGTCACCTACAGGTGAGGCACTATGAGCTTCCTCATATCCATGGAAGAATGTGTGCCACACATGATGTGAGATATCTTGGAAGCACTGGACATTGGGAAGATTTAGGTTGTTGAGAATGTCACCCTATTTGTGCTGAGGCCAACAGAAGCAAGAAGACTTACCACTGGACTGACATTATGACTGCCCCGGAAATATGATGGCTGTGGGACTGAAACAATGGTACTTTCATTTTTGGTTTTGGGCTTTCTCTTTTACTTGTTTATTCCCCCCACCACGTGGCACGGGTATGTGATAAACATTTGCATCGCAGTTATCAGGACTCTGGACTACCAATGTGGGCCTTATGAACTGGCTGACTTTTTATCATTATTATTATTATTATTATATTATTTATTTAGCGACAACAAATTCCGCAGCGCTGCACAATGTATCATAGTCCAGATATCTAGTTTAGTGCCAAGTTACCTTTCATATTATGTTGCAGATCAATAATAGAGCAGACATTTTGTGCTTCACAACAGTTTCTCTGGCGTCTCCCCGCCCTTCTGGGGGAATCGGCAATATAGGAAATATAATACCGACACCCATACTGCTGTGGACCCTCTGCATAATATCCAATAAAATGAGTTTAGATAATAGGATAAGCAGTTGTAATTTCTCTATCTGTTTCTTGAGCTAACTGTAAAAATAGCTGATTACTTGCTTAAAGTGACACTGTAGTCACTAGAGCAACTACAGCTTAACTTAGTTGTTCTGGTTAGTATTGTCAGTCCCTGCAGGCATTTTAATGTAAACACTGTCTTTTAAGAGATCTCCTTGGCTGAGATCTTTGGAATTGACAATCATTGGGAAAGCATTGTGATTGGCTGAGATCATCACTTCTGATGATGTCAGCCAAGGAGGCAGATCAGGGCACCAACAGACTGGAATAAATGTAAGATTTTTCTATATTTAGGAAGACAAGAAGGAGGGGCAGGGGGGCTAGATATTGATTTTAACACTCTAGTGTTCCTTTAAACTTTGCTGACGGTACCCATAGCTTGGCACTATTGTGCTTTTGTATTATTCAGTTTAATCAGTGTCTCAGGGACATATTATTGTAACTTACAAAGCCGTGGTTCATATATCCTTTATGTAATTTTTATCCACTAATTTATCTGTGGTAAAACTTTATAAAATTTCAATTTAAAACAAAATGGTGTCTAGTACATTATCAACATCTTAACTGCTACAAGAAACCAAATAATTTAAAAGTTAACAAACATATAGGTTACATATGTTAAGATTTTCATATTATTATTTGTGGGTTATTCAGCATTATATTGACCTAACAAGGGCTGTAATGCGAAAATGTGTATGTAATCCTCAAACAACCTTTCATCACACTTTTCCTTTTAGTTCCAATCAGGGCCGTCTTTAATACTGATTGGACCATGGGCAAGAATTTACTTGGACCCCCTGGATCCCGCCCTCTCACTCCCTAGCATGCAATCACGCTCTTCACCCCAACAGCCACACACAAAAAAAAAACACACACCTTGTAGACCAATAAACTTTAATGTAAACATAAAGAACTGGTTCACAACGTGCAGTTTGTGAGTGTATTACAGATCACCTTATCAATACAATGCACAGGAATGTGCAGGTTGTAAGTACATCTCAGCCAATCCACTAATTTCCCATAGGAAAGTATTGGGAGGCTATTGCACATGTGTGGCAAAACTCTAAGCTTTGCCACATTAATCAGCATCTCCTCATAGAAATGCATTGAATCAATGCATTTCTATGAGGAGTGTTAAACGTGAATGCCAGTGTTGCACATTGTGTAACACTGGACTAGGAAGCACCTCTAGTGGCCATCTGATGAGTGGCCTCTAGAGGTAATCCTATGCAGTAATGTAACCACTGCGTCTTCTCTGTGTGTTTATGTTAAAAAGCCTGCAGAGCAGGGCCGGACTGGGGATACAAAGCAGCCCTGGAAAAAAAAAATCTATGCCAGCCCCATAAGTCATTGCACCATATATTGTCGCATGTAATATGTAAGGATATGTTTTGCCACCCCAGGGAGCAGGCTGTTCTGTCTCTGCTCCCCCTCCATCGCGCGCAGCTTAATGAGACCGGAGCCGGGATATGACGTCATATTCCGGCCCCGGTCTCTTTCTAGCACGCGAGGGAGGGGGAGCAGAGACAGAACAGCCTGCTCCCCCAGAAGAGCCTGCTCCCGGCCTCATGAAAAGCTTCCCCTGCGGCCGCCTTTCAAGTTCTCCCTGCGGCCGCAGGTCACCCCGGCCCCAGGTGCCGACGGCCCACCGGGAAATTTCCCGGTATCCCGGTGGGCCAGTCCGGCCCTGCTGCAGAGACAAGCTATAGACACCAGAACTACTATGTTACGCTGTAGTGGTTCTGGTGACAATAGTGTCCCTTGAATATTCCTGTGTAGATAAAGTAAACAGTAGAATTTATTAGCAGGGATCAGTATTTATAAATCTACATGGCTCACTTCTTACGTAAAAAATACAAATGTCACTTGGAAGAAAATCCTTAAAATGATGGTGCTTAATGAAAAAAAAAAAAACAGCACAAAAGTATGAAATAAAATGCTGTATCATTATTCTACACAAAAAAAGAAAAAACTAAGCACATTCCTAGCCTGATTTTTAGCACAGCTTATGACACAAATAATTTTTTATTTTGCAGATTACTTCCCTCCCTGTCCCCTTCTCCAACCCTCCACCCCCTTTTAAACAAGTAATAGCTCCCCTTATTCCTTATTAATTAAATACTTAAATTTTTGGAGACCAGCAGGCTCAGGATTCAGGTGCCGCTTTGCTGTTTGTTCTGGGGGGAGAGTCAGGAGACTGATGACGGCCGTTGCGCTGCCTGTGTCCCCGGGCTCACCCTAGCGTTGCCATGACATCACGTGATGCGCGTGCGCAGTACACTGCAGGCGCAGAGCCATGGAGGTAGGGAGGAGGAGCAAGTCAGTCCTGGACTATGCGGCGATGCTGCTCGCATAGTGAAGGATTGGATGGATGAGGATCGCTGGGGCATGCCAAAATAAATAGATAATAGCAGAATATATCTATTATCTATTTATTTAACAAATTGTTGTGGCCAGCGGGGCTCAAGAGGCAGCTGCCTTGGGCCCCCCCAGGAGCAAGTGGGCCCGGAGCAACTGCCCCTTTTGCCCTGCGTTAAAGACGGCCCTGGTTCCAATCTATTTTCATCCTCTATCTCACTCCATCCTTTGTAGCTATGTCTATGTTTTGTCTGTAAATAGTACAGCATTGCTGTTTGAACAGCTCTTTATAAACAAAACAACAAAAAAAGTATTTGCTGCCAACAGTGTTTCTATACATCCTACATTTGTCTGGTATTGATACTGCCCGTATTTCTTCTTCCCACTGCCCCTCACACTAAACATAATTGAAATGTATCTACTTAGCTTCAATCTCTTTTAAACTATACTTTAAAGCCAAAGAGATAATCCTTTTACAGCAACTAGGCCAGTGCAGAGCAGAGGTGGAATAAACAGAGATATATGCCCATTTAGGATGTTAACCTTATATTGGAAATCCTATGAAAACCTGCAAGGCAGAAGATTAATAGATTATACTTAATTGCATTGTGGGAGATAATAGCATTGTGGGAGACAATATCAAGCGCTAGATTTGGAAAACTGAGTACGTTTCGTATTTTTTAGTTCTCTTTAAAGCTAGAACTGTTTTAACTGTACTCTATTTAAAACGTAGGACGCCTAAAGCACATAAGGGTATCAATGCAATGTCAAAGTGGTATTGGCCTTTATGGCATGGGAGATCTAGCAAGGAAGGTAGGGGGCAATTACACCTGTAGGATCCCACCAGTCTACTGCGGATCAGATAGCAGGAAGTGGGTTGGGATATGTGTGAGACAGCATGTAGGAATTGTTTAGGGCCTGTTTTTAGCGCAGCACTTTATGGGTTTATGCATTGGCTGGTTGTCCCCAAAATCAATGTTCTTCAGACCTGGAATGGCCCACTGGACCATTTCCCAGTTTGAGGTAGTATTTGGGCTGGCTAAGCTAAATGACTTAAAAGTATGTATGATCTTCCTGGAGATGTTGTGCAAGTGAACAACTTACTGCAGTGTTAACTGAGATAGTGCTCATGGCATTTATAATTCAAGACTCTTGTTATTGGTGGCAATGGAGACTCTTTTCACATTTCTCTGAATGACCGATCATGTTGTGGAGGTCATGCAGAAGGAGGCTGCAGCTTACATCCATCAAATATTGCATGCTCTGCATGAGTAGGACCATCCACACAAAGATCTTTGAGTTATCATCAAAAAATGTCATTCCTTTGTACTTCTTCCCAGCACTAAATTTGCCAGTTCTCTGTTTGTGTGATCTTTGTATGTTTTCTTTGCATGTTAATGTAACATGTCAGCTTGTATTGTGATGGCTGAAGATAGTGAGTCATTAGGGGTGTGTGGTGAAAGTAACCTCGCAACTGGTCCTTGGAGGGGTCTGCTTACCAGCCTCTTACCCAAGGACTATGGCCTATGTATTAGACCTTGGTTCAGGACTCTGGAAAGGCTTTGTTCGTGCCTTTTCCCTTATATGGTTCGGTATATGGGGCTTACCGAACGGATTGTACTTATTCTGTTCAGTTACCGAACAGTTGGACCATCCGTAAGTGGAGTGTGCAGCTCATTACCCCTATTAACACCTCTAAACCGCAACTTAGTGGGGGATCGGCTGGGTGGTTGTTGTTCATTTGGGTGAACACGTGGTGGCAGCCATCTTTAGCCGCGAACACATAGAGCGGTGTTTGTTCGTCGAGTGCATGGAACTCTAATCGGACACTCGGCGGCACGAACACCGCTGGGACTTCCATCTCTTCGTACATTCGGCTGGATTCACTTGAGAAGAGTGGTGTTCAGTGGAAACACACTCCCAAACAAGAGACACAGATTAAGTGTACATACGAACTGGTTGCATTCATATTTGTGTTGTATTGTGAACTCCGGAAAGAGACCGATCGCACACCCTGATTTCATGGAACTCTTTTGGGCAGGAGCCTCGTGTGCGTCGGTCAAATTATGACCTCCATGGAAATCCCCAACCCCTGAACCGATCTTGGTGATTTTTGGATATGTTGGTCCCCCAGATCGGGGCTATCAGGGGATGTGACTGCTGTGGGGTTTCCATGTGTTTTGGGGGTACTTTCAGGAGGTTGTAAAATGTGTTTTCTGTGCCTGGAGATAATTCAGTTTAGTACAGTTTCTGACTCAATTATCTCCCAGGCACAGAGGAGGGATTATCTTGTTTTATGTGGGAATATCCTGGACCTGAGATCCAATGTAATCATGTGTATGTTTTTGCTGTAGTCTACTCTCAGGTCCAGTGGGGAATGCACCTGGAATATGTTTGAGGAAACCCCTTGCATGGGGACTGACATAAAAGGCTGTGTGTGGCTCCCATTAAAAAGAACGCTTTACCCCTTCATGAAGTGTAGGCTCATGTTTGGAGGATTGGAGAGCTATATTCACTATTGGGATTGCTATAATCACTATACTCCCTTAACGTACAACACTTTTTGTTTGTGGGGTTTACGGTGGTTATGGTGTCCGGTGCAGTGCTTGTGGTACTCAAGGATTACTAGGAAGCAGCGACTGACGGAGGTACCCAGTCAGGTGCCAGGCAGTCCGTCACAGGGTGTACATACCTCAAACACTCCCATCTCTATGGCACCATCCTCCCACTACCATGCTTTAACTTTTGGCAGCTCCATTTGCAGGGAGCTATTGTACAAAACAGGGTCCATGGAAAGTTCCATGAGATGATGGGAATAGATAATCTCACTCTTGAGCAAAAGCTGGGATAAAATGTGGGATACATTAGACAAAGTCCTGTTTTGTCTCATGTATATCATTCAAATGTGTTTAAATGTTAATGAAATGAATGAAAGAATATAATGCAGGGTATCTAAATATAATTTTGGCAGTTTTCAGACATAGGTAAAGTTTATTCTGCCAGCTGGTATGGATTACAACACCAATGCTTGTAGAGTGTTAGGGTAGTTATAGTCCATACAGTCACTTTGCCCTAGTAAGCAGCAAGATAAGAAGATTGTCATTGAAGTCACACGTGGCTGATAACAATGCAAAGACATGTATATGTAAATGTCATATAAAGCAATGTTGAAGATATGCTTGTTGCTGTCGATATAAACCATCAATGATCTTAACAAACTCTTTGCCCTTTGTGTAGAGGCAGTGTTTGTGTATGACAGATATGTTCGGTGTAGATCAATAATATTGCTAAAAATAAAGCAGAGAACTTGATTGGGAAAAATGCAGCAGCAAAGAAGCAGCTAAGGTCTGAGCTTTCTCGGCTAATGGTAATGTTTATCTTTTGGAGCAGTCGCAGGACTTTCCAAGGGTTCTATATTTTGTAAGAGAGAAAACATAATAGGGAGATTTATCAAAGTGTCACCAACACTTTTCCATCTAATTTGGGAAATTGTTTACCAGGATTGGCTACCGTGATTCATTCTTCTTTGGATTTCTCTGTATTACCCTTCAGAGAATTCTATATTCTGCTGCCTGTATCTTTTCTAACATCTCAGTCTGCTCAAGTTTCCTCTACCTTTGGCAACAACAAGATTGATTTCTAATCTACCAATCCTTTTTACCAATTATTTCCACTAGCATACCGATCTTGCACCTTCCTATCCTTTCTCACACAGAGTAAAACTATATACTACCACCTATGTCTTTAATTTTGCAATACTTACTGCATGTGCTTCATGTTCTGTTTATTCTCCACTTAACACCCATAACTGGAATAAATTTTTAAACTGATCATATTCAATGTGGGCTTTTGGTCAACTACTGATAGACCACCTATTCATTCATGCCTGTGATCCTCCATAGTTCAAACCCCTTCTTGACCATCACGGGACTTCCTGTTTTATTTACTTCTTCTATTTCCTCCTCCTTCCAGTGCACCCACTGTCACAACCACTTAGTAGTACAGTTGCTAATACTTCTGATTTCGATTGATTTTTAGTTTAACTTGCTTATTGAATACTCTAAAAAATGGGCTTTGATTTAATATTTTTGAAAAAGCTTTTCAAATGATTTAATACCATTTGCAGAAACTTTTAAAATGATTTAATAAGATTATAAAATATTTTTTTTAAAAATGTATATATTGATGTACTTTTTTATATTACATATTTATTGATATTTTAATAATTTTAAAAATAACTTAAAATGTCTATTCAAAAATAATGTCATATGCAATTCTTATCCAAAAATATGAAATCAAGGCCACAATTATTAGTGTCCTGAACACTAAAGGCTCTGATTATGACTGAATGTCAACACAAATAATATAACGTAAAATTCCCTGTGGTCATGAGAGACAAGGTCTGTCATTGGTCAGTCTGTCACAAACTTAACTATAACTCTTTATGAGGAGTCTTCCTACCTTCTCCCAAAGGGTCCAAAGTATGGATCATGAGCTGGAAGATGGTGCTGCGGATGGTGCTGTTGTGCAAAGAGGCCGAACTTCCCCCTCTGGTAAGGAATGGCTTCAGCTGGACAGAGGTACAACAAAAATTAATTTATTTGTGCAAAAATGTAGGAAATCAGTACAACAGACACAGCAGTGTATTTAATTATTTAAATGGCAACTGGGTAAGCAAAATATTGGGCACTCCAAAGCTAAGATTGGTCAATAAAGAGATCAGTCATCAGACTTCTCTAAAAAAGTTTCCATTTACTAGTGTTATATACACAAAATACATTTATAAATGTTATTTTAAAGACAGAGTCTGTCTATTGAAAAAAAAAGAAAAGAAAAACTAGAACCACAAAAACACATAAAAATAGTTTTTTGAGTCCATGACATCATCTCTTTTCATTGACAGGGACCAAAATGTACCCAATGCTTGCCAGTTAACTCCCAGCAGTTAAGCATTTATTCAATTAATGTTTCTTGAGTGGCTGCAAACTGGGAGTAATAACACTAAATCAAATGTTAATCTGATTATAGAATCAAATTCATTTTTGCAAATAAATCTTCACTAGGCCATCTAAAGCGTATTATGGCAATTATAAAAAAATGAAGCAGATTTATTGGTGAAACTGCCAAAATAGACAGTAAAAGACATAACATTAAGAGGGCCAAAATATTATGAATATATGGGTTGAGGGATTTCTGTACATGTTACTTCATGCAGTATTTAAAAAAGTTACGGTATATGTTCTCATAACATGAATCAATGATTTCCGCAAGTAACTAAAGTAAAATAAAGAAATTTTATGGTAAATCTTCATAATGCCATCATTAAATATAGCACTGTATAGACACATGTTCTACATCACTATTTCTTAAAACAAGTTCACTTTTGTTTATAAAGATAACAACCAATATAGGATAAACAATACTGTATATATTTATTCAAGAGGGTTTATTAAAATGCTTTTAATGGGTTGATGTATGCATTACACACATTCAACAAGCTGATAGATTACACATTTAGCTTGGTTTATGGACATAAGACATCAGGTCCATAATAATATATAGTCCATGAGTGCCATAAATGTGGCACCATGGTAATGCTTTGAATGATACTCAGTAATAGATGTTAATGTTAATTGTTTTAATAATATAAATACAAAATTCTGGACCTTTCGAATGCTTTAGAAGCTCTATTTAAAAAGTGCATTTAGAATTGATGTATGTGTGTAATTGGTTCAGCATTAGACTACAAACCCCAGGTTTTAAGATCTACTCTACGAGAAGCAGCCAGCAGGAATATTCCACTGGTTTCCAGGATGAATGTTCTATCTTAGATAGTAGTGTGAGATAAACAGCCAATGACTAGAGTCTATTTTGTGCTGGTATAAGAAACTTGTGACACTGAAGCTGATATGAATTTATGTATTTTTGCATCACATTTCCTGTATGTCAAGTGATCATTTTGTCCTCTGGTTCCACCCTCAGAGATTTTGCACAAACAGGAATATCTCTCCTGAAAATGTGGCTTTTTGCAAACCAAAAATGTTTTACGATTTTTTTTTCAGAAAAGAGTTTTGGACTCAACTAAGGAAAGATAATTCTGATAAAATGTTTAAACATATTTTGTTTAAAAAAAAATTAAATGAAAATCGAAGTGGAGGGTAACAATTTAACCAGTAATATTTTATACATTGTATTTCACCTAAATTATTTATTTGATTGATTAATCAGTACATTTGTTGAGCAGATGTTAAGTTGTTTGGATCACTTACCTTTAATCTGTTGTTGTCCTCAGGTGGCTTTGGTTCATCTCCTGCAACTGACCCATTGCCTTTCTGTACATAGACATGAAGAGTAGCCACATAACACCATCAGTCAGAACTACACAAGGCTCATTTTTATATAAATACAACCTCTTCAAAACCAAAGCAAAATGCTTAATAATAATCAGGAAGCCCTTTTCATTATGTGTTGTCCATAGATATAAGGGAACGGTTTATACAATTGTCACTAAGAGAAAATAGGATGAAGTTCCAAATGAGGAGGAATCATCATGCAAACCAATGAAACAAGCAAAACTCTATTGGTTTATTTAACAATTGTTCCATTTTCAGAAATGTGATGCGTGTTAATACATCCCCCTTAACATTTAAACACAGACTGATTTATGTAAATACAAATATTATATTCAAGGAGATAATGTTCAAATCTCTCCCATTCAGTCTCACATTGTATTTCTTTTATAGTTCATCTGGTGATATTGAGATATATTTAATGAAGGTTGAAAAGCGTTAGGGCTGTAAATATTTCTTAAGCTTGTCTACACTATTTCCCACAGGACAACATAACTTTCATTTCAACAGATTGCTAGCTCTTATCCCAGTCCCATTAACACTTTCATGACTAGGGATGAGGCAAATCCAATGATATCTTGACAGTCCACACCTATCACTTGCTATGAAGAATGTGATTACAGAAGTCTACTTTGCTACTTGTTTAAAAGGGTCACGATAGGCACAACAGGAAATACAAGCCCCATAACCACTACAGCTATCCGGGAAAGTATAATATGCGGGTTCCTGTGGTTTTTTTCTGTGTTTTTGGGGTATTTTTTGTGTCATACTTTCTGTATCCGGGAGATAATTACATGATTTTGCTATTACATGACGAAAAGTCATGATTTTATTAAAGACACGGAGGCGAGTATTGCATATCCCTTTCTTTACTGTCCACCAATAGCAGCAAATATAAAACAGAATCAAAAAATAATAATTAGATTGTTATACAAGCTATAACCACTAGCTCTTATAAGAGCTTCACAGCTATACTCTCTTGGAGGCCTTCCCAATGGAAGCTGGATCCAAGAAGTTGGTCCAGGGTGGGAAGGGACAGCGAAACCCCAGCCAAGCTATGGCGGCTAAGGGGCTACAGTGCTTACGCTGTCCGGTGCGGTGCTTATGGTCCTCAGCATCAGCTAGGAAGCATCGATTGGCGGAGGCACCCAGTCGGGGTGCCAGGTGGTCCATCACAGTCCCCATGCCAGTCCTGCCATCGAGTCTGGTCTCCTGCTGAAAAATCGTGGGATTTGGGCGTTGAGTCGTAATGCGAATAGGTCGATAACAAAAGGACCCCAGAGAGATGACACAGTTGAGAACACTTCTGCGTCCAATTTCCAGTCGCTGCTGTCCGAGAGATACCGTGAATTCCAATCTGCCTGGACATTGTGTAGGCCCAGTAGATATTCCGCTTGGACCACTAAGTTCCAAGCCAGACAAAACTCCCCAAATTCTTTCGCCAATCTGGCCAGGACCGAAGACTGGGTGCCGCTCATGTGATTGACGTATCTCACCACTGAGATGTTGTCCATGCGGTGGCGAATGCACCTGGTCCCTCGCGAAGCTCCGGATCGTGAAAGAGCCAGCTAGACGTTCCAACGCATTGATGTGGAACCAGGATTTGGAGTCTGACCAACGACGCCCCATCGACACACCTTTGCAGTGGGCACCCCAGCCGTGGAGACTCGTGTCCGAGTCTATGGTGAACTCCGGTTGCAAGCCAAAGATCGTCCTGTCGTTCCATGCAGACAGATTTAGGATCCACCATTGCAGTTCGTCCCTCGTTTCGCCATCCAGGGTAACCAGATCCGTGTAAGACGCACCCTCTCGCAGATGAGCTATCTCATAGCTGGAGGGCCCTGTAATAAAGAGGAGCCGTGAGCATCGCCTGGATAGACGAGGCCAGCAGTCTGATCAGCCATGCCAAATGAGGGTGATCTGCGGACGGAGAAGTGCCCTGTGAAGTTCCTTGTGTATCATCCGAATCTTGGCGCACAGAAGGTTTAACGATTCCTCCTCTGAATCCACAAAGAAACCTAGAAATTCCATGTGCCTGGATGGCCCAGTTAACGATGAACCCCAGTCGGGTGAATAGGTCTACGGTCAATTGCACATGTTGCGTAAGGATGGACTGCTCCTGAGCCATGATCAGTATATCGTCCAGGTAGACGCCCCGACTGCATAGCCAGTCTATCACCGAGCGCAGCAGCTTTGTGAAACTTCAAGACGCAGAGGAGAGACCAAAAGGAAGGCATGTAAAATGCCAAACTCTATCCTTCCAACGGAAACTAAGTAGATTTTGAGAAGGGTCGGCTACCGGAACCGTCAGGTACACGTCCTTCAAATCTAGTTTTGCCAACAAATCCCCGCGTAGGAGCAGGTCCCTCAGAAGATGGATGCCCTCCATCTTTAATTGGTTGTAGCGAACCATAACATTAAGTGGGCGTAGGTTAATGACAGGGCGCCTTTAGCCACCTTTCTTTCCCACTACGAATATATTGCTTATGATCCCTTTGGGACCCAGAGGGACCAATTCGATTGCCTCCTTTTCACGGCGGCTGACCTTTCACATGGAGGATTAGGCCTTATCAAGGGCAGTAAACGCCCCTACGAAGCATCCCAGATCCTTAAAAAAGGAATTGCTAAATAATAAGTCGTAGGCGTCCTTACCAGCTTCAGTGAGGGAGATATTGGCCAAATCGGGCTCTATTTTAAACAGAATGGCTTTATGCCGTTCAAATGACAGGGAGGCATTAACAATCCCGGCGATACAAATTGCTCTCTGGACCCAGCCATAGAGTTCCTCCAGGTCTACCCTTCAGTTCTCAGAAACAAATGCTCAGCATCAACAAACATTTCTGGCGTTCGTGCGAGCAAACTGCCAAACGCCAGCCCCACACTGGTCGTACTGAGCCGAACAGAGGTGCTAAAAAGGGTGCTAATTGGTGCCAAAATGGCCCAGGACCCCAGGGAGCCCCAAAACAGAGGAGAAACAAAGAGAACACAAGAGGAATAAGACCAGAAACAAGACAGAAGGGAACAAAACCAGAAGTCTCAAGTAGGGGCAAAAGACATAGAGAAAACGAGAAGGACAGGGGTACAACAAAGACTTCAGCTGGTCTGGGACCCTGAGTCTACCATAAACACTTTATTAAACACAAACTGAAAATACATTTAAAATAACAGCAAAATAGTAACAAACCACAATAAATTGACAATACCCACAGAACAGAGAAAACTTAGGTACATATCTGACTGTGGAGCAGCAAAGAAAGAGGAAGGTCTGAGGGTGGTGCCTTCTATTATACTGGGACTTGGCTGGGAGTGGCCTATGTTACTATGTATGCATTATTTTTTCATTCTGTTTTGTATTCTTTGCTGCTATTGGTGGACAGTAAAGAAAGAGATATGCAATATGATCCTCCGTGTCTTGCAATAAAATTAGTTTAGCGCGCAGCAACTCAATTATCTCCCGGACACAGAGGCACCAGGGCGGGATTATCTCTGTTTCTGAATAGGGAACCCGTGCTGGGGATCCATTTATAAATGACTGTGCTGTGCCTAATAAAATCACATCTACTCCCAACATTAGGTCTCGACTAATGTGTAGGGGAAAAGCTATACAAGCTATACACACCACCTGCACTGGAAGGAGCTATAAGTTAACACTACAGGAAAGGGAATCCTTGGCAGTGATACTGTGGTGGTCTGCCACAATGACTATGATCTATTCTAAAACATCAGAATCTCTTCCGTTATAAATTGTAATGTCTTACAAAACCACCTCAAATCCTTCTGTAGTTTGAAGGTGTATAATGTAAATGTTAAGTCATGGAGGAAAGTCCAAATGGAGATTAGATCTTCTATCCACAACATGAGCAAAGTAGGGGCAACTATATATTATAATGCTTAGTGTATATTATTTTATCATGATGATATTAGTAACTCTATGGAAAACATGTGTGAGCAGCCTAACTGGGGCAAAGTTAAAATAAAATATGAAGCAGTCACCGTAGAAACTGGTAGTCTGGTTCTGGCCTTTGAAAATTTAGCACTTTGCCCGCTGGGCCGTCATGATCAAGGTGATAAAGGCCAACTGAGGAAATAAAAAATCTCCTTAAGCAGCCCATTATATTTTACTTTCACTTTTACATCTGGTGTCAACCAATAGACCAGCACAACAGATAGTGCAATGTTTTATTTATGTATCAAGAGTTCCTCTCTCTGTCCTTTGTCTCTTCATCCTCTTCAATACCTTCCATTGTGAGACAATAGCACATTGTTAGAATACAGGGTAAGAATATAAAGAAATATCCTGTCTCTGCTCTCTTTCTCCCAAACACCACCTCGGCTGCACTAAGATGACTCAGGAGAGAGAGGAAATGCTGTGGTAAGAAAAACATGGCCACACTCAGGGAAAGGGTATGGACTACCAAAGGGAGAATGGGGAGACAATATGGTGTAGGGAGTGCAGACAAAATGGCGAGTGATGCAGCCCGAAAGACAAATGGGGTCCAGTGTAAATAAGAGGTGGGTACAAACTGAATGACAGATGGTACTACTGAGCAAATAGAAGAGGGGTGCAGAAGGAATGGCTGAGGGGGTAATGAGTGAATGGGTAGGGAGTGTGCAGATTGAAAGGAAGGGGGGGGGAGTCCAGGGTGAATGGGAAACTTGGTTCAGTGTGATAGAGGGGAGTTGCACAGTGAAAGGATTAGGAGTGTAAGAATAGCATGTGCAGAAGCAAACACTTAAAACAAATAAAATGTCTATGCTGCTTTACACAAAACACTTAAAATTCATACACACATACTTCCATGCAGGGCTCGAGTCCTGCAGGAACGCGTGGGAACGGCGTTCCTGCACTTTTTTTTTAAAGCAGGAACATCGATCCCGTTTGTGGTCCTGCAGGCACTCAGGGGGTGGCAAAAAACGCTGCACCCAAATGCCCCCCCCCCCCCGTGTTCCCTGTGCCATGGGGGGGCCAAAGAGGTGGCCTCCTGATGGACCCCCCCCTCACGGGCGCCTGTCTCACTGTCAGATGCGGCGAGGGAGCTGTGTCCGCTCTGCTCCCTCACGTGCCGTTTGCTGATGCCGGGAGCCGGAATATGATGTCATATTCCGGCTCTCTGCATCAGTAGACAGAGGGAGCAGAGAGGACACAGCTCCCTCGCCGCGTCTGACAGCGAGACAGGCGCCCGCCGCACTGAAGCCCCACTGGACCCCAGGGACAGGTCCACGCCAGCTCTCCAGGTAGGGAGGCTGGGTGGGCATTTTTTTAATTTAAAAAAAGTATGAATAATTTGTGTGTGTGTCTGTGAGTATGTGTGTGTGTGCATGTGTGTGTTGTGAGAGTGTGCATGTGTGTGTCTGTGAGAGTGTGTATGTGTGTGTCTGTGAGAGTGTGTATGTGTGTGTCGTGTGTGTGTGTGTCTGTGAGTGTGTGTGTATGTGTGCACCTGAGTGTGTGAGTGCATGTGTGCACCTGTCAGTGTGTGTGTGCACGCGTTTATATATGCATACAAGTGTATTTTTTTTTGGGAAAGGGGGGCGGGGGTGGAACTTGGGTGAGTTCCCACACTTTATTCCCCAGGACTTGACCCCTGCTTCCATTCAACAAAAATGCTAACCTCATTCACACAAAAAAAATTGCACACTACACAAAATCACTCCCACAATTATACAGAATGCCAAGCTAGTGTTATACAAGTGTTACATAGGGAGCGGGACAGATTGGGGTCAAGTGCTTAAAGTAAGTTGCTGTGTAGTGTAAACACCCAGGCCTATTTTAGCCCTGCTCTATACCTATGGCTTTATATGTTACTTCTTTTTCAACGGTCAGGACATTTTATGGGATTGGAAAGCACATTATTCCATCAGAATACATCAATATCACCAAATGCAGACAACTTGTTAGTATCTGTCCTAATCCAGAATGGGGAGATTTCACATAATTATAAAGCAAATTCTGGGAGACATAGCTTTTCTTCTCATTTGCATAATGTGAAAGGTTGCCACAGTTTACAATATTGCTCAGATCTCAGTGATCTGGTATTTTGGGATATTGTTTTACTGTCTAACATATCAGTGTTAGAGTACAGTAGGGACAGAGGCCTAACGGGTCTTATACACAATATAAAGTATATGTAAACTAAAGCTTTGTATAGATATTCTAGGCTGTCACAAAAGTAACATTGTCACCCAGTAAATCTATCTCTATATTAAAAATCTTATCCTGAAGCAACAAATTATAGACAACTATAATTCTACATCCTCACAAAATTAATCTGCAGAAGCCTTATCAAATTGGTCAATACAAACCTTAGATGTGTCCTCCAAGGCCATGACTTTAACTAGTTGCTTTCTTTTGGAAAGTTGCGACTTCACCCATCCCTCCACCTGCACATTTATTTTCATAAAAATTACGTAGAGCCCGTAAGCAGTAAGCAGTAGCATGCTCTCCCACCAGAGGATAACATTATCCAGGAAAAAAATGATGAGCATGATCAAATCAATAATATAGAAGGAGACATCTCTGAACAAGGGCCACCATGTAAGATTAAGAATCTCCCGGGAGAATAGGGCACATGTACCAATAACAAATAAGATGTTAAAAACAGCTGAACCCACAATTGTGCCAATACCAACATTGCTGTGAGAAATGAATACACCAATGAGGGATGTAAAAAGTTCAGGTGCAGACCCACCAGCAGCCATAAAGGTGGCTCCAGCAACATCTTCTGATATCTGCAGCTTCTCTGTGATAACACCCAAAGCTGGGACAAAAAATTCATCACACACAATGGCCAAGGCCACAAATACGTACATCATGCCAAAGATATGAAATGAAACCCAACCATTCCTGCGTTGTTCTATGCTAAACAGATCTCTTGGATACTCTCCTTTGGCATGAGGTAATGGGGGTTTAGATGTTGTAGTAAGACTGGTGGTTATTGTCGGTTTGAGAGTGGATGTTACTGGGTCTGGCTCAACAAAAATACAGTGCCTGGTTTTGGTCCTTTCTGTGACATTTGATGTAGAAGAAGCTGAGGTAGAGCTGGTGGTAGAGATAAAGGTAGTAGTGGTAGAAGTAGTAGAAGTGGTTTTAGAAGTGGTAGTAGATGTTCTTCTAGTAGTTTGGTTTAATAGTTCTCTTATAGACACCTTGAGTTCTTCCTCGTTTTCCCTTGGAGAACTAGGATCTTCTACAACAGTCTCTCTCCAAGGTTCTGAATCCAGTTTTTGATCAAGAGATAGTTGGTATAGTGAACAAAGAAACATCACACATATTATGAACACTATTCTGTTCCACTGTAGTCTTTTTCTCCTGCGTAAATACATTTTATTGATTAGGATACAAGACCAGCCTCCGCAACAAATGGGTGGTTGTCCTACAGTTGTTCAGTAAAAAATGTCTTAATTCTTAGAGAGAATTTTTCATTTTCTCCTGTGCTTGTCTTCCATATTGTTTGGTATGAGGTTTCCCAGAATGTGCAGTTTTAAGAGTACATCATTGGAAATCCTAAAAAAAAAAGGCCAAACACCGGATTTATTATTATTATTATTATTATTTTATTATTTATATAGCGCCATCACATTCCGTAGCGCATTCCGTAGCAGTTTATAAACAATATGTTTAATATAATTCACCCCTCACACATTTACAAGGTTATTCACTAAAGTGTGAATTCAAAGTGAATTTCCAATTTAAGACAAGAGTAATGAAACTGAAAGCTTAGCTGACTTAGAGAATTTTCCAAGTTTGCTATTTTGACTTGAAATTTGATATTCACTCTGAAGTCTCACTTTAGTGAATAACACTGTATGTTACAAAATATCCCGCTTAAATGTATCCCGTAGGGATTGTGCCTTGCATATTATCATAAGGAGTTAATTTCCTGTTTTGTGTGATGACCATCTAGTCTTTCAAACTCTTAAACAAAAATGGAATGTCCCACCCATATATCATGAAAATATCTGTGAAATAAAGCAGGGCATGCCAAATTGGCAAAGGATCTTTATGGAGTAGATTGTGATGATTACATGAAATGTTATTAGTCCTTAAAGGTTTATGTATATATGCATCATAAATTAACACTGCAGAATCAGATAGATAGTCTAGCCATCCGATTTGAGTACATTCCAAGTCATTATAACTTTCATTTACACAGTATGTCCAGTAACACCAGCGGTTTTACTGGACATACAAATACATATATATATATATATATAGATATAAATGTTATTTTTGGTTTTAAAGTATTTTATCACAAGGGTTTGGCACAGAAGTACTAATTTTCCACAACACGCAAAGAGCAATCTGAGCATAAAACGGTATATATAACAACTTGAACACAAAGATATAAATACATCAGGGGACCGAAGAAGGACTGCATGTGCTAATTTTAAAAAAACCCTCCCCCTTTCATATTACAGAAAAAATATATATGTTATCGCAATGTAGCCTACTCTAGTCAATTCTTTTTGCAACTCTGTCCTTCCTACCATCCTGGCAATAGCATCTAAAATCTGCCAGTCATGGTGAGATCGCATCAGTCTTGGCACACAAACTAAACTGGTATCTCCAAAGTTGCTCCTGTTCAACTGAGTGGTGTTGGAAGAAGCCATACCATGTTCCAGCACTGTGTCAATTCTCTCAAATGTCGATATCTGTAATGTAACTTCAGTATTACATATTAAAATCTGCTCTAGCAATCTTCTGAACCTTACATGTCCCTGAAGTTTATTTACCAGATGCCAAATTATGGTGAATTGTAAACAGCAAAACAAACAGCAATATTAAGGCCCAAATTCACTGACATTGCAAAAATCTTCCAAACTATCTAAATTTCCAATCTGGCTATTTTGGCTTATAATGCGCAAATTCGGTTTTCTATCCACAATCATTTACTCTTTACATAATAAAATCCAAGTGTTTAAGAGCTTATTTGCAATTACAATTAACAGGATCATAATAAATGATGGGTGGGTGGTTCAGAAGAATTATGTTTTGACATGGCAATAATACAAAAACTATCTAATGTATGGATTTCTACAAGTAAAAATATTAGACAAAAGGAAGGGTTCTAGTCAGCTATGTAAAACTACAGAGTAATTCACTATCCATGTGGAGTCACATTATGATAGATGTGATACACAGAAAAAAATCTGAAACATACCTTAGTGGGTAAGCCTGCAGGCAATTTGGGGAAATCATTCGCTCTTTTAGTTTTTGGGGCACATGAAGCCCAATGATTAGAGACGAACAAGGGAGAAGGCAATACAAAATGTCTCCATCACCAGCAAATCTCTCCCAGCTAAAGTCTGCTGAGGGTTAGGTATGAAGGACACACTGCAAGAGCAGTGTTCAATCCACATTAATACCTGCAGTATTAAGGGGATTATATAGCCCACGGCGCTTTCCTCACTCTCAAGGGACAAGCTGCTAAATGTTGAAGGAATGGAAAGGAATTGCTTTTTTGTGTGTCTTTTTTTAAATGTATTGCGTGATTAGTTTGAAGACAAGTTACAGAGATTGTATTGAACAGGCACAAGTTTAGATCAAAGAAGATGTTTCACCTATAGCTAGGTGGGCTTCACATCTTTAAATACTGTTTAGATATGTCATCAGAGATCTATTATGGGCAGGAGAAATTACCTGAGCATAGTGGCACACTGATACCATCATTTAAAGTCTTCTGGAAGTTAAAGGGTTACTACAACCACTATGACAACTTCTGCTTTTAGAAGTGGTCATAGTTGTATGAATCATGCTTGACGCACTGCACATCCATTGACATACACATCAGTAACCTGCTGGCACCATCAATACAATTGGCTGTCAACCGTCAACCTGGGATAAAAAAAAAAAAAAAGACTAACTTTTTTGTCATAAATATTAGGATATCAGCATTGCAAGATAAATAATGAAATTACAGTTTATGTCTGGTTTAAGATAAAATGTTCTGAAATTGGCAGTGTTCCTAGTAGCAAAAGATGTTTGTAACATTTTAATTGAAATCAGTTTGGTAACTATTGCACGATCTCATTCAAAACTAAAAAGGAATATTATAGTTCGGTTACCGACGCTGTATTTTATGTAGGACATAAAATAAGAGTTCCTGTTAACCATACCAGATCAACTTTAATGTTAACTGGAACCTGGCTTTGTTGTAATGGTTCCTCGCTATTACTATTGAATTGGGTCAAATATTGACCCCTGGGATTATAATGCTAGAAATAAGGATTATACTTTGGTATTCTGCAAAGATTATCACCCACCCTCTATTTCACATAGCCTCATACATCTAGTACTAGTTACTTCAACAATCCTCTGCCAGGAACCTGAATGCAAATCTCCCCATTTGTGATTGATGCATTTTAAAAATACTACCTTAAAGGGACACCGTAGGCAATGTATCTGCTTCATCTCATTAAACTGGTTATAGTGTTTGGAGTCCCCTGGTACCATCATTTATTTCAGCATTAAACAGTTTTTAATTTTTTTATGTTTTAATGCTAAACAAGAGTCCCTGGCAGTCCATCCCCCCTCTGTGCTGCTTTGGCCTATAAGGAAGTATTAGCCTGAGCAGCAATGGGCAGCTGTGATTGGCTGAGAATGTCAGCTGACTGCATTTAGCCTGTCAGAGCTCCAACTGATGGTATGAATGGGTATGACAACAAGGAAGTGTGCAATCTCTGCCTTAGCTACACATACAGAAAGGGCTGGACTGTGGGTGGCAAGGGACTCTTATTTTGTGGCACACTGCACAAACATGGTGCAACACTGAATGAAGGGACAGTGCCAGGGCACTCCAGACACTGTCACCAATTCAAAGAGATGAAATGGTTAAATCGACTACAGTGTCCCTTTAACATGATTTCTCAACCTTCCACTCAACCTTTTTAGAATGAATGAACATTTTCATTCAGATACAAATCCATTGGAGGACTACCAGTAAGGTTTACTTCTGGCCCAGTAGTTAGACAAGGGCTTGGGTGCAATGATACTGCTTCTCCCCATTCACCATCCCTATAATAAGAGTCAGTGGAAGGCACTCAGCTAGTTACCTACCTACGGACCTAAGGGACTTTAATCCTTCTCTGTACTAATCCTCTCCAGTCTCATACCCATGTCACATGTAGAACATATGCTTCTAGCAGTTTCGGTTCATAGCTTTTAGGACGGAGTATATGTCCACCATAATAAAGAAGTCGGCAACCATCCCTTAAATGGACTGCTGGATAAAAGGTGTGTCTACTTGGATTATTATAGGGGTCATAGGATGAGGAACTGCATGACCTAGAGTACAACTTATTGGTGCATACATCTTACCTGACGAGTGATAAATTGGGATGGATTTAGGTCTAGTAGATCTGACACTTTTTTTTATGGATATGCAGATACACATAAAGAGCTATAGCAAGATAGGTACAATGAATATCAGTAAAACATGTTTAAGAAAAGTTGTAGCTACATATATTTTTAGAATAAAAATAAGTAGCTTGTCACAGATATGAGCTAACTCTACTGTTAGAAGGTAATTAGCTTATCGACTTAATTCATTGACACTTTAAACTGTAGACAGAACTAGGCATTAGCTGCACTAAAAGAGCATGTGAAAAATAAAGCAAGCAGGCTATATAGACCACATGGAGGCTTTTACAGAAACTGTTTGTGGCGAAACCAACCTCGCCACTGGGCATTGGCATAGGCGTGCGCACGGGGTGTGCCGGGTGTGCCTGGGCACACCCTAATCACACCTCCGTGCTGCACTACCTTTGGGCAGACTAACATGTCGGATCCTCGGTCTATGACCGAGGATCCGACACAGGAGGGGGCCGGCAGCGTGCACACAATGCCGCCGGGTGCGAGGCCCCTCCTGTCCGTCTGCCCTGATCCTCAGTCTGCAGCTCCGCTGGGAGTGAGCTGCAGACTGAAGTATCTCGCGATCTCCAGCCTGTCAGAGCGTTGCCACGGCAACGCTCTGCCTGGAGATCGCGAGACTCACCATGTGGTCTGCAGCTCACTCCCGGCGGAGCTGCAGACTGAAGAGACCACAAGGACCACTGGACCACCAGGGCAGGTATTTAAACCCCCCTCTGCCCCCTGTCACTCACTGCCCCCCACCCTGCCTCTGCACCCATACCCCCCCTAACCCCTGTCCCTAGCCCTCTAACCCCCTAACCCCTGTCACTCACTGCCCCCACCCCCCTAACCCCTGTCCCTACCCCTCTAACCCCTGTCACTACCCCTCTAACCCCTGCCACTACCCCTCTAACCCCTGTCCCTAACCCCTGTCACTACCCCCCAACCCCTGTCCCTAACCCCTGTCACTACCCCCCAACCCCTGTCACTACCCCTCTAACCCCCTTAACCCCTGTCACTACCCCCTTAACCCCTGTCACTACCCTTCTAACCCCTTTTACTACCCCTAACCCCTTTCACTACCCCTCTAACCCCTGTCACTACCCCTCTACCTCCCTAACCCCTGTCACTACCCCCCTAACCCCTGTCACTACCCCTCTAACCCCCTAACCCCTGTCACTACCCCTCTACCCCCTAACCCCCGTCACTACCCCCCTAACCCCGTCACTACCCCCCAACCCCTGTCACTACCCCTCTACCCCCCTAACCCCTGTCACTACCCCCCTAACTCCTGTCACTACCCCCCTAACTTCTGTCACTACCCCCTAACTCCTGTCACTACCCACTAACCCCTGTCACTTTCCCTCTACTCCCCTAACCCATGTCACTGCCTCTACACCCCCCAACCCCTGTCACTGCCCCTCTACCCCCCTAACTCCTGTCTCTACCCCCCCAACCCATGCCACTACCCCTCTAACCCCTTTCACTACCCCTAACCCCTTTCACTACCCCTCTAACCCCTGTCACTACCCCTCTACCTCCCTAACCCCTGTCACTACCCCCCTAACCCCTGTCACTACCCCTCTAACCCCCTAACCCCTGTCACTACCCCTCTACCCCCCTAACCCCCGTCACTACCCCCCTAACCCCGTCACTACCCCCCAACCCCTGTCACTACCCCTCTACCCCCCTAACCCCTGTCACTACCCCCCTAACTCCTGTCACTACCCCCTAACCCCTGTCACTCACTGCCCCCCACCCCCCTAACCCCTGTCCCTACCCCTCTAACCCCTGTCACTACCCCTCTAACCCCTGCCACTACCCCTCTAACCCCTGTCCCTAACCCCTGTCACTACCCCCCAACCCCTGTCCCTAACCCCTGTCACTACCCCCCAACCCCTGTCACTACCCCTCTAACCCCCTTAACCCCTGTCACTACCCCCTTAACCCCTGTCACTACCCTTCTAACCCCTTTTACTACCCCTAACCCCTTTCACTACCCCTCTAACCCCTGTCACTACCCCTCTACCTCCCTAACCCCTGTCACTACCCCCCTAACCCCTGTCACTACCCCTCTAACCCCCTAACCCCTGTCACTACCCCTCTACCCTCCTAACCCCCGTCACTACCCCCCTAACCCCGTCACTACCCCCCAACCCCTGTCACTACCCCTCTACCCCCCTAACCCCTGTCACTACCCCCCTAACTCCTGTCACTACCCCCCTAACTTCTGTCACTACCCCCTAACTCCTGTCACTACCCCCTAACCCCTGTCACTTTCCCTCTACTCCCCTAACCCATGTCACTGCCTCTACACCCCCCAACCCCTGTCACTGCCCCTCTACCCCCCTAACTCCTGTCTCTACCCCCCCAACCCATGCCACTACCCCTCTAACCCCTTTCACTACCCCTAACCCCTTTCACTACCCCTCTAACCCCTGTCACTACCCCTCTACCTCCCTAACCCCTGTCACTACCCCCCTAACCCCTGTCACTACCCCTCTAACCCCCTAACCCCTGTCACTACCCCTCTACCCCCCTAACCCCCGTCACTACCCCCCTAACCCCGTCACTACCCCCCAACCCCTGTCACTACCCCTCTACCCCCCTAACCCCTGTCACTACCCCCCTAACTCCTGTCACTACCCCCTAACTCCTGTCACTACCCCCTAACCCCTGTCACTTTCCCTCTACTCCCCTAACCCATGTCACTGCCTCTCCACCCCCCAACCCCTGTCACTGCCCCTCTACCCCCTAACCCATGTCACTGCCTCTCCACCCCCCAACCCCTGTCACTGCCCCTCTACCCCCCTAACTCCTGTCTCTACCCCCCCAACCCTTGTCACTACCCCTCTACCCCAACCCCGTTCACTGCCCCTCTACCCCCTAACCCCTGTCACTACCCCAACCCCTGTCACTACCCCTCTACCCCCCAACCCCTGTCACACCACTCTACCCCCTAACCCCTGTCACTGCCCCTTTACCCCCCTAACCCATGTCACTGCCTCTCCAACCCCCTTAACCCCTGTTACTGCCCATCCACTCCCCCACCCCCTGTCACTGCCCCTCTACCCCAACCCCTGTCATTACCCCTCTATCCCCAACCCCTGTCATTACCCCTCTATCCCCCTAACCCGTCACTACCCCTCTACCACCCCTAACCCCTGTTACTACCCCCTAACCCCTGTCACTAACCGTCTACCCCCGCTACCTCCTGTCACTGCCCCTCCACCCCCCCACCTCCTGTCCCTCTACCCTCCTAACCCCTGTCGCCCACACAGTGCACCCCTCACAATCATACACACTGTACCCAACACACACACTTAATCCCTCACAATTACACAAACTGTACCCCTTACAATCACACACACTGCACCCTTCACAATTACACCACACTGTACCCCTCGCAATCACACACACTGCACCCCTTACACGCTGCACCGCTCACAATCACACACACTGCACAGCTCAGCTCACAATCACACATACACTGCACCTACGTATACTTGTATTTGTGTGTGTGTGTGTGTATATATATATATATATGTGTGTGTGTGTGTGTATATAAAAATACATATATACGCGGCGTGTGTGTTTGTGCTTTAGGGTGCACACCCTAATGCAACAGGCTGCGCACGCCTATGGGCATTGGAGAAGCCTGTTTGCCCACCTCCTGCCTGCTGACTATGGCCCCTGGGAGATTTGGCCCTTTAAATACAGTATTTGGGCATATTGTATTTTATTATGCTGCTGCTTGCCCTTTAAGAACCATCTGGGGACATACTGTGACTTTTAGGAACAATGCCCCTTTCAGACGGTGTCCCCAGACTTATTTGGGACAATGCTCCTTTAAGACTTTGTCCCCAGTGTCCCCAGACTGTTAATATACTGTGTTCCTGGCTTTCTCCCACTTGGTTCAGTAAATGGGGCTTACTGAACCAAGTACCACACAGGCGGACCACCCAGAAGTTGAAGTGTGCAGGCAATTTACCTCCCAGGCTGGGAGCCTGCTGTAGGTAAATTGCCGAACGCTGGGTGGCCGCCATTCGACAAACGAACACGTGGCGGCGGCCATCTTTAATTCAGCTGAAGTTTTACCTTCTCCAGACTTTAATGCATTCAACAGTTCGAATGCCGTTCGACAGTTCATTCGACAGTTCGACAATTCGAATGGTTGTCGTTCGTCTGTTTGAACTGACTTTAACATGGGAAATAGACCGACCGCACAGCCTGATTCTCTGGAACTCTTTTGGGCATGAAAATGTGCTTGTGGTCGGTCAAAAAGGGACCTCCAGCTAACTTTTTAACCCCTGGATGGAATTGGCTGAATTTTGACTATGTTTATTATTAAAGTGTGCTGAGTTCATTTGTGGCATGTATATTTTGGAAGTTATTAATATTTTGGAAAAACTGTATTTCTCTGCCTGTGATAATTATATTAACTATTGTGTTCAGTAATCATATCACAGGCAGAGGGGAGGATTTTGTGTGGGAGTGTCTGTGTGTATTGTACGGATTGATTGGTTGCATTTCAAAACCCTGTGGGCCGTACTATGTTTATGGATTGTGAATAAAAGAGGCTGTATGTGCCAGTACAGTCAGTTCTGCTTGACCTCAAAACGAAGTGTCGTCTCGTTATTGGGGGAATTGGATTGTATGCTGATTGCCAGGAGTGTAAGCTGATTGTATGCTTTTCCTGTTCAGCTGTTTACAGCATTCATATGCTTGAGAGCACTTGTATGCTTCTCCGGTTCGGTGGTTGTGGTGTCTGCTGCAGTGCTTGGAGTCCTCAGGAAGCGCTAGGAGCATCCTTCAACGGAGGTACCCAGTCAGGGTGCCCGTCGATCCGTTACACTGTTGGCATCTTTGACCATGCCGAAAATGCGAGATGCATTAAAAGGTAGCACTGAGTGAAGACCTGTAAAAGAGAGGAGGCCAGCATGCCAGATTTATGGAAGCGGTCTTACAGTTTCCCTCCTAAGTTGGGATATACTGAAACAAATTCTTAAAATGTTTGTACTATGTCTGACTGTGTGCCAGCTGTGTGTTTACTGGGTCTTACTGTGTATGTTGTGTGTATACTGTGCATGTTTGTGGCATTGTTTCAGTATGTGTATCCTATGTCAGAGTATTTGTGTAACATTGTGCCATTGTGTGCCTACTTTGTATAGCAATTTGTCACAGTGTATACTGTCTGAATGAATGTGTTTATATTGTGTATAATATGTTAATAGTAGTGTGTGCATACTGTGTCTGAGTGTGTGTATGTGGCAGTGTGTGTCATTATGTGTATACTGTATCTGAGTGGAAGTGTGTGTGTTACCCTCTGTAACGAACCCTGATGTGGTAGCTATCGGTTCATCTGTTTCCACCTGAACTGCTATGAGCATGAGTGATTAAAGCTTGCAGTTCGGGTTTCCATTCGTCTCTTTCTCCAGATCAGATACAGCTTTCTCAGCAAATTCTCCCAATGCAGTGAACAGGTACCCAAACGTCAGCCGAAACTTGATGAAGGGTGTAACAAGACTGAAGCTTTATTGGTGCCACACAGGCTTTTATACAATTCCCCATGCAAGGGGCACTCCCCCTTGGACCTTGTGGGGGACAGGGACACAAAAAGTACAGCCAATAAAAATGCAGTGACAAACTGTGACACACCCAATACAAACAAGCAATTCCCTCCTCTCTGCCTGGAGATAATTGAGTCAGATAAAGTAATAAATTAATTATCTCCAGGCAGAAAAAACATAATTAAAAAAAAAAAATGAAAATACCCCAAAATACATGGTATTCCCTGAAAAGTCATATCCCCTGATAGCACTGATCTGGGTGCTTTCGTTCAGGGGTTTTCTAATTTTATGGGAGTCCCATTTGGACCGACCGCACACGAGGCTCCTGCCCAGAAACAGTTCGGTTTATTTCGACAAGTTACAAAACCAAAATAATGCACAAACGGAATCCCCTGGCTCATAGTAGCGATTGTTCCCCTGGTTTGTGGGAACCAAACTACCGAACAGCGCTCTCCTAGTTGTTCAGGAAAAGAAAGCAGGCATTTGTCTAATTTGACCAGTGTTCGGGAAGTCGAGTGTCCGATTTTAGTTCCAGACACTTGACGACCAAGTCCCACTGCCTCCTTTCGTGCAAACAAGATGGCTGCCATTTTCTCTTGCACTTGGCGTTCGATTATACGGTTACATTCTCTCCATTGTACCTGATTATTTGCTTTATTTATCAGTTTTGTCATTGTACGGTTAGTCCCGGGATGGGGGCGAGACCAAACACTGTTTTGGCCAATCAGCACCTCCTCATAGAGATGCATTGAATTAATGCATCTATGGGGAAAATTCAGTGACTCCAGGCAGGGATTAGAGTCACTGAATGGCAGTACTGCCTACTGTACAGCACTGCCCAAGGAGGCACTGGAGGTGTCCTTAGACGGCAATGTAAACACTGCCTTACATTAAGTTGTAGTTGTTCTGGTGACTATAGCGTCCCTTTAAAAAGGTTGCCACCTGGCCAGTATCTTACTGGCACAGCCGATATTTGAGGCTGTGTGGCCGATGCCCATGCTAGTGACGAACCTCTATCTGTTACCACCACCCCGTATGAGAAATTGGGAATAGGAACTCCAGCAGACATTTACAGAGGCGGAATGGGACAAGATGATTGCCCTTATCCCAAAACACCATTGGCGCAAGTGCAGGAGAATTCATAGAGTTCTAACGAGATGGTACTTAACTCCAACTGCATTGCATCGGCGTGACCCGAATGTACCGGACCTTTGCTGCCACTGTGTTGGACATGCCAATTAATCGAGCCATTCTGTGAAGCGGTACGTCAGGTGATTGGGAAGTTGTCAGAGGAACCACCACCTATGGATCCAGCGACATACCTCCTGCACCACACACCCATTGCAGCACAGAGCTACAAGCGCTCAGCAATCCCAAGACTTCTGAATGTGGTAAGGTGACAATCCTGATTTTTTGGCCACAAATGCAGGCACCTCCGCTGAAACAGTGGGTGTAAGAGTTCGAGGACACCAGAACAGCTGAGGAACTGAAAGACAACATGGTCAAAGAGAGAGAAAGATATGTCCAGTGATTGCTCTACTGGCTAGAGTTCCTATCCTCGGTGGACTTCACTAGGCTCGTAAACGGCTAACTGGTGAATACCCATCACAACTCAGATATCCCCCCCACTTCTTTTTTATGTTTCTTCCCCATACTACAGTACCAGATTTTCACTTCAACCTACTCCCCCCAGCCCTGGCTGCTTTTACTGGGGACTGCTCAGTCGGTGCCTGGTATGCCTCTAGATCGATGACCTCCGTCCAAATGGGGATGTCTTGGGTCGGGTTGAGGGTAGGACGAAGGGGAACAGACGCCTAATTAGATGACATCGCTCAGTGTTTTAAAAGGTTCATAACTGACGGATCACAAAGGTGTTGGAACTTTGAGGTATAGCTAACAGGTTAAAAGCTACTATGTGGCTATTACCTGATTTTACATGAATATTTTTGTTTTCCAAGTCAATTTCCCTCTGTGCAGAAAACTCTGTTTTACGTATACTGGCTTATCAACAAAGCTTTATTTCACACAAACAGGATTGATTTTAAAAACATTTCCAGTTCAGCTATGTTATCCTCAATTTTGCAAATCAAATTAAGATTTTCTATAATTGGTAGCTTACTGAATAACTCTGTGAGTCATATGTAACCAACCACTGTAACAAAACAATGTGACTTAGTAGTTACTGAAAAATAATAGGGTCTGGCTAACTAACTACACAGTGCAGGCTTTCAAGACCACTTATGTCTTCAGGCATTATGCACCCAAAGGTATCTCTCCCGTCTAACTTCTGTTATTATATAACGTAAATTAGGAAAGCCCCTATTCATTTGTTTAGCATCCATTCTACACACGGAACCTGTGTTTCCTGTCAATTGTTCGGGGGGAAACAATTTGTTGGTGCGCAACTAGTGTGCGCTTCAGGAGTCTCCGGTTTCCGTGGGTTTTTTTTGTTTGTTTATTTTGGTGATTTTTTGTCTGCAGGGAGAGAAGAGTGAGACGGTGTGTGACTGTTTGTAAGTGTAAATATCATAATACAATGTTATGTTGTGAATTGTATCGCTATTAGCCTGCAGGTACCGGAAGTATATGTGTTAAACTGATGGGGGATTGCTCAATGTGCCTATATACAGGTTTAGGATTTCTGGGGGTTAAATATATTTTAGACTATTTACTGTAAAGTAAATGAGTGCATCAGATCAAAAATATTTGTAGGATTTCGACTATCCAAGTACAGCCCTGTAGAAATCACATCCTTCCCCCTCTTCTGTCCACTTTTAAAGACACACACTCATTTTAAAATTGATATATAATGTACTTGTGAATGTTAGATGACGAAACATAAAAAATGTATGCAAAAGTAATGTCTTCTTTGCTATACAACATTTAAATTCTTACACATTTCACAATATTGCTCACGGTGGTGATACATTATCGCACGATTAAAGATTTGTAATGTATATTTCTTTCATTTAGTTTTTTTTTTTAGGTGCCTTATTCCAAAATATCACCAGTCACCATGCCTACGGTGGTGGTGATGGATGTCTCTCTTTCAATGACACGACCTGTTCCAGTGGAGGGGACAGAAGACTTCCAACGCAAGCACTTAGCTTCTCATGGCCTCACAATGCTATTTGAACATATGGCAACTAACTACAAGTTGGAATTCACTGCTTTAGTTGTATTTTCATCTCTCTGGGAACTGATGGTTCCTTTTACCAGAGATTATAACACACTTCAGGTACAGTATTAGGATGATTATAATTAATGTTGTCCGTTTATGAACAAGCTTTTGAATTTTTTTAATTTGCTATAACATTTGTAATTCCCATACAATATTCCACAAAACAGTTTATTGAATAAATCCTAATACCATGATGATAATTGAAGAAATTAGCCTTATGATTTATTGTATGATAAGCACAATGGTCAGTTTACAGAAGAGTTGCAGTATTTAAGGTAAATTGCATAGGTTTTTGACATGTTGGCTAATCTGAAGTAAAGTTTGCAAATTCGGTCTAAAAACATTCAGTGTCACTGTTTGGAAATGAAACGTCTTAAAAGTTTGGATGGTTTGTGAGCTCCACACATGAGCTTTATGAACAGGTTTGTGTTTAAAATTAATCTTCAAAAAGCTTTTCTAAATTGTGATTATATGTTCTTTTATGTCCTCAATGAATAGAATTGGTAATACACATATTTATAAATTACATATACCTGTCCAGAGTCAAGGTTTTCTTTTAGGTCAGCTAATTGCAGTAATCTGTGAGGCTCTTAATGCATTGTTGCTGTCTCTTTTTGTTTCTTTCAGGAAGCCCTAAGCAACATAGATGACTACGACAAGACATGTCTGGAATCTGCTCTGCAAGGGGTGTCCAGCGTTGTCCAACAGGAATGGGGGGCTTTAACTCCTTGCCAGGTAGACTAACAGTGGCACAGAGATGTTTAAGAGCATTTGTCCTTTTTCAGTGAATCATTGTAAGATAACATTTGTTATCACTCTGCTATTCCTTGATTTAAATAATAATGTACAATTTGTCATGCCAGCAATATTGTGGTTATTTGTCTGCCTGTCTCTTGTTAGAATATTTAAATGTTATATGGATATGGGTTCTGTCTGTGTTTAGTGTATTTTGTCTGTGATGTTACTTAAATTACATTTTAATCCACCTTACTGATAATACTTCATGTATTTTTACTATACAAATACTAGATTACAGCCATACACAAGACAAATCTATAAAATAAAACTGAAAATATTTTAGATTAATGGAAAGGGGGATAACGATATTGTACATAAACACACATCAAAACGTGTCCTTGTTTTTAGCCTCACATTTAGACCTTTTCAAATGTCCAAATATGAGACTGAGAAAGTGGACACGTTTCTAATGTGAATAAAATAGTACTGTCACTGTGTTGCCTTTGCTTAAAAGGTCAAGGTTGATCAAATTGTGTGTGTTTTAATTGTCTGAATATGCTTTTTGTTTCTTTCCCGAACCACTAATGACCAGTCAGCATAACACCAGTACATGAATTTATCTTATTCTGGCTAGAACAAAATTCAGAAATAGTGTAATGTTGTGGAGAAAAGGTAGAAATCTAGTCCTGCAGTAAGTGTAGTGGTGACTGTTGAGTTACATTCTCTCCATTGTACCTGATTATTTGCTTTACTTTTTAGCATGTAACTTATGGAGCTGTGAAGTTTACAGCCGTATACATTTGTTCCTTGCATATTGCAATTTTTTTTCTCTTTTTCAGATAGTGCTGGTTACTGATGGATGTCTGGGCATTGGGAGGGGATCCCTGCATCATTCCCTTGCAACTATTAATCAGCGTAGTGAAAGTAACAGGTTCCCACTGCCCTTTCCATTCCCCTCCAAGCTTTATGTAATGTGCATGGCTAATCTGGAAGAGGTGAGATGATCTGCAAGCTTTCTTGCATTATGGCAAAGCTAATTTGGGGTTCGCACAACAATCAAATGTAAAAGAGAACTCATCGGTAACATTTCTCAATAGAGTGCACCAAAATCCAAATTTAATTTTCATTTTATACAAGACACTGATAGGCCCATGCTGTAAAACTTACTATTTAGTTTATTCTACATAAGTTGGTGGTTAATGTAAAGGACAGTTAATGCTTTGCTTTTATGCTTCTGTTTTAAATCAAATATTTGGATCCCTTTCTCTTTAACAGCTGCAGAGCTCAGATTCATTAGACTGTTTGGAACGTCTTATAGATCTGAATAATGGGGAAGGACAGATCTTTACTATTGATGGGCCTCTGTGTCTGAAGAATGTCCAGTCAATGTTTGGGTGAGCTTGAAATATGCAACCTGTATTTAATAGCTTTCTTGTGTGTAGTGAAGGCAAACTGTGCTATTCTATTCACATCAAAAACATGTACATTTTTCAGTCTCTGATTTGGACATTTATTGAAACTTTAACATGTTTTGATGTGTATGTGTCTTATGTATACTAAATTCAGGGGCTGCTTCATTAGGGTCTCCTGTTTAGATGTGGGTAAGATACCTTTTGCCCCAGAAAACGTTCTTTTGCAGTGTGGAATAAAGAAAGTGCTGAAAACTTTCTCTAGTGTCCATGATTCCTACATAGGCTCTCATGTTTCCAGCTGATTTTCAGACATACATTTATTGTACAAACTGCTCATTATATACATCACACTTTGGATGACCTGTGATTTAGATGTGGAGAGGACTGTGCAAGACAAAGCAAACTATATTTGCTACCATCATTGTGCTGCCAGCATGAGATGATGAGTGTTTGTCTTATGGAGCTTTGGACTGCAAACAGTATCCATTAACCATAAAGGCAAATGTTTATGGTCAGCAAAGCCATTGTTAACTGTCAGGACTGTCTAAATAGATTGTCACTATTTGCTAAATTATATCACATCGATCCAACGAGTGCTCTAATTTCTTACTTTGATACATATAACGCTGTGCAGCATCCTGGTAATTATTATAATTTTTGCATTTTCAAGGCAGAGTGACAGATTTTTTCATTTTTTTTAATATATATATATATGTATGTGTGTGTGTGTGTGATGAGTAACACTACACAAGTTACGTCATGCATTGAAACTATCAAGGTTTATCCTTTAGTTTCAGGTTTTATTTGGCAATCAAGGTAAGTGGTAAGATTTTCAGGTTCATAAAATCTAGAGTAAATTCATATAAAGTGATTGGATGTTGCACACACCTCCAAATCAAAAATTATAATGCTAGTTTGTGAACATCCATGTCTGAAATTTAATTTGGTGAGGTGACTACATTAAATATGTTGACTTTCAGCAAACTAGTGTTCCTATGTAAATATATAATGGAGGCATTTGATTAACAGATATACATAATAGATTGGTAAATGGACTATGTATGTGTGTTTGTGTATTATAAATAGTTTGAGCATAATAAACATTAGACCAAAGGGATGTATGCACAATAATTCCATATTTAGATTTTCAGTTAAAACCTGTGTTCATTGCCCCTTGAGCTTATTATGTGTGATAACGAGTTCAATAGAAACTTTTAACGGATCACTCTAAGCAGCAATACAACTTTAGCTTAATACAACAGTTGTAATGTGTAGATCAAGCCCCTGCAGTCTAACTGCCCAATTATCTGCCATTTAGGAGATAAAACACTTTGTTTATGCAGCCCTAGTCACACCTCCCCTACATTTGGCCCACACAATCTCCCTACACATTTCCTGTAAAGAGAGATCTGATTCGTTGAACTACCAACATTACACAGTTGGTTTAATTTAGTCCTTCTTATCTCCTGCTCTGTTAATAGACTGTTGGAGCATGCAAGTGCCTCCTGTGCATGATTAAAGTTCAATTAACAGCAGGAGAGAAGAACTTCTAAAGTAACAGACTGCTATGCTAGTGATCTGATTGAAAATGAAACACATTTTTCATGTTGGCAGTGTCAGTCACAGCCAGGGCAGGTGTGGGTAGGGCTGCATGGACAGAAACACAAGTTTTAACTCCTAAATGGCAGAGAATTAAGCAGTGAGACTTCAGGGACATGGTCTATACCAGGGGTAGGCAACCTTCGGCTCTACAGATGTTTTGGACTACATCTCCCATAATGCTTTTACAGCCATATTGCTGGCAAAGCATCAAGGGAGATGTAGTCCACAACATCTGTAGAGCCGAAGGTTGCCTACCCCTGGTCTATACCAATAAGCTAAAGTTGTTTTGGTGCTTATAGTATCCCTTTAATGAGTTATGCCTTTGCTAGTTGATGGCTTTAATGCATTGCTTTTAAATAATGTTTATTTCCACTAATTTGACTAAAGTGCTTGGTTTTAAAGGAAACTGATCGATGTGGCATATACCCCATTCCATGCTGTGCTGAAGTGTGGAAACCTTTCTTCAGATGTTCAGGTCTTCCCTAGGCCAGAGCCATTTGTCACAGATGAAGAAATAGAACCTATTCCTAAAGTCATTAACACAGGTAAACAGCCGAACACTAACATAATGGATTTACACAGGCAGCAATACACTATAGACCATTTTAATAATGCATTGGGAAATTTAATCTATATCAGGGGAGTCGGTTAGTGCAGTCCATCTGTTGCTTAACTTTAGTAGTGTTAACAGTATCAAAGGTTCCCAGTTGTGATGCAAATATGTAAGTATTACACTGTTTAGGCTTTCTTTTTCTGAAATTCTTTATTTTCATAGAAAGAATAATAGTGAAAAAAAAACAATAGTAACAAAGTTTGGTAGAGTATTTACATTCATGTACACAAACAGGACAATAGTGAACCTAACACACATCACTAGGGAAAACAATGAACCTTGATGCAAGGGAGTTGGGTCCCTGTGACCTAAAACACTGTGCACAAAGAGTCCACTGATTACATATTAGCTAGTGCACAGGGGGATCCAATACAGATAGGTCCCAGTTATAATCCTATTCCAAGAAAGGAGGAATAGAAGTCATTTAAGCTTTCTAAACTTAAGAATTTTTAAAATGTTTTCTCTTTTGCCTCTGTTGCCTCTTTTGAAGAATCAGGTTATTTTAAACAGGTTTCTTACACTTTAAAAATACTATGAAATGGTGTGCTGTGTGTATTTTATTTTTTATTGTCCTTCTTAACATTTGCAATCTTTTTGCCCACTCCTCAAAAGCCCCTGTTTGTACCTCACGATTGAATAATAACTAATATACTCTTCTTTTCTCTTGTTACATGGAGAAAAATACACAATCATCGAGTTTATGCAAAAGTAGTTTTCAAAATATCTTATGGTTGTATACTAGAAACATGATTAACAATATTAAGGTGATAACAGTAGCTGGATATCACACGTATAGCCTGTGTTGTATGTTTCATGCAAAGTCATATATCATGGTTATGCAATGTATAATGTTTTTGATATTGAATATTACACTTCCTTATCTCTCTGTAGATTTGGAAGTTGTGGGATTTATTGATATTGCAGATATTGCTAGTCCTCCTGTCTTGTCTCGTCACCTGGTCCTACCCATTGCTTTAAACAAAGGTGAGAACGTATATCTAATGTTTGGAGATGTCAGATTGCACCTGTGAGTGAGATGTGACTGAAGCCCACACCTTGTAATCTCTGCTATTCCTCTTCCTCCTGTACAGAAGGGGATGATGTTGGGACTGGTTTGACAGATGACATTGAAGACGAGAATTCGGCCAATCAGATTGCAGGCAAAAGCCCAAATTTCTGCGTCCTGCTCCATGGGAGCTTGAAAGTGGAAGGGATGGTGGCATTAGTTCAGTTGGGGTAAGGGCATGTGAGGACAATAACATATCACTGCTAGAAATGCACTGTATTAGTATTTTACAACAGAAAACAGTAACAGAAAACTAGCACTCCAAATTGTATTGGAAATTATTAACTATGCATCGTAGATTCTGTCACATATTCCATGAATACAAAGAGAAGAAGCCACTTGGAGTGCTGTTTCCAGTTTTCAGACTTCATAATCAGTGGCAGCAAGTGTATGTTTATTTATTTGTATCTTTATTTTTGTCATTGTCCCTCTCTTTCTCTCTAGCCCAGAATGGCATGGAATGCTTTACTCCCAAGCAGACAGCAAGAAAAAATCTAACTTAATGATGTCTCTGTTTGATCCTGGGGTTGAGCCTTTGCCCTGGTTAGGAAAAACCCTTCAACTGGGACCTATATCAGGTGAAAAATAGACCTTAGTCCTGTAACCCTCTGATCAGTTCATAATATACAATATATTGCATTCAGTGGACTTAAGGGACACCCAAAAAGCACATAGAACCCCTGCATGTAATCTGTATTTCAGGCCTTCAGGGAGAGAGATTAATCTGTGCGTGGGTAGAACTCTTGCGTGCACAGAAATAGGTCATTTCACAAACTGTATCCCATACTGAATACTGTGTAAAAACTAAAACGTGCCTCCGTATCCATGTTTTTTAATACAGTTTTGTATGCTATAGAGCTTCCTTTGTTTCGCTGAAACAACTGTTCTTAGACTGTGCAAGCAATAAGTCCTTGTTTTACTTGGAAAATAAATTTCCATAGTTTTGGTTTTATAGATGCCAAAGAGAATCCATACGGAGAGGAAGATAATAAAAGCCCATTTCCCTTGCAACCCAAGACGAAAAGAAGCTATGCTCAGAATGTGACTGTTTGGATAAAGCCTAGTGGGCTGCAGGTAATCTTCCTATTGGGTTGTACTGGATATCATGTGTTCAAAGCATACCTTGTTAATTTTATCTACCACTCGATAATTCAGAAATACGTTGAACAGTACTGTTTTCTAATCTCCACTGCTTAGTTTGTGTGCTACAAAAATTAATACAGATGGATGTTTTTTTTATTCAAACCAAGACAAACCGCTCACAGGAGAATAGACCACATCTCAAATAGCTTGCCCTTCAGTGGTATCTGTTCTGGTCTCAAGGTAGTTTTACGTTACTTGTGCCATTACAGAGAGAACCTAAAATATTTGCATTTTATAACAATCCCACCACTGAAAGTGCAGTTCAGACCCTAAAATCCTGGTCTCCTTTGTACAAGACATGCAGCACTCCAGATGATTGATCGTTTTAACCTTAGTGAGCCTTGTCGGTGAAGTGGGTCTGATACCCCTCTAGACATAGTAAGCAATGAGTCTATGCCCTACTGAACTGAGAATGAACAACTCATAGCTTTTCCTTTAGTGTGTCCCTGCCAAGCTCTCAAGCTTGTTTTAGCTCACTTGTGCCATTGTCTCACATCCCCATTTAAATCTTTAGGTTGTAAGCTTACAGACTATCTAGAAAAGTAACCAACAGATGTATCACCAAAAGGTGAAAAACACAAATAGTAAAATATTTTACAATAAGTAGTACTTAGCTTTAGATCACGAATAACAGCCTCCCTAGGTCGTTACCCAGAAGCGACCTATATCATATATAGAAAACCACAACAAACAATTCGGGATATGGCTGTGTAAATTAGATGTAGATAAGTGTAAGCATTCTCAAGGTGCCTCCCCCGATGTAATGGGGGGCCAACAGATCTCTCTGATCACCTCCAGATAATTATACTTCCACAGGTCAGGGTAAAAAAATTAGAAATGTATTCAATAAAAAAGTAAGCAGTCACCAATCAGCATAGGATATGAAGAGCAGAAAAAAAAAAGTCCAATGCGTTTCATTCTAAATGAACTTCCTCAGGGACCGCAATAAAAACAATTGAAATGTATCAATACATATTACAAACAAACATATTGACGTTTGTTTGTAATATGTATTGATACATTTCAATTGTTTTTATTGCGGTCCCTGAGGAAGTTCATTTAGAACGAAACGCGTAGGACTTTTTTCCCCTGCTCTTCATATCCTATGCTGATTGGTGACTGCTTACTTTTTTATTGAATACATTTCTAATTTTTTTTACCCTGACCTGTGGAAGTCCTGTGGTGGAATAATTATCTGGAGGTGATCAGAGAGATCTGTTGGCCCCCCATTACATCGGGGGAGGCACCTTGAGAATGCTTACACTTATCTACATCTAATTTACACAGCCATATCCCAAATAGTTTGTTGTGGTTTTCTATCTAGAAAAGTATAGTGTGTATATATGATCTTCAGGGTCCTCTTTACCTTTTGTATTGGTCTTTCCAATCCCAATTTTACAGTGCTGCAGAATATGTTGGCACTTTATAAATGCCTGTAAGTAAATAAATATTAGAGAACCTAAACCTTTGTCATAATAGACTGATCCCACCTATAAGGGCAGTCTTAATTGTATGTATTCTGTACCTAAAGACTGATATATCACACTCCTTTCCTTAAAGGAATACTATAGGGTCAGGAATACAAACATGTATTCCTGACCCTATAGAGTTAAAACCATCATCTAGCCCTTGCCTCCTAAATATAGTAAAAATCCTAACTGCTGCAGGCTCTGCCTCTGATCTGCCTGCTTGGCTGACATCATAAGAAGTTATGAACTGAGCCAATCACAATGTTTTCCCATAGGAAAGCACTGGATTGGCTTAGACTGTTAGAGAGGCATATCAGTGGCAGAGCCAGCACAAGCCAAATACAGCTCTGGACAATAAGTTTGTCCTGATAGAGATGCATTGAATCCATGCATCTCCATTGGGGAAAGTTCAGCGAGACACTGAACTGTGCAGCACTGCCCCAAGAAGCACCTCTAGTAGCCATCTGAAGAGTGGCCAGTAGAGGTATCCCTAGGCTCTCTGAAAAGAGTGTTTACTGCAAAAAGCATGAAGGGAATGATTATACTCGCCAGAACAAATACAATAAGCTGTAGTTGTTCTGGTGACTTTAGTATCCCTTTAACTGTATACTTGTGAGCACTAGTTTTTGAACAGACTAAACTTCTACTTTTCCTTGACTTTGAGTACTCACAATGACTTCTGTGTTTGCAGCCCTTAAGGTAAATGGATAGATACAATCAACAGATATGACTGTAAATCAGAGGCTTTATAATATTGCTTCTGCCATTTGCTAGGAGTTGCCCACCTTTGGAATAATATCCAAAAGCTCACAAGCTGGTATATTTCAAAGACAGTTTTGAAGAAACTTGTCCTAAATGAATTCTGTGCCATGTGTTTTGATTTGCTCATTTGCATTTTGTAAGTTGCTCTGCCAGGAATTTCGTGTCTCTCTGATGTAAGATTACCGTTTAAGATAACATTACTACATGCTTGAGATTTGAAATGTGATCTAGTTCAGTGCACGCCATGAACAGCCATCTCTTAAATATTGTCTTTTTGCAGACCGATGTACAGAAGATTCTAAGGAATGCCAGGAAACTCCCAGAGAAAACTCAGACATTCTACAAAGTATGTGTAATAACTGTAAATTATTGTATCAGTATTTAGGAAAGTTGTTACTCAGGAAATGCAGTAAATGTTTCCACTACTGATTAGTGTAATTTTAAAAAGAGGAAGTAACTATCTCCCTGAGTTAACTGAGGCCTTGTTGTATAGAAAACCAGATGCAAATTAAGATGTAATTGTTTTAATGGGTACACTTTAGTATTAGGCAGCAAGACAGTTAATTTACCATGCGATCAGGTAGACCGAATAGTAAGTAGGAATCATTGCCTCTGTGTAGCCAATACTACTAAGTGAAAGCATGGTTGCTGCTAACTATTTTAGTTTTTCTAGAATACATTTTCCATACAAATTGGACAACTTCTTGACTGGTTGATATCCCTTTTCTAACATTTGGTTAGAAAAATAACATCGCTTGGGGGTCTGTAGTACTGCTTACCTTTGGTACCTTCCTTTTCATTAAGTGCTTGTTTTGTCTCTTTCCTCAGGAGTTGAACCGCCTACGAAAAGCTGCCTTGTCCTTTGGGTTTCTGGACCTGTTGAAGGGAGTGTCAGAAATGCTGGAGAGAGAGTGTACTCTTTTACCAGACAATGCACACCCGGATGCTGCCTTCCAACTCTCACATGCTGCTGCACAACTTAAACTCGCCAGCACTGGCAGCTCTGAACACTCCGTTTATGGCCTTAATATCATCCCATTACAGACTGATTTTTCTGGAAGAGGCTCTGACCGGCTCTGAATTTTTCTTTCCTTTGTGCATTCTGTATGTGCATTTGGATCCTACCCCCAAATGTTTGGGATTATACCACCACTAAGGAGATCAATTCTTTTTCAGGTTTGACAATTATTCACGCACTCAATTCAATGCTCCTACAGTGAACTGGCAATCTTGTAGGTTCAAGCTCACCAAACCTGAAGGAATAGCAGGCTTCAAAACTATGGAATCATGTGGATTTCCAGAACTATGGGATGAGAACATTCCTTTCTCAGTGACCATGCACTTGCAGTATCGAGAAAAGACATGATAAAATGTACAAAATGTCCACCTGCATCATATGGTATTAGATGCTGAACACATTGTCACAAAACTGGGATCACCTATAGAAAAAAATAATAATTTCACGCTCCATCCTGAAGACTGTCTGAAATGGGTTAACTATTGTATAGTCTTTTTGTCCCCCTCTCAAGAGACTGAAAATCATTTTGGAATTTTATATGCCCACCCCAAGTGTTTTGTTCTATTAATATATCCTTGGTAGAATTTTCTTAAAGTATTCAATGTTTATGGTCAAACAGTGATTTGTCAAGGACACCATGTTTTATTTTTAAAATCTAATAAAGAGAAAAAATATATAAAATAAATTGCTTCCCTCTCTGTATTGAAACTGTTCATATGTTGTCTTACACTCCTGACCATAACAGAGAAAACTTTCTTATACATTATATCATACCTGCCTTGAACCTGATCATACATGTGGCAACAGTTGCCACTTTCTCCATGTTTGCTGTGGATTCACATGCTGCTACTGTGTTGTTTTTTTTTTCCATGCTCCTTTGATTCCCTCTTGCACAGTCAGCATTATTAACCAAAGACCAAATTTGGACCAGGATATTCAAACTTTAGTGAATAACTTGCACGTGAATTCAACTTACCGCTGGGCAGTTCTGTTAACATGTCTCACATTGGGTTTTATTTACAATTTTGAATAACAAATGTTTAAAATATTATAAGATTACTTGCTTTCTTTAAAATAGAACTTCTGATTTAATCTAACTGAAACATTTACTCCATGATTTTTTTATTCTTGTTTATAGCTCTACCTCTGTTTACTTTCACGGCCATGTTATTCTGAGCTGGATTACCTATACCAAGCATGATTTGGGGTGGGGGGTGGGGAATAAGAATGCACTATGGAGAAAAAAAAAAAGTTGAATTAACCTATCAAGAAATAACCCGGTCTGAAATGTTGGTCATGACAGTCACTCTAAATGATGAATTCTAGTTTCTCATTTTACTGATAAGTCCTGTGATGCTATGGATTTTATATTGCTAATTGTAATGCATATTCACTATTCAGAGAAACTTGCAGAGTGGGTGCTGTTTAGTGTGTGTGTGTGTATAAATAAAAATGCATTGACAGGCAATAAGGAATTTGAGAAAGCAAAGATAAAGCTTGGTTTTTAAGAGTTATATCCTCAAACCACCACAATTCCTGGTTTAATAAATAAAAATCCTTCAGTAAACTTATCCCGCACACATGGGATCAATTCTAATATCTGCTGGGATCATGTGGTACAGTTTAGTGAAATTAATCTGTAAAGGAGAGAATGACTTAAACCACATTAATCCGGCTCTGACAGCGCTGCAGTTTGGCTACATTTTACATTCTCAACCCTTCCATTAACTCCTTCATTACAGTGAACAGGGTAATTGTAATTTTATTAGGACTGTTCTCAAGGATGTGGAAATATCACCAGATACCTGGAAATATGCAGTACCGAGCAGCCAGTTTTTCAAATTAATTTACCCCTGCTGCCCTGATGGGGATTGGTGCTGGGGCAGGTAGCCCACACCTACAGTGGGTGCAGATCTCCATAACCATTGACTCGCAGTCTGTCGCTCTGTAGTGAGCCAGAGCACAGCCTCCGTATGTTCCCAGCATGCGCTCAGACTCATTGAATGCTGAGACAAGGGAGTAAATACAGAGGTCTGCATTAGCCGGTCCCCCACTCGACCACCAAGCAGTGTTTACCCTTGCTGGACCACTAGGCATCATTGCCTACATTCCTGCATGAAGCCAAAACAGTAGAGGGGCTACACAGCATAACACCATCATACACACACATACAAATACATTACACAGAGCCAGCACACACATTGCAAATACACTATGACAAAGACTATGGCAGGACAGAAGGTGAGACAAATAAAATTGCCATGCTCAGCTATTTTTGCCTCCATTTTTCCATTGAGATTTAATATGTGAAAATTCTGAGTTTAGCAAATAGCCCTGTAAATGTCAAGGGGTCCAGATCTTTTTCATTTAAAATTGTGTCCTAGTCATACTATTGTACATTTATTTATAAAATATTTTACCAGAAAGGATACATTTAGATTTCTCTAGTTTTCAGGTATGTCCTGGGTACATGCCTCATCTTGTATTGCTTTATTTATGATGTCTGTCATAAAATACAATAAATCCACATCCCTGCTGCTATGCACAAAAGGTTTAATCACTAAATAATGTATTTTAGTGAACTGAATATAGAGTTGGAAAATTTGGGCACAATAAGCCAATAGCTTATTTGGAAATATTAAACTCTGCTGCAAAGGCAGCAGGCAAAAGAACTGAAGTTTTTTCAAGCTGTTTTTAGATATATCCCCAATGTAACAAATGCATGCAGCAAGTTTTCATTTTGAAAACATCTACTGAACAGTGATATTTATTTATTTTGTATTTAGGCAGTGGCGTGTCCCTTTTAACGATCTAGACAATCACTAGAGTGCATATTGGTGAAATAGAAATCTAATTTCATTTAACTTAGAAAACGATCACTCGCTACAGTCCTTGACCCTGTACTTTTTTTCAATTAAGTTTTATTTATTTAATGCTTTCCTTGTCCAAAATCTATTAAAGTAACTTCTATGCTTTGGGGACTAAACATCACAACACAATAACAGATACAGAGAAGGGTTTAAATTTTATTTTTTTTTTTTATATATTTTTTTTTAACAATGCATTATATCAGAACCTGCTGATGCGTCCGGATTAAAAATGTAACTTTGTAATTTCTACAGATACAGCATATTGTGGACCAGGCTGAAGAGTGCTACTTGACTAAAAAGTCAATTCCAGTGAATGGTTATTAAAAAAACAACAACACAATATTAAAACATGTGGCTAAAGGTCTTTAAAGAAGATCTGTCACCTTTTAAACTTCTCTCATTTACCTTCATAAATCATCCAAATGTTTTGTTCTACTCTTGGATAGTGTCATTTATTTTGGATAAGTTATAAGTAAGGGACTATTCTACCTTTGCATAAACTTGTACAGCTCACAAATCATAATTTGTAAACCAGCTGTCCTTTACTCAGCCACTACCCCTTATTTATTCTGAAGATGCCAGGACATAGCGGCTTTCACAAAAGAGGTAGATAATATTAAAGGGAAGTGGTTACGCTTTCAGGAGTCCACTGGTGCAGTCCTTCCATTCAGTGTTAAACCATTTTAATGGCTTAATGCCAATACAAGTCCCCAGCAGCCTGTCCCACTGTGCTGCTCGGCTAATGAGTGGCTACACTAAGTGGAAGGACAGTGCCATAGGACTCCAGGCACAATTCAATGAGATTAAATTATTACAGTGCCCAGAGAGTCACTTTAATCTAGTTGAACAATTATAAACATTTTTTTTTTACCAAGATGGCTCTTCCTGTGATCTTTTGGGAAAGTGACAGTGCCCCGTTAAAGCCTTGTTCGTGACTTGCCAAGTAGTCTAACCCCTACTAGAACGGATTAACTGTTAAACAGCTAGTCCCAAAACTGTATGAAACAGATAGAGGTGATGTGTCCATGCAAGACTCAGTGTGCGCTTTTAAAATGTAATTGATAAATAATTAAACATCACAGAATTTTCCAAAACAAGTCTAAAACTAAATTAAATTATGGTCCCCATAACCGTCAAATTGTATCACCCAGGCTCAGAATTAAAATACTTTCAAAAAGTAAAAATAGTTTTTTTCAGGACAGATGTGTTAAAAAAAAAAAAAAAAAATAAGCTGCTTTCAGTGCATTTTCCTCTTCCGTCTGCCCAAGCGCCTGCGTCTTTGTTTGTTCATGTGACGGCAATTGATAACCAACCCTATTAGAAAACAAGAATATATATATAAAAAAAAAAAAAAAAAAAATCAATTTCAAATTTCAATCACAGGACTCTTCCCAACTGTAAAAAATTATGTAAGAAAATAACAGTCTTCTGCATACATGGGTAATACCAAACAAATGATTAAAAAGTAGCACATTTATTAGAAAACATAAATAATTACATTTGGCATCACACAGCAGTCCTCATATGCTAAGGTAGTTCCAGTATGATATCTGAACAATTGTATCATGTGCATAGAATAACACAATCCAAAAAAAGGGAAAAATCAAGAAAAATTCATAATTATAAAGTAACTGAGCCACCCACAAATACTGTAAAGGGGAGAGACCACCCAAGAAGACGACCCAGAAAAAAGTAAAGCCCTAGACGCGTTTCGCACCACTCCTGGTGCTCTCTTAATGTGTACTTATTAATATTTTTTCTAATAAATGTGCTACTTTTTCATAATTTTTGGATTGTTTGGGATTACCCACGTGTGCGGACTGCTGTGTTATTCTCTCGTAATTCAGATGGTTCTTAAACTGCTCTTGGTCTTTGGTGTGGGGAGAAGCCCTTGAATATAAAATGCATGATTTAAAAATTCTAAACTTCTCATCCGTATATATACACATACATATACATATATATATATACACATACATATACATATATATATATACACATACATATACATATATATATATATATACACATACATATATATATATATATACACATACATATACATATATATATACACATACATATACATATATATATACACATACATATACATATATATATACACATACATATACATATATATATACACATACATATACATATATATATACACATACATATACATATACACATACATATACATATACACACATATACATATACACACATATACATATATATATACACATACATATACACATATATACACATACATATACATATACACACACATGTCTATAAACCAAAAAAAAGCAGATGGACTCACCTGCTACCAGGAAAACCAGGTAGATAATCAAAAAAATTGAAAAACTGATGGCAACATTCAGAAGTGGCACCCGGAGGCTGAATCTTTCTGTCTCATTGAAGACAGGGATCGCTTGAACAATGGAAGCAGCTGGAAGGTAAAAGTAACAGTTTTAATCCATATTAAACCAGAAAATAAATAAATGAATATGAAAGAAGGTCAAATAGCATACAAGATTTCAGGTTTCACATTGTGACTGAAATAAATAGCTGGTTTCCAAGCCAATGCATGTTTATTCGGTAAAGCCAAAATTTACGCAGAATAGTCAAAGCTCGGCTATTTAGACTGAACTTAGCCATTTAGTTTTCAATTTACCATAATTTGCTGTATAATAAATACATTAAAAAACAAAGTGCAAGAGAATACCGAGAATGGACCACAGCTTAAGTAGCTTAACCTTTGGTGGGTCCCCACTCAGATCTCAAGCTGGTTTTAGCTCATTGTGTGCCATTACTAGAGAACCTAGACCATTTGCATATCAGAGTGACCCCACCTAAATAGAGAGTCCAGATCTGAAATGCAGGCTGTCTCTACAGCACAAGAGATACAGCAACCCCAGATGATTGTTTTGACCTTGTTAGGCCTCGTTGGGGAGATATAAGCGATACCTCTCTAGGCACCGTCAGCAAGGGGCCAATGTCTGGATTACCCTTTAAATTGCATTCAGTTTTTTTGCTCTCCCTGTGAATAAATGCAATGCATAATTCCCTGCAAGTAGGTATACATATCTTGTACATATCAGTTGTACCTTCTGCCAGACCTCCCAGTGGATAAAGTGGAATCCATATGGTGTATCTGATCCACGTGAGCAGTTTCCATTCCATATCGATGCAGGCAAGCATGTAGAATGGGTACCTGGAGGGTGCAAAATCATATCTTACTTCCCATAGACAACAAGCAAAACACCATTTTGCACAACCAGGAAACATTTAAGTGCAGTAGCATGCCGCAACTCTTGGTATGCTTTCACCCTCACCCCAATAAGATGTCTGTTCTTTGGTTCAGTGATGGGCTAATATAATGAGCAGAAGCAATTTGCTTGATCGGCTGCGCTGGGAACGTAAGGGGTCACCAAACCAAATGCAAAAGGGTTGGTATAATAATTTTGAAAGCATGTTCATTGGACTAACTAAAAAGTGAACCGAACTCTTGAAAGGAGGAGACACTTGCCTTTCATTTGACACAGTAGCAAAAATCCATTCCTCATCACTAAGCATTTGTAATGGTTTCTGCATGGAGTTTCCATGAAATACTTACCCATTTAATGCCATCCCAGGAATATATTATAGTACTGTAACGTAATATCTGGACATACAGCTATTTAAATGAAAAGCTTGCAAGAGGAGTGCCATTTCCGACAGATCAGTATCTCAGCATCATAATATTTGAAATATCTCCTTCATAAGCATATTAATAAGACACAACTAACCATCACCTCAACAGGATTTAGAAACCCATCATGAATTTCTCACCTGATGATTTCAATGGTGCTCCACAAATAAAACACAAAAAACACCACCCCCTTATTCTGCATCTCTTCAAGTTGGCCAAGAACAATAAATAGGATGACATTTCTTCCCACGACCTAAAGGAAATCACGAGACAGAAAGTGTGATGATCTGATGGTTGTACAGTTCTTGAATCTGTAACAGTGTATAAGTACATGGGTCAAACAGTGACGCACAGCCGAGCCATATGTAGAGTTCACGCTTCATAAGAGCTACAAACCTGTATTTAAAGGGACACTATAGGCACCCAGACCTCTTCATCTCATTGAAGGGGTCAAGGTGCAGTTTCCCTATAGCCTGTCAGCTCTAGATAGCACTGCAATGTAAATAATGCAGTTTAAGACTGAAAGTTTTAGAGAAGCATGTCCAGCATCAAGCAAAACCCTATATGAAATTATTGATCAATGCTTTCATATTGGGTTTTGATTGATGTACAATGTGAAGAAGCACATTAGCTGATAAAACCTTTGCAACTGATAAACAGCTATTAAAGGGACACAACAGTGTCAGAAAACAAAAAGTTGTTTTCCGGCATTATAGTTCCCCATTTGTGAGTTCAAACCAGTGCACAGTCTGTCTCATAATACCTGGATCACTGACGGGAAGACTCCAGTTTTCACCAATCCTATTAAGGGATTTATAATCTCCAAGACAGCCAGTGTCTGGCAAAAGTACATCATGTCAGCCATGGTGTGGAAGGTATCATAGAAAGAGTCTATAAAAAAAAGCAGAAACAAGAACAAACTGTTACATACATTGGACCACAACTAGATACATGGCTAACAAGCTAAAAAGCAGTGAATTACTAACAGAATCTAAAAAAACACCAATAACAAGCACAGGATTGCAAACAAATGGAAGTTAGGAATCCAACATGAAGGGTTTGGTCACATGAGAAAGAACGATATTTTAATTTAGACAGTAACAAAAAGCTCTTGCTCACCTTTTCCCAGGATGAAGAGTCGTACAGTCATGTTGACAAAGATCCACGAGAAACCCAAGAACTGTACCAGGTTATACATAAACAAGTAACCTCGCTTCACATACAGGAAGGCTGGTAGAACAGATAAAACATTGCATTGATTACTACTACAAAAACAAAACACAAAAGCACAGGCAGCCTTCAGCTCTGTAGGTATTTTGGATTATATCTCCTATAATGCTTTTACAGCCATAATACTGGCACAAAATGAAAAGAGAAATAAGAAAAAAAAAAGAAATGATCTAGATTTGTTAGTCCCTTCTTCCTTTTATTCTCTCAACGCCCAGATCTTCCTTTTTTGCTCCAATATCAAAACTGCACATGAACTCTTTGCCAATGGATTAAAATTAGGAAGATGCAGAGTAGACTTTTCGTGAAGTTGTAGTACAGCTGTAAGCCTTCTACAGAAGGGAACAGAGAGCTTAACTACAGCTCTCAGAACACATTTTGCTTCACAGTTAATAGGAATTACCCAACACTGTCCATGGAAAGCTATGGAAGCATTAGAATTGGTTAAAGCCACTAACCTGGTTTATCTTCAAATCCTGGGAATTTGTAACATTAAGAGTTTTTTTTCCTTGTCTTATCTATATAAGCAATAGACATAGAAGGTTAACTCTTGGGGATGCCCTGAAGTTGCCACGATGGAGAGAAGTGGAATCTTCTGAAGTATGATTCTCTGATTTAATTAATCAATTCCCAGCATAGCCTTGGAAGCTGAAAACTGTCTGAGTCTTTTTATGTAATATATACTTGTGTACACAATGACAGGTAAATATTTGAGTATAGTAAAGAATTCAGGATGTGATCTCAATGTGTGGGAGATAGCATTTAAAGGGAGTATTCACCATAACCAATCTAGCTTATTGATGTCGTTATAGTACTAGGAAGGTTTAATCTCCTATTCGTCCATCCAATATATCTGTATGGGGTAAGCAGGATACAGTAACCTTGAAATCACCATTTACTCTTTTAGCACCACTGAACCGACACAGACTCATAGTCGGATTTGACAACACAGGAAGGGTTAAACGCTAATTGTGTAAAACCAAAAAAAGAAGTATATACACTAGAGGTGAAGAAAACGTATAGCTGAAAGGGATACCAGGTGTACTTCACAGCCACCTAAGAAAATATACACATATACAAGGAAGTGGAAATCACCCAGAATACGTATAGATCCCCTTGTGTGCTTTTTTTATTTACATGTGTTTATTTTATATTCTGCTGAAACTTACTGCTGCTCCCAACTCCTACTGTGGTTACTTTGAAGGAAGCATCCATCCAGGAGTTTACATTAACTTGGAGATACGCTGTTTTTATACTTCTTAAGTGTAAGTGCGACCAATAAATTTGTTATATATTATTTTATACGTACTTCACCATATTTGATCTTCTTATTTTGCATATCTGGTTGGAAGACATTACATCTCATATTCATCAAAATACCCCTGAGTGGGTTAAAGGCCTGATTTTCTCATCCGTTTGTGAGTGTATTCATATCACATTTATTTCACATCCTTACAATATACTATTTTACGCTATGTTAGCTATTTGATTTATTTACACAGAACATATGCCTGGAGAGTCTACTTTAAATACAGGTCATTCTATTATAGATTATATCTATACGTATTCTGGGTGATTTCCACTTCCTTGTATAAGTTAAACGCTAATTGTCCTTATGATCACACCTCAAACAGAAGAACTCAGCCTTAGGTGTAGAAAAATATTTGTGCTTATCAAACTGCTTGAAAACGGTACCTACAAGGAGAAGTATCTTTGAAAGATAGAGGGAGATTCATCAAAGTGTACTGTGCTAAAAAATGGTGAGATAAAAAAATTACAATTAAAAAGGCAGAAGTCTCCAATGGAATTTGCCTGCTGGTTCTACTAGTTTGTATGGTGACTGCCCCACTTTTAGTACTTCAGATCACTTTTTAGAATGGAAAACATATATAAAACTTCCTCCACTGATTTCATTTAGATCCCTTCACCCAAATCTTACGATCTTCACGTGTTCTGGATTCTGTCCTGATCTTTGTTATTCTTTGTTCCTAGAAGACAAAGAGTAAAGCATTTTTAATAAATAGGTCAAACTAAAATTAAAAAAATAGAAAGCTATATATAAATATATAGAAAACAGAATTTCACAATCAACTATATGACACTGTCTTGTCAGAATGCCTTGAAGCGAAGAATAAAAAGCATTTATTTTAAGGCTCTATGATTGTGGAAATGTTCAACATTCAAGTACAAGACAAAGCATGATGAAGATCTTTTGGTTCAAAAAAGAATTGGAGAGCAAAAAACAAAACAAAAAAAGCACACTATTTATTCCATACGATCTATTAGACACACCTTGTCGTGCAGCTCCTTCTCGGCATCTGATTCATCGAGCCAGCGATCAAAATCTGGGGATAAGAACAATGGCTTGCGCTCCTGCTTGGTCAGGCGCAGCCACCAATTGCTCTCGCATTTCTTCACAGTGATACCAACTTGGCGCTGTGTGGACCGTTGCTGAACCTGAAAAGATGAGTGAAAATGTTCTCCAGTGTGTTGTTAACCCTTTCTAGCCATTAATGAACTTAAAGGGTTACTCCAACATCCATGACCACTTCTGCTTTTAGAAGTGGTTATGGAGGAAGGAATCTGTATGTGAAGAGTTTAGGCTTAAAACGTTGCACATACAGGAAATTGAGCACTTTTGTGCTGGAGACTAGTTACACCTCTGGCACACGTGATTTAGGCAGCCTGGAGCTCTATGCATAAATTAAGTCTGTTGTCGGTGCGCATTGGGGACAAACTAAATTAGATTAAACCTTTGCAGGCAGTGCCAGTAGTCTGCCTGCAAGGGTAAGCTTGTTAGTCCACTCCCTTCCTTCCTTGACAGTTATTATTTTCTGATAATAATACATTATTATTATTAGTTTTTATTTTTCCCTACATCCTTTGTCCACACCCTAGCTCAAAACATGTGCATGGGCAATGAATGATGAAGACTGATATGGGGTTGGGAAGGGGTGTGGAAATGCTAGAGAGCTTTGCTTGGTCTGGTGCTGTATTCAAGGTAAGTTTATACTATTTTAACATGTTTAAGATTAAGAAAAGGTGGGTGGACAAGGTTAGTAGTGCCCAATAAGGCAGTATAAATGTAAAAAAAAAAATATTAAAAAAAAAAAAAATAATAAAAATTATATATATATATATATATATATATATATATATATATATATATATATATATATTAAAAAAGGGTTATAGCAATCCTTTAAACATTCTGTTCCCTAATAAAGAAAAAACAATTTAAAAAGCAAAGTGTAGGCATACCTCCTGCTTCACAGGTTCTAGGAATTCCAAGGAAAATTCATACGTATTAACTCCTTTAGCACCATGTCCTAGAGCTTGGTGGGGAAAAAAAAAAAAGTTATTACTCGATTTCTTAAATGAGTGGAAAAATTGTTACCCCTTAAATAAAACCCCTTTAATAAAATTTAATTAAAACAAAAAAATAGTTATGCAGTCCCCATGTGGCATGAGAGAAAGAGTAGAAAATGAGATATATATATGACAGAATCCATGAGACAAAAGAAGCATACAGATAAACAAATGACACATGGGAAGAAGATAAATACATCATTAGATAACAGGATGAACAGAATAAGAATGTCAGAATTCTTATCAATCTTAAAGGGGCACACTAAGCAACATAACACCTACAGCTCACTGCTTCTGTGGTTATTCTGGAATCTCCAAGTTTAATGTCAATGTTTAGGAACAGTTTGTCATAAAATGGGGCTCTTTCGAACACCCAGAGACCTCTCTCTTGGACATTGATACTCAGTACACTCTATGCAACTAAACCACTCCCTTGAATGTGTATCTATTTCAAAATACTTGCAAAATATTGTTTACCTTTAAAGCTAACGTCTTCATGAGGTTACTAAAACACAGAAGCAAACACATTTCCTTACACATTTTGTTTTGACTTCAACTCTTGCATAATGCACGGCAGCTTTTTAGGGGCTACCTCCTCTAACTTGCTATTTAACACCTAAAAACTTAGAAAAAGCGCAATGAACACTTTAGCAGATAGGGGCCACTTGTGAAAATCCCAGGACATTTATAAAGAGCACAAAATCACACATGTTTCGGTACTCCTGTCCCTTTGTTAGTGTACAATGCCATAACCTGCTATTGGTGAGGATATCCACAATTAAACTGTGCTCTTTCATCAGCTGATCATATCAAACATGCATGGAATTTTACACTTCCTGCTGATATTAGCAACACCAAACACAGCTCTGTACCCACCTTTGAAATGCAGGGTGTTATCTGAAATGTGGATTTCAGGACTCTATAACAAGGAAACATAAATTAACATTGTCACTGTGCATGTATAGCCATCAAATATTTTAATGAACATATAAATCGGTTATATTTCTAAATTTCATTTTAGACTGGTCAGTCATTATGCAAGATGCACCATAACCACTCTCACACGGTTTAGGAACGACTTGATACTTACCTTGATATGTGGGATGCCAGTGGTTCTTCCAGTTTGATTCGCTACCATAAAGTGGAAAATCATACCTCCACATAATCGTGTTAACTCACACCAGATTTACACAGTAATCATTGAGAGCTGAATTTAATTTAAATTCATTTTTATTGCTACCCATTTGAAAACCGTTTGACTTCTTTCTAGGAATCCATCTCTTATCTCAGCTTTCCTGAGCCAAGTCACTGGGCGTCAAGAGCAGTTAAGCCATTCTAAACACATTTCTACTTGCATATGGGGCAGGGTACAATTACCACTACAGTGGGTACAGTTACACACCATATCTTTGTTATAATTTACTGCAAAATCTGTATATTTGCTAGGAATTCTGCTAGCACAATGTACAGATAAAACACAATTTTATACATGGTGTGTATATATGACGAGTAAACTTTATATTAAAAACCCAAGATAAGCAGTTATTTATGGTATAAGACATCTCAGAATGTTTTATTTTAACACTGTCAAACTAGCATGTGCATTAAAATACTTTAGCCTCTTACTAGCATTACTTTACAAATTAAAACAAAATGCAGCTGCACGCAGCACATGCAATGATTTCTTCTAAGACTTTTTGTGGCTTTAATTTCCATTAAAGTTTCATTATTCTATCTAGCACGATGGTACATTCAACACTCTTCCCACAAGTATCAGTGGTTATTGCAAGAGGAAACAATCATTTGTGTAAGCCCTGTGATATATGCAGAGTAGAAGTTACCATGGGAACAAACTAGAATGTATGCAGAGTAGTGTGATAGTAGGTATTGTAGGTGGTCTCCATGGCAACTTCTATTTGCTCTGTTAAAAGTTTTGGACAAAGCCTTGCTCAGGTTTCAATGACAGAATGAAAATAAAGTTCCTCTTCAAACTGCACCCACTTACACCACTTCAATGACTTTTTAATACAGCTAAATTGTTTACTGAAAAGCAACTTCCCCTTTCAAACAGAGATAAGACAATACCAGCCAAAGAAACCGTTACTTGAACACCAACCCAAATCACTATGCACATTATAACGTAATTGTTTTTAGTATCACTCCATTGGCCATGAAAGTGTAACCTCACCTACAAAGTTAAGGCAAAACCACTAAAGAGAGTCCTACACTAACAATGTTACAATGCTGCCGCCCACCCCATGTGTTCCCTATTCAGGGTTAATAAGTGTGTAAAGATTTAGAAAATACCCCTCTTTATCTCATTAGAGATGTTAACTGTCAGCTTAAAGGACCACTATAATGCCAGGAAAACAAACTCGTTTTCCTGGCACTATAGGGTCTTTAGATCCCCCCCACCCTCAGGGTCCCACTCCGGGCTCCCTTGGCGCTGGGGAAATCTCCTCCCTCTTCCGACGTCAGGGATGAATGCGCATTCAAATTGTCCATAGAAACTGTCCTATGGACATCAGCATCTTCTCACTGTGATTTTCAATGTGACAGCCACTAGAGGCTGGATTAACTATCAATGTAAACATAGGAGTTTCTCTGAAATTGCTATGTTTACAGCTGCAGGGTTAACCCTAGATGGACCTGGCACCCAGGCCACTTCATTGAGCTGAAGTGGTCTGGGTGCCTATAGTGGTCCTTTAAAGAAGCAAGGTGAATTGTTAGTGTAGGACTCCCCTAAGATGTTTGCCTTGACATTGCAGGTGAGCTTACACTTTGAAGACCACTGGATTGATAATAATAAAATAAAAAATCCAGTCAATTAAATGAGCATAGGGATTTGGGATAGTGCACAAGTAACTCTTTTCTTTGTTTTTTATTGTATGTATTGTATGTGTACTATGGTCATTGCTGCCGCCCAGGAGTAGTGGGAGCTTGAGCGCAGGACTTTGTATGAGATAAGAGAATGTCTCACTACAACGTCTAGTTGTCCTTAAGGGGTTAAACACCAAAACCTCTATATTGTAATTGTAGCTGTTTTGGTGTATAGCTGTTGCTCCCTTAGTCTGAAAATGAGAAACCATTTTCTGCGAAATGTCATAGTTTACATTTTGTCAAAAATGTACCTCTAGTGCAGCTTCTTCTTAGAGCACTTTAGTTAATGAAGCACTTTGTGTGTGAAGAGTGTCTCTTTATTTTACAAAAAAGTGCAAATTTCATTATAAATTAATCTTGTTATACCCCCTGGCTGTCAATCAGACAACAGGTCCTGTTATTTCCTGGTTTGGTTAGATCAGTGGAGCTAAACTCAATAGGCAGCCAATTGCTCAGAGCAATTACCTTGCAAAGACTTCTCATTGAGAAGTCTGTGATTAAACAGCCACAGAATGTCTGGGCGGGGTAACAAGGGGAAGGTTTGCAAAGGCTGCAGATAACATGCCACTTTTACAAGCTGTTTTTAGATGTACCTATACAAATTGCAAATTACTATATTATTAGGAGGTATATTTACTAAAAATGTTTTTTTTGTTTTTGGGCCGTGGAATAGACCTTTAGGATCCATTAAATTGTTAAAGGTGTTTCACATTCGGTGTCATTACACACAGCATGATTAAACAGAGCACAGCCAACACTTCACATAGTGGACTAGGGATTAGTTTGTCGAATCTCTGATTACCACACATGTAAAATGTGTCCTCAAAGCATCTGACTGGATAACACATTATTATTATTTATATAGCGCCAGCAAATTCCATAGCGCTGTACAATGGGTGGACTAACAGACACTTAATTGTAACCAGACAAATGGACTCACAGAAACAGAGGGGTTAAGGACCCTGCTCAATGAGCTTACATGCTAGAGGGAGTGGGGTATAGTTCCACAGAAAAGGTGCAGCCCTGGAGAAATCTTGGAGGCGAGCATCAGATGTGGGAGTACGGACATAGGATAGTCGTAGGTCTTCATCAGAACGCAGGGGCCTCGACGGGACATACTTGTGTATTATGGAGGATAGGTAGGTTGGAGCAGCATTATGTAGGGACTTGTAAACAAGAATCTTAAATTGAGCCCTATACTGGAAGCCAATGTAGGGACTGACAGAGGGGTGAGCAGACAGGAAAATGAGCCTTGCCGCTGCATTCATTATAGATTGTAGCGGTGCAATCTGGGAACATGTAAGACCACTGAGAAGAGGATTGCAGTAGTCAAGACGAGAAAGAACAACAGCATGGACCAGCACCTTAGCTACACCTGGTGTTAAATAGGGGCAGATGCGAGCTATGTTTTTGAGATGGAAACGGCAGGATTTGACGATCGACTGGACATGAGGGGTGAAGGAGAGGTGCGAGTCAAAGAGAACAACTAGTCAGCGAGCCTGCGAGGTAGAGGTTATGGTGGCGCCGTTGACTCTGAGGGAGACAGACACGAGAATAGCAACTTGAGAGAGGAAAGACCAGATCATCATGATTGGCTGCAGTGAAGGGACTGTGTTTAAACTGATCCAGGTTAGACCTGGACTATTCGAACACCAGCAAAAACACATATTCAAATGAACTATGCAATTATTCCTTATTGGTCTTAAACTGAATTTCAATTGAGAATTTTGTGATGGAGTAACAGTGCATGCAGCACCTAAATCTGTCTCACAATGGTGGAGATGGGGTTAGAATGCAACAAAGGCATCTACCCCTCCTGTTCTTGTTGGCACATTACAGCCACAGCCCCTGCACATGGGGTGAGAGCATATAGCATATAAAGTGAATTTCATTACGCTTGAAGATATCTTATTTACCTTTTGTTTTCCTGATTTTGGAGAGCAAATTCAACTTTTAGTGTATGTTAGTACATACAGAGTTATTGACTAAAGTGAATTTCAAATTTAAAGCCAAACCAGCTAGATTATACGGTAAGATTATCTGTCTTAAAGAATTTTTCCATTAAGGCGATTATGACCTTAAATGTAAAATTGCCTTTGAATACTCATTTTAGTGAATAACCCTGGAAGTAATTACTGTAGTAAATCTTTGAGCTGCCAACAGTAGCATTTATAAAACTTATAACACATTATGAAGTATTGTGTGGATCGGTGTTTTATTAGAATTTGTTTATCTTCCCCTGTGACAGTGTTTCATTGTCCAATAAATCATACATTATTACACTGAAGGATAAACATTTGTATTTTATTACCTATTCAGCTAAATGCATGCTGTATCCTTGCTCTTGCCCATTTTAGTGAATTTGATATTTTGATTGCAATAATTTGTAGGAGTTATTGGTGTATCACACACCAGTACACCTATGTACAGCATCGCCATGGAGGGCTCATTTAGTGACAGGTATATGGGAGGATGAATCAGCACATTAGGGAGGTGCCAGACATGCAATGTGAACCAGGGATCAATCAGGAAACTGAAGGCCACCAAACCTGCACACATTTGCATTGTAGGGAATATATCCAAGAAGGAAAAACCTTTGATCCGATTTACAAAATGAATGTGTGCCTTGAAAGGTTGCAAGTTTTTAAACACTGCAACTGATACAATATATAGTTTTATTCCCAACTAAAACCAAGGTGTGTGAAGACCTAACAAGAGATTTGTATTTCCCATGCTGGAATATTAACTAAATGAGAGAGGTCACCTATTTAGGCCTAAAGATCTCTTGCTGATTTTATGCCAGATAAGTAAAGAACTTCTATCAGTAAATCATTATATTAAACGTTCCAAATGAATTCCTAGAGGGCTTATTCACTAAACTTCGAACTGTAGTGAACTGCAATGCGAATGGCACATTTTATGCAAAAACAAAATGATCTGCACCCACACAACTTTGCTATTGTAACCTCGGTTTTCCACATTCGGCGTTTAGTGAATAAACCCTTAGGTTAGTGATGAAAGACCTGTCATTCACGCTGATGTGGACTACGTTTCAGCTAAAAAAAAAAAAATAACGGAAGCCTAGTCTTCAGAAAAGAGGTGGCTAACGTTAGCCATGAGTGCTACCTGGACATCGCTGAGCTCCACCCGGAGATACAGCTCATGGTGCCGCTGTGCCCAAAACACCTGCGGGGTTAGACTCATCCTGGGGCCACACTTCCAGCCACCGCCGCTTCCACTCCTACAATACTGTCAGGACACTGCAGGCCCACCGGGCGGTGAGCAGCACAGCTGGGGGGAGGAGTCTGAAGATCAGTGAGCGCCATTGTAACTGAGGGCAGAATACCATGACTGAAGGTATCATAGCACTCTGCTCTTACTACTACTGGAAATTATATCTACATCATAGATTGAGTAATGATGATGGGGGGGAGGGGGGGGATATCTATCCGAATTCTATGAATCTTTACATTGTAACTGCATTCTAATCATCCTTTATCTCTGTGGATATCAGTTCCTCTCTCCTCCCGCCAGCAGGGGTCGCTGTTCGCCGGGCGCCCTGGTCGGAGCACATCGTCCAGGAAGCGGATGTTTGAGGTCTTCTCGCACTGGGTCTGGGAGGGAGTGGGAGCAGCCAAGTCATAATAACCGGGAGAGAGCTGAGCTGGCCCCGGCCGCTGAGACTTGCTGCAGACCCCATGCTAGGTGATTGTAGGACTTGTCCCTAGATACTGGGCATATAACCTGTGCGATAGACATGGGCTCTGCACAGAGATCTGAATAACAGCGGGCTGGGACTGTGTAACACAAGGAGCATTGAAATACAGGATGCTGAACACATAATAACAACAACAATAATAATAATAATATAGAAACTATAGCGATATTTTAAAAATGATATTAAAAGTTAACTTGCAATTGGGAACAAACAACACTGGAATCATCATAGTGAACGCTAAAACAGAAAATGGTTTCTTGGTAAAAAACCTATTACACCATTTATTTCAAAAACATACCTTGATGCCATGCAAAGGGGTAAATCCTACACACATGTAGTTAGTGGGGTTACAAAATTAGACCTTCTGGAAAAAGAAAACTTTACTAAATTAGAGGACCCTGACCCTATGTGTTTGTCTTTTCTGACCTGTGGATATTGTGCTTTCCATGAGTTGGTGCTGAATTCAAAATCTTTTCAAATAATTTTTATATGTGGATTGAAAAACTGGAAACACATTATGTTATGTTATGAGGTTATTGTTTATTTTAATTAAATTGTTAAGCCATAGTTGCTTTTTGATGTAAAATCATCTTACCCAATTTATTTATTTTATTTATTTTTCTTTTCCTTTTTTATTGCCCAGGATGCAACATGGCAGCAGCTATGGAAACAGAACAAGTTGGGGTAGAGGTATTTGAATCTGCAACTGGCCATGGGAGCGCAGAGTCTAGTGGAGCCGATGCCACTCCTGAACCATTTTATGTGGAACGCCACTCATGGAGTCAGATGCGCAAGTTGCTTGCTGACACAAGGAAGTACCATGGATTCATGATGGCAAAGGCACCTCACAGCTTTACATTTGTGAAACGAAATGATCCTGAGAGTCCTCACTCTGATCGCATGTATTATTTGGGTATGTGTAATGCAGGTAGCATGCTAATTACACGTATAAGCATAGCTCCATTTTTGTATAGAGACTGAAACTGGTTATGGGTATTCTGTGATTCCTAGGATGCCAATCTTTAGTCTCTACTTTATCATGGATTATCATGTGGTATGGGTTTTATGCATCAGCTATGTGCAAGATGCCCATCTTTTATTTTTATTTCTTTGTGTATTGTGTCTGATGATGCAGATTATTTTCTTGGTTAGACATTCTTACAACCATGCTCTACAATACCATGTACTCCCAAATGTACTTTGGAGTCCTTCTATTTACCTTGTTTGCCATTATGGTTCAAAACAATCTAGTATTTCTGGTATCTGTTACACACGGTCTAATTAATCTACCCAAGTTAAATACTTGCTTTATGGGAGGCCTGACAATCTTCCTAGTTAAATATTGTTCCTCTCTCCCGAGTTTCATACCTACATTACCCACCTATTTTTTTCTTTCTTGATGCTGTGCGAGATTCTTAACGCCTGTTGCAAGGATTTTCCACGTTTGATCCAATTTAGTTATACAAGTAAAACTATATTGATTTTATTTGACAAAGACTACTCAAGGATATTTTTGGAGCTTGACTATCAACTGGAACGCAGCGCTTAATAGACATTACATTCTCATCATTGCCTTATTGAGAATAGAATGGAATGCAATGTCTTTAATTGTATTAAAATCCAGGGCCAGCAGCGAGTGGATTGGCTCATATATACACCAATATTGATTCAGATATATTTGTACCTATTTAGTTGGGAAACATACTCTACACACCAACAGTGCAGAAATGCATCTATTCTTTCCATTTTAAAATTATTATTTTTTTTAACATTATTTCTGATGGATTGTTTTTGCAAACAGTGGAAATACTGCTTGAATAACTGCTTTACTTGTCTCCACTTCCAAAAAGAATTTGTAAGAGACAGCTAGCAAGTAACATGCGACTATTTTTAATCTATTTACAGTGTCTCTCCGTTATGAGAATCCTCTATATACATTTGATAGAAAATAAAGCAAATGGAAAATCAACAACGTACCTGTTGCTTATTTTGATTTTTCACTCAAACTAGAGGAAACTACTAAGCATTCTTATATGTATATTCTGTGCTCACATATTCTTCTGTATATAATGGTATTAAGGAGACCATAAGCTGAGAGATTTCATGGTTGAAGTGATGTCACACAAGTAGGTTTGGAGTCTGGGGATTTTATGCAAGCAATTAGCATTTAAAAATGAGTATATGTTTTACAGTGAACTTATGATCAAAATGTTTTACTTGCGTTAAATGAGAAGCCAAATACGTTGAATACATAATGTATCACAAAAATACATGAAGTATGCAATGTAAAATATTGAGATATACTCTCATCCAGCACCGCCATCTTCTGACCTTCATGAATGTTACTCTTTATGTAACACCCACATCTGATCCGCAATCCAACCTTATATGATTTGCCCTGCTCGGGGAGGCTTCACAAAGCATGGCAAACCTCCTGTGTGATACAAACATGCAGGCTTCATTGCCAGCATGCTGACATCACTCTGTTTCTATACTCCCTAGCAAGTGATAGCAGCTTCAGCTATGGCGTTTCAACAGAAACAACAGCACATGCGCTGTGGTTGCTTTGCTGGGAAGAGTAGAAGGACAGCCTGTTTAAAAAGGATTGCACAATCATTTTCAGAGGTATATTGAATGAAACACTGCTTACAGGTCTATTTAGATTTTTGTTTATCTCCCCGATAGTATTTATTAATTTAGATGAGGAATGGGATTCCTCCCTTTGCTCCCCAGCTCTTACTGTCTCATTACAATGTTATTTCATTGTTTACTGGTTCAGGCCTTACAGTAACTACTTTTTCACTTATAGAATCAATCACAAGTAATGGGTCTCATAAAGGAGGCAATATGTATTGAATGTTGTGATTGTGTTTTTGACAGCTTACTTATATTGGAATGTTGACTAAACTGATTAAAACACTGATTTTAATAAGTTTTGATAAGCTTAAACCTTTCTATCCTCCTCCCTCCCCCCATCAAAGTAAGAAAAAAGCTAGAAATTACCTGCATACTAGCGGCAAGGCCAAGCTCTTCCCTTTTCTTATCCTCCTCCGCTGATGTCACTCACATTGGATGTAGACTGAGGACATGGGCTACGTGGAGAACGTTTGCTTGCTAGTGACTCTCCAATGCTGCTGCTGGAGGTTGCCTATTACTTGCAAGACTTTATATTTTGTATTTGAAATTGTCTTGTGTGTCATTTTATGGCAAGACAGGAGGCATTATATTTGCTTTTGCCGTTTAACCATTCACTGAATACTGGTCAAGCATCTTGCATTTATATATGGCAGGTCTCATTTGTTTCAATTATTCTATCTAATTGTTATAGTTTTTGGTGTACATAGCTCTCTTAATTTTATCTGCTGATGCCTTTTCTTTTAGCAATGTCTGGAGAGAACAGGGAAAATACCTTGTTCTACTCTGAGATTCCGAAAAACATAAATCGGGGAGCGGTCCTAATGCTGTCGTGGAAACCACTTCTAGACACATTCCAGGTGAGATAACAGACATTTTCTGTAACTTCATAATACTAGTACATAGAAAGGGTAGGCACCATTTGGCAATCCAGATGTAGTGGACTACAACTTCCTGATGCTTTGCCAGCAATAAGGCTGAAACATCTGGAGTGCCAGAGGTTGCCTACCTCTGATCTACAGTTTGCAATTTATTTATTTTTTAAAGTGATGGTAACACACATACTATGTGGTTCTGATGAGTGCTCCTTTTGAATCAAACAATATAAAAAATTGTTTTGGTTGGAATAACCATGGCTGATTAAAAAAAAAAAAAAAAAAAGAGAGAAATTGAAGAAAACTTACCTGTGATCCCATGCCTATCCAAAGTTTGATTCCACACCTGACAGAACTCCCCCTACTGTAGGGGGATGGATATTCTGAAGGCAGGGCTGAGGAAGGATTTAGTGTGGCATGGGGGTGCGGCGTTGCTGCCATTGGATGTCTGCTGCCAGCATGCTATGACAGATCACTTTAGCTCTTGTTCTGGGCTGGTAATGGGGACATGTGGGTTCGTGTTCCAAGGGGCGGACTGATTACCTGAAATTCTCGGAGTCTTGCCCTTACTGTGTAGCCAGGATCAAGTTGCTATCTTTCCCTCTGTCCAGCCTCCAGCTCTGCTTTGTGGAGGGGCGGGACATATTGCATTTATCCTGCCTGACTGGCTGGAGACTGGGTTGAGCAATATGGAGCAGACACACTAATTGGGGTGCCTTTGGGGTGGGCCACTAATGAGGGAGGTTGGGGCAGGGACACTAATGAGGGAGGTTGGGGATAGGGCCACTACTGAAGAAGATTGGGGGCAGGGCCACTAATGAGGGAGGTTGTGGGCAGGACCACTTAATGGGGTGGGTTTGAGGCAGGGAACCAAATGGGATGAGTTAGGGACAGGGATAGAAAAGGGAATCGGTTAGGGGCAGGGTAAATGCAAATGTACTAATTTGGTGAGTGTTATTGCAGGGCTTGACAAATTTGCTTGAAATCCAGCCAGATTTTCAACAAACATGACAAAACTCTGATGATGTGCACCAAAGCTGAGCCAGAGAATAGAAAGAGGCATGTGATGTAGTGGTTCTCTCTCTCTCATAGATATATAGATCATCATAATCACTTTTTGAATTCTGTTCCTTCTGCAGGCTACTCCAGATTATGGCATGTATTCCCGTGAGGAAGAGCTGCTTCGGGAGAGGAAACGCATTGGCACTGTGGGCATATCTGCCTTTGATTACCATGTGGAGAGTGGGACCTTCCTATTCCAGGCTGGCAGCTCTATCTATACAGTGCGCGATGGGGGTACATGCGGGTTCACGGTAAGGTCCTTCCATGGCTACAAATGTTGAAGCTGCCCTTCTTGAAAAAGTAATTGCCTGATAAGCCAGCTGATCATAGGAATGATTTAAAACTGAGTTCATTTCCACAATCAGTATGTGTATCAGTTATGTAGCTGAAATACAGTTACTAACTGGCTAGAAAGAGAACATGTTCAAGTAAATTATATTACAGACATCACTAGTTTCAGGAGTAATTTGGACAACACAAATACAATGTTAATAGGTGTGACTGGAAGCATTGAAGATATACTAGAAAAAATTGAACTATAAAGTCAATTCAAGTGCTGTTAAGGAACAAAAGATGGGCATGCAAAAGTTCCGACGTACGCTTCACCGTTCAGGAGGCCCTTTAATAGGAGCACCCTCTACCGTGATAGGACGATAAATTAGCTCATCAGAAACCAAAAAGAAAGAACTGCGTCAATGGCTATCAGTCCTGCACATGAAGGGTGTGTTGAGTAAATATAAGAAGGTGCAGATATGACTGTAAAGAAGGGAACATCCCAAAATATAGTAATTTGAATAACATTTTAATAAAGTAAAAATAAAGCCTTTTAGTAAAATTGCCATTTATGAGAAAGGACCCCTAATACCTAGCTTGTATGGGTTATAGCTATATCAGTGTAAAAAACTAATTAATTTTTAGTTTATTATTCTTTGTTTTATTTTTTTACTTTGGGAGTGACTGCACATAGTATATTTTTCATTGTTTTCAATTGTATCAAGGGCTCAGAGAATGTTAGCTTTGAACCAATAGGTTCTATACATACCTATAATATGTATCTGGCAGGTTGGCAGTGCTTGTTACATTGTGGCATTGCAATTATTTGGGCTGTCACATTAATTAGCTTTTGGTGAGGTATGATCGGTACACTACTTCTCTAGACCCACATTCACTCTCTACCTCGTTTTCGTTGGATATTGGTACTGCACCATCTAGGATGAGCTTATTCAGCATAGATAAGTTGTGTTACCTTTAGCACAGCCTTAGCTTAGGTACCCTTAAGGGCACAAGGACATGTTGTGCTTTATGCTGTATGGGAAATCACTCATTCTCCTCTAATTTGATGGGCAGACCGTTTATATAGTTAATCTCTGTCTCTTACTGAACCCCTTTTTGAAGGATTGAGGCTATCTTTACTGTCTCATATTAAATGAAACAGGCATTATCTTTTTCTACACTGCTTCTTGCTGTATGTCATTCGCTTACAGATATAAGAACAGGGTAGATGTATCACTTCAGATTTTGTCCCATTTTTTTTTTGTCTTTTGTGTGCAGGTCTTATGGATAAAAAGTGTTGTGCTTCCTTTTGGGCTGCGCTGTGGCACTTTTACTATTTATGCCCTTATTTGCACAAAAAAAAAGCCTTCAAAAATTCTTTCCATTTTAATAATTTGTCGTATTTTGTGAATGTTATTAATGATAAAATCATCAGGGAAATATAGGAGCAAACTATCAGAAATAATCCAAAATAATAATCCAAAAACAGGTATTTCAGAAAAAGCTGGCAATAAGTCATAAGTGTATGTAGGTAGTCTTATTTAAACATAAGAAACTGAAGTGAATGTGAATGTCATGGTGTCTTTTTATCTGTGTACAGTATTGTAGTTTATTTTCTGCGATTATTTTCTTCTAAATTTAATTTGTTTGCGTTTTGGCGTGTAGAAGCAGCCACTGCAGCCTCAGTTAGTGGAGAGCAGCTGTCCTAATATCCGCATGGACCCCACCCTCTGTCCTGGAGACCCCAGCTGGATTGCCTTTGTTCACAGCAATGACCTCTGGATAGCTAATATTGAGAGTGGAGAGGAGCGCAGGCTGACATTTGTGCACAAAGGTGAGACTATGTAGACTGTCACCAAAACGTTCTTCTGCAGGTTTAAGCATACAAATGTTGAGCTATTGCTATCTGTATCATAACTAATCCCAAGCATTACAAACTTGGATGCAAGTCTGTGTATAACGTCAATAGTTTCAGATAAATTAATAATAAAATTACATGGGGATTTTCTCCTTAGCGGGATTGAAAGGAATTGGCGCATGCTCAGATTTTAACTGAATTTGCAGAATATTTGTTACTATTTCACTACATGGTTGATATAAACTGCATTTAACGTGTACAGATTACATTAGCAAAGTGCAAGTGTGTAACCATGTTAAAGGACCACTAAAGTGTTTTGGGTGCAATAGTTCTGCAGTTTTTATTATTATTTTTTATAAAGCGCCAGCAAATTCCACAGCACTGTAATAGGTAGACTAACAGACAAATATTTGCAACAAGACGAGTTGGACGCACAGAAACAGAGGCTGTTGAGCTGCTCAAGCTAGCCTACATTCTAGAGGGAGTGGGGTAGAGAGGCACAAGAAGTAAGGGTTGGATGTATTTCATATATGAGGAAAAAGTAGTACACTATAATAGTTTGAAATGAAGGGTTAGTTTTTTTGTTTTCGTTTTTGCATGACACCGTTGCAAGAAAGGAAGAAGGGTGGGTTACAAGGGTATGGGGAGTGTGATGTATTAACTGTTCGATATGCTTTCCTAAAGAAGTGAGTTTTTAGTGACTTGTTGAAGCAATTTAGATTGGGTGAAAGTCTAACAGAGCAGGGAAGGGAGTTCCGTAGAAACAGCGCAGCCCTAGAGAAGTCTTGATTGGCGGAGAAGAGGTAGAGGCAGAGAAAGATAAATTGAAAGAGCACTTGGAGAGGTAGGAGGAGAAGAAGCAGTCAGCAGTATCTTATAGATCCAGATTACTGAGGATGAGAAAAAGTTGTTGAAGTCAGCAGAAATGCCATAGAGAATAGGGACCACAAGATTTTGCAGCAATTACATAATTGTATACTTTGGTTAGAGCCATTTCAACAGAGTGATAAACACGGAATCCAAACTGTAGTGGGTTAAGCAGAGAGTTGGATTCAAGGAAGTCTGTCAATCTCGTATACACAACTTTCAAGGATCTTGGAGGCAAACGGTAGTAGTGAGAAAAGGCGGTAGTTGGATGTGGAGTTTCAGTCAAGGTTTGGCTTTTTTAGAATCCGGGTTATGGTGGCATGCTTGAAGGATGAATTAAATATGCCAGAGGAGAAGGAGAGATTGAATATTTTAGTGAGGGGCAGAGCAAGAAAAGGAAACTGTGTGAAGAGATATGAGGGAATAGAATTGAGGGAACAGGTGGGGGGGCGGGAGGACGGGTGCAAGTGAGCATAGAACATCGGAAGACGTTGAGTAAAGGGAAGTATTGGTAGGGGAATGACAGGGACTGGAGATCTGTTCCCTGATCTCAGAAATCTTCTCAGTGAAGTGAGTTATTAGGAGGAGGAGCAGCAACAGGGCGAAGAAGAGAATTAAAAGTATGAAAGAGGTGTACGGAAGAGGTTTTCGGGAAAGTGTGGTTATGAGGGTATTGAAGTAGTTTTCTTTAGCAGAGGAAAGAGCCAAACTGGAGGAGTGTAGCATAATTTTATAGTGGAGCAAGTCGGATGCAGAACAAGATTTTCTCCAGCAGCCTTCAGAAGCTCTGGAACATTTTTGGAGGGATCAGGTTAGCTTGGTGTGCCTAGGTTGTGATCGGGGGTGCTTGCTAGATTTAAATGTAGGAGGCGCCATGATATCTGGTTGAGAGGAGAGGGTGTTTCAGAGCTAGGGCAGGTGAAGTTTGAGATGGGTTCAAGGAGAGTTTTGTTTTTTAACTGAACATTAAAGTGTTAGGAATACAAATATGTATTTCCAGAATGAGAAGGTTTTCCCTACATTAAGGTGCCGCCCTCAAAGTGAGGATTTAAACGGTGAGTTTTACTAACCTTTACTCACTTGCCATGCTGGTCTTGCGCAGTTGCTATTCCTCGATTCGGAGGTTAGTGCTCCATGCTACAGAAATCATATGGTCTCTATGAGAACAACAGATGGAAGAGCCTTGTTTAACTCTGCACAGAGGGCACAAGCACCTCTAGTGGCTGTCAGGAGGACTGCCACTAGAGGGGAATTTAACCCTTCCATTGTAAATTTTGCCGTTTCAGCAAAACGGCAGTGTTTAACATGAAAGGGTTATAATTACAGTTCCAATGCACCCAGGCCACTTTATTGAGATGAAGTGGTCTGGGTGACTTAAGTGGTCCTTTAACTCTTCAAGGTAAAACATTGCTGTTTTGCAAAAATGCATACTTACAGCTATTAAAGGCATTGGATTCAATGCTTTACTATAAGAAGCACTGGATTGAACCAGCAGCAATCAAGCAAGCAAGAGACAACTACTCTGAGGGAGTCTCAGCAATAAAAAAAAAAAAAAAAAAAAGTGCGTAAAATCCAATTTTTATAATTTTATTGTAAGAGGGTGGCCCATTCTCCTATCTATGGACTACTGCACTATAGCATTAGAAATACAGGTGTGTCTGTACCTGCTCTCAACCAGTTGATTTTAATATTTTAGAAGCACTCTTGGGCTGTTTGGACTGTTTAATCTTGCATAAATACAGTCTCAGGTTTTATAGTATCATTTCGCGAAGCAGTCAAAGGTTTATAAAAAGGTTCTTAAACGGCATTAGCTATCTCTTATCTGCCTTTGATTTTGATCATTCATTCAAATGTCTGTCTGTTCCTAGATTCAGCCAGGGTGGAGGAGGATGCAAGCTCTGCTGGTGTTGCTTCCTTCGTGCTTCAGGAGGAGTTTGATCGCTATACTGGGTTCTGGTGGTGTCCACGTAACGAGAAAAGTAAGAATCTCTTAATTGTTTACACCTCTTTGTTGTTCCACTTTGTTTGTTTGGTTTTAAAGGAGCCCTCTCAGCATCCATGAAAGGCAGGGCTGGTGCAAGGATTTTTGCCGCCCTAGGCAAACAAATATTTGCTGCCCCCCCCCATATGCTCTGCCCACTATGTGACATCACGATGCCCCACCCATAAGATCTGCCTTACGAGCCAACGCCAGTGCTGCACACAGTGTCTTTTATCTGAAAAGAGTGTGTTTACATTAAAAAGCCTGCAGGGACAGGCTATAGACACCAGAACCACTACATTGAGCTATAGTGGTTCTGGTGACTATAGTGTCCCTTTAATGTGAGGTAAATTAGAGCTTAATGCCACTAATAATATACTGGATTGTCTACTTACCACCAGATGAGGACAAGAGGATGATGATGGGCTCAGCCTGCTGTCTGGCTTTACTGGTCTGGTGTTAAAACAGACTATCTGGAGGCATTGCTCACAAAAATCAACGAAACGGAAGCAGGTCCATTTTTTGGGACACCTTACACACATCACAACCTTACCGTTGTATGCCCATAAGCCTTATGCCAACAAGGCCCACCTATAAGTTTGCTAACAGGGAGTGGAGTGTATGTGTGTAGGGGATGTGTTATGGTAAAGGATGTAACGTGTGTGTGTTCTTATGGGATGTAGTGTATATGGATACCAGTTTGTGTAAGGGATGTAGGGTGTGTGTGTGTGTATGTATGTATGTAAGGGATGCATTGTGTGAATCTGTGGGTGTGTAAGGGATGAAATTTGTGTTTCTGTGTATGTCATGTAATACAGTGTGTGTGTCTGTAAGGGGTGCATTGAGTGTGTGTAAGAGATGCATTAAGAGAAGCAGTGTTTGTGTAAGGGATGCATTGTGTGCTTCTGTGTATGTGTGCAAGGGATGCATTGTGTGTGTGTGTGTGTGTGTAATGGATGCATTGTGTATTTGTGCGTGTGTAAGAGAAGCATGGTGTGTTTCTGTGTGAGTGTAGGATGCATTGTATGTTTCCACGAGAACTAAAATGTGCAAGCTTTGTACAGGTATGGAACCCGAAAGACGGCACTCACATTGATGAGAAGGACAGCACTTGTGTCTTAGAGCTGCAATATTCAAATGGAGGTGGGAATAGTTGCCAATAATTGCCAGAAGGTGGGGGATCACTGTCTTCCAAAATATATAAATATGTAAGCAGCTTGGACTCTTCATATTTTTTTAATGGTTTAGCTGAGATATAGTGAGAGGGATATTATGATGGATGGAATGCATAGGGGAATAGAAGAGGGATCTAGCATAAATAAAACAGACATGACATGAATCGGATGAAGCTGACAGGGGAGGGAAGTTGAAAATGCTGAGGGAATAGTAGATGAAACTAACATGAATGAGGGGTAATGATATGGAATCTGGAATAAACACGAAACTCCTGTACCGTGTAGTAAACAGAAGCTCCTGTACCGTGGTCTGCGCAACCCGGCCACTCTACACTGAGTGACTGACAGGAGGGAGCGCTGTGCGCTTCCCTCCTGCCGGGTCACTCAACTCTTGCCCCCATCCGGGCCGGGGCGCCCTAGGCGTCTTAAGTCGCCTATAGGGTGCGCTTGCCCTGATGAAAGGAATGCAATTGTTGTGTGGTTTCCTTTATACATTTATCTTAAAGTACCACTCCACACTTGAAATAAAAACAGACCCCCCCACCCCCCAGTTTAGTAGATATACTCCCAATGATTAAATGCATGTACATTTTTATGTATCCATTGGGAGTATAGTCTAAAACAACTTGCAAAAGCTGCAGTTCTTATGACTGCAACCTTTGTATGCCCCCCCCTTTTTTTTCTTTTTTTTTTTTACAGGAAATGACTTTCAATCACTTCACAGAGAATTCTCCAATCAGAAGCCTCTGTTCCATTCTATTTCAGGTGTCTCCCCCAGTCACACTTTGTGTCTTAACCCCGGACCCTTTTAATGGTTTTTGCTGTATAAGCCCACTCTCTTCCATACCTGCTGTATTTCCTGTGTTCCTGCAGTATGTCATGCAGTGACTTAAGTTTATGGAAGTTGTTGTCCAACTGTTCTACAGAGGAAAGCTGACCATTTTGGTTACAATGCTCAAAAATGCCTGCTGTTCCCATAAAGCAGTGCTATTTTGAGTTAAAGAAATTCTCCACCGTAAAAAAAACAATTGCTATTTAGTAGATGTACCGCCAGTGAAAACATGCATCCATTTATTAGTCATTGTGTGTGTATATCTAAAATCAGCTTGCAAAAGCTGCAGTTCTTATACCTGTAGCCTCTCCTTATTGAGAAGTCTCTGAATGGTGCCCTATGTGCATGTGCTGCACCTACGGTTGGGAAGGATGCTGGTCTGAAGTCTGTGGAGGGGCAGCAGGAGAGAATATAGGCGCGCTAAGAGGATCTAATAGAAGGAGGAAGGAGAGGAAAGAGGTGTGATGACCCTGTATACAGAGATGTGTATATTTGCTGCTGGAGGTGTAACTCCACCTTGGTCACATTTTATTAGCCAGCCTTAGGCCATAATGGCATCCAGCCTCTGAAGCCCTATAGAAACAGATGTTCTTCTGGCACCATTAATGCCAGCTTAGCACTTGGCAGGACCCAGCTTAGTGTTATACCATTGTTAAATAGTTTGCTCCATTACTCTGGAACAGAGCCAGGGTACTCTTGAGAGTCACTACAGTAGGCTGCATGGGCGTACATAGAGCATTTGGCACCCGGGGATCCCCACCCCCTTATTATGCCACTGGTAGACTCTAATGGTTGTGATCATCCACTATTGTGTGTACATTCTTGCTGTAGCCAAATTATGCTAAAGCATCATTACTCATTATCAGCGTGTCTTTATTTTCCAGCTTCATCTGGTGGTCAGATATTGCGCATTCTCTACGAGGAAAATGATGAGTCAGACGTGGAAATAATTCATGTCACCTCTCCAATGTTGGAGACTCGAAGGACTGATTCATTCCGTTACCCCAAAGCGGGTGAGTATGCGCTTCAAGTTGCAGATGTTTTCCGGATTCCTTTATAGCACTCTCTAAGGGAATGTTTATTAAGTGCTTTGCAACCTGAGCTAGCTCTAATATATAGTCTTCATGATAACATTGTACTTCAGTAACCAGGAATTGACAGGAATTGGCTAGGGAATTTAATGCCAAAATAGATTAACTAAAACACGTCTGTCTCCATGTCTTTCTTATTTTTTCTCCTCCCTCTCACGGCTCTGCTATTTTGGCCTGAAGTTTGAAATTACCTTGTGCATTCATAATTTAGTGAATACATTCATAGTGTTTGGTGACACGGATGCTTTAAATCTTTGACTGCAGGAGTGGAATAAAAGAGTTGCTTTTAGATGTTTCTACAATTGCTCAGATGCTCAACATTTTAAATGATTACAATTTGCTATTGTTTTTCATAAGACTGCAAGATGAAAGTAACAACACTTTGTCATTGTATTACTGGAGAGCCATTTCTGTAATCACAGTTGGTGATTGTTTACTCAGTCTGCTTCTGATGTGCTTTTCCCCCCATTATTTTCGCTTACATCTCTCTCAAAATCTCATCTCCTCTTTCAGGTACCTCAAACCCTAAAGTAACATTTAAGCTGTCTGAGATTATTGTGGATGCAGAGGGCAGAGTGAGTTATCTTGTTTTTGTTTCTATGTTTCTCTTCTGGACATATTCTGTGCTATTTACAGTTACATGGACTTTTGTTTAAAGCACTTACATTGAAATGTTTTTTTATTGTAAAAAGACTGCTACAGGGAGAGTATTATAAATGTTATGTAATGGTAGCTAGCATGTATATTTTCAAAATGAGGTCTTCGCCGATATATACTGTAATCTGAAATCTAAGCTGTGTATGGGCTTGTTGGGTCTCTTCCTTGTTGTTCACTATAGAATAGGACTGGCAATTGTAGATTATGCTAACGTAGTGTACCTATAATCTTAATTTTAATAATGACAGGAGGCGAGTATTTTGCATAACTTTCTTTACTTTATGCCTCCAGCAGCACAAGTCAATCAGAAAACTTTAAACCAATCAGTAACAGGCATCACATCCATATATAAAGCCCTGACAGTCACATGATTTCCTCTTTCTTTGATGCGAAAACAGTCCATTATGACGTCAGGGAATTCAAATAACAGTCTTGAGTAACGTGTAGAACATAATTTGGAACATGACTTGAAAAAACCTTCCAGCTTTATCTTGATCTTTATCTTTATGATGGTTACTCTGAAAAGAACAGAAATACGTGAAAGGTGGTGGAACCCAACTGATGTCCACATTAAAAAAACAGTACTATATGCATCTATATTTATATTACGTTAAAAATTTTTAACATTAAACAACCATGGTTTACTATAATAATCGCCACGGCTGTAACATCCGTCAACTATATAAGCATCCCATAAATATACTGAAATATCCAAAATCTTATAATTAGACTGAAAATGATAACCAGAAAAATTAGAATTTCCCAGAGTATAGGGAGGGAAACAGGGAGGGAAAATACTCGCCTCCTGTCATTATTAAAATTAAGATTATAGGTACACTACGTTAGCATAATCTACAATTTTATCACATGACAGGAGGCTTCATATTTTGCATTTTTAACCCCTTAAGGACCAAACTTCTGGAATAAAAGGGAATCATGACGTGCCACACACGTCATGTGTCCTTAAGGGGTTAAAGCTGTGGTATGATCGAAAGGATGCGTGTGCGGTTGACGAAATAAATATACGGAAGTTGTCTCGCCGTGTCCAATTCGCCGCCTGTAAAAAATATAGAGGCCCCTCATGAAGGCCGGAGAAGCAGCCGTGCCTCGTACCGAATGAGTACCTAAAGCACGTCTCCTCCCCCGTAACGATGACAACCAGTGAACCCATCTAGACGGAGTGTTCATGGTAACTGGCTTGTATGGTTGTTATAAACCCCACCGATGTCTTAATGTGTCAATCTAAGTGTTGTCGGGATCTCCATATAACCAAACACCGCTATAACCGCACAAAGACTGTGTAAAAAACGCCGGGAACAGGGTAAAACACGGACGCGAAAAAGATTTAGTTCTACGAGAACCGTAGAGGTCCTTCCTTCAGGTGATACCGAAAAACCATATACGTCGAACTCCAGAAGATCTGATATCCGATGAAAATACAAGATAATGTGATTATGACTGACGGCGGGATAGGTTCGTGTTATCTGACTAGTTCCGAAACAAACCCAATCAAAGTCTCACAACAGTGATACTTTAACTCATGGTTTTGGACCGTATGCTACCCCACGGAAAAACGGTCTATCAAAGGTTCTTGATCGACCGGAGTGTCGTGAATCGTACTATGCGCTGTCGAAATAACGGAACGTATCCCGTTAATGGAGCGGTCGAATCGTTCCGATCGGCCCGTCGTGAAAAAATTATGGGCAAGATTCAATATCGAGGTAGCTAGGGGTAATAAAAGGATCGTAGTCCCTTTCCATACCCCCGTGACTTCCAAGTGTTCCATGTGGATAAATCATTTCGGGGAATACCTGTTGTCCATGAGTCTCATGACTCTAGTTGGTTGCGATAGTCCCTTGACATACCCGTCTCCCTTGGAAGACACCAATCCACCAACTCTAGCCGCTCCTGCGTTAACAATCGATGATGTTCTCCCTTTGATCTGCCCGAAGGCAAGTTAAAACTGAAGAAGCAGAGGATGATCCCAATTAAAGACGATCATTCTAGAAGTCCCGCTTAGCTCCTTTACCTCTGTAACGAGTACTATCGAAGTCCTTGCCGTTCTGATCCCAATTTCGTAGGTGTGCCCGGATCTCATGCAGTGAGCTTTCAGCTGATGTCTGGCCCGTCAGTGAAGTGGTCCTGGGAAGTAGTCAAGGTACTATGGAGCCTTTCCGTCATATCCGTCGAATCTCCTTACGAAAGTCGTTATCGCTGATGTGGGGAAGGTGCAATCCGTCCAATGTGGCATCTATTCCGAAGTAGAGATATGTAGTTACTCGGAACTGGAATCGAACCGACTCCGCTTCGATCACTATGAATCCCAACAATTCCAGGAACTGTGACAATAAATCTCGTTTGTCTACGCAGTTAGGAATTGGGCTTGCCAAGGGTCAGCAAGTGTTACGGCGGATACCCTTTGCTCTTCAGTGCGTCCTGACCAGCTTCCAAAACTTCTTGAGGGACTAAGTGAGCCAGTAGGTAAGTGTCCTTTCAAATCTAACCTTGCAGAAAACCTTTTCGAGGAGTAGGTCTCCTAATAGATGTATACCTTCCTTCTTGAGATGTCGGTACGTCCCCAAAACCATTGGGTTGTCCTATGTTGATGACGGTGAGAGTCTCCTGTCTTCTTCTTTACTACTTTACGTGGACCTCGGTCTGATCGTGGCATGAATATCCCTGTAGTGACACCGAGCTCACTGTTGAGGATTATCTTGTTCGTTCCTAGATGACATGGGTATTCCATCCTGAGCTTGTTTCGTACTTCTTTTCCCCGAAGCCGGAGGTTTGCAAGGTGTGCCCGGTGCTTCGGCAAAACCCCTTTTCGGATGATCCTGGGTGTCTGGTGGTACGCGAGTCAACCGAGGTTTTCCAGTGTGCCAAAATAAACTTTTCTTGCCAGGCGGGTTCTGACTTTTCCTCTTCCGATGGAGACTCTCCGTTCTCTTATGATCTCCAGAGAAGGGGAAGAATGGAGTCCTCGTACCCTGATGAAGGGGTCTGAGATGTTCAATGTGCAGAACGTTCTTAGAGACGGTTCCGCTAAGTCGGGGTGTTCTCTTTCCCCTTTGGGAAAGTCGCGTTGGGCCCTTCCCATGGTGTTTAGGTGGTAAGGTGTCCGACTTGTTAGCCAGCCTCTTGGAGAGGGCTTCTTCCCCCGGAGCTGCCCTGGCGGCTTAATCTTCACCTGGAAATTTGGTCGGTGAATTGAGGGAAATCTGACCTGTTGGTTCACACCCTTTCGGTCTGTGGAGTCAGGATTGTACAACAGTACGCTTATTGCCCCTCAGTGTGTCTCTGTGTATAACCGGGGTCACCCAGCATTTCGATTAATCGGTACCACTTTCGCAGGATCTGGGTAGTGGTCTGAGAATGAGGACACCCTCCGTAGGACCGGGACGTACCCTGGTATGGGAGACGTGAAAGTATGTATAATCTATGTATAATCTAATGGTTCATCCTTATATGTCCTAGAGTTGTGGAGTTTGGCGGTATAGTGAGTTCTCCTTCTTGGTTAAGGGAAGGGCGTACGGGTCCTTCAATTGGGGCGTAGAGGTGTCGGAACACATGCATGTAGTGTGCCCTGGTCTGTGCATGCAATGCCAGAGCATATTCTGAAGGTAGAAGCCCTGGACAAGGGC